>NW_016107835.1:161288-191417 GCF_001604975.1 Cebus imitator
TTGTTTTTATGACACATAGAAAAAGAACAAATCTTGTCTTTTGCTAGAACAAGGATATTTTTGTTTTTGTTTTTGAGATGGAGTCTCACTCTGTTGCCCAGGCTGGAGTGCAGTGGCGGGATCTCAGCTCACTGCAACCTCCGCCTCCCAGGTTTAAGTGATTCTCCTGCCTCAGCCTCCCGTAGTAGCTAGAACTACAGATATGTGCCACCATGCTGGGCTAATATTTGTATTTTTTTTTCAGTAGAGATGGGGTTTTACCATGTTGGCCAGGCTGGTCTCGAACTCCTGACCTCAGGTGATTTCCCCGACTCGGCCTCCCAAAGTGCTGGGATTACAGGCGTGAGCCACCATGCCTAGGGTAGAGCAAGGATTCTGAAGCTAGGGTCTATAAGTCTCAGCCCAAAGTATATACAGCATTGTGTGAACATGTGTAGCTTTCTGGGGGAGAGTGCATAGGTTTCTCTAGAATCTTAAAAGGTTCTTCATTCAAAAAGGAGCTATATTGGATCCCACAGGGGAACACAAAATAAAAAATTTAAAAAATGATAACAACAACAACAACAAAAAGCTGGAGGTACTGCAATGAGGCTAATTGTATTCGAATTTGAGTTTTAAAAAAGATCCAGCTAACGAAGTTTAAAAAGAAAAGTTCAGAGAAACACTGCTATTTCAGTCTTCTTTCCTCTAAAACTGGAAACTTGTCAATAGCTGTTCAATGAATAAAAGACCCTTGAGAGGAATTCCTAATGAGGTGGAAGTACCTGACCTGGTTTTCTTTTATCTCTCCCTGTTTGGCCTTTTGCCTACCTCCTGTGTCTACTCCCTTGTGGGTTTTTTCTTATCCTTCTTGACTTTTGAATATTAGCATAATATTTTACATGTTAGCATAATCCAGGACTCTACTTTCTGGGTAAGATTCTAATTTCTCTGAATGAAATGATATACTTCAAACAATGGCCTCGGTTATCATCCAAATTTGTATGATCAATCACCACCCCTTCCTTGATATGCAATTTCCTATTTCTACCTGCCTAGTGGACTTTCCACCTTTTCCCCACAGGCAATTTAACATACTTTAGAATGACTTTATCATCTGTCTGATGGCTCCAGTGTGAATGTGCACACTTACATACACACACACAGACACACAGACACACACACACACACACATACACACAGAGAAATACACCCCTTGAATGTTCTCCATTGTTTTCTTTTTACTTGGTTCTACTCCATCATCAAGACTTTGCTTGCACATAAACTATGTTTAGGCACTTGCCAGGAAGTAGTCACAGAATTTGCAAACTCTTGAGGAACTTAAGAAATCAAGTTGCTCAACCCCTTCAATTTACAGAGACTGGGGGTAACCTGCTTAATATCACACATCACACAGTGAATTAATGACAGAACTAGCTTAGAATCTAGGCATCTCAAGTTCTACCCAGTACCCTTTCCACTGTGCAATCGTGTTCCCACTAACTGTATGCTTACAAAGAAGAATGATATGCCTGCTAGCAGCACTGATTTTTATCAATAAAGAAGCAAGATAATCTAGCCACCTTATGTTCAAAATATCTACTACTTATGCACTGTTTGTACAACGGGTAATTTATGTTCTGCTGTAATGATGAAAAGGATAAACTGAAGAGTGCAACAAGACATCATTGTAGAGTAAGGCTTGGAATGAAAATAGGTTAGTTAAAGGCTAGCTCAGTGCTTGCTTTCATAACAGGGCTGTGAGAGGATTTTTACTTTTTCCTTACCTAAGTGTTTTCATATGTATTATTTCATCTTAGTCTTTCAACAGGCCTGGGAAGTAAGAAAGTCAGGGCTTATTAACTAAAGTTTGCAGCGGAAGAACATGAGACTGAAAAGAGTTAGCTCAGTGATTTGCCCAAGGTCACCCATCTAGTTAGTGACAAGGCCAGGGCTCAGATGTGTGTCTATGGCTTCCAAACATCTTTCCTCTAGTCTAGACACATAATTCTAACAGTCCTTGAGTGATGACTATAAATCCTGTGAACTGAACTTTACAGATATGCTGGGACTGAAACACGCTGGGTACTACCAAGTGACAATCATAGAAATATTATCCCAAAAACAAAAAAAAAATAGTTTCAAGGTAGGGACAGGGCAAATGAATTATATAACATAGGTTAACACAAGTAAGAGTCAATAAGTTGAGTTGCCATTTTATCAAATTTTCTGCTTTCAATAAGGAAAACGCAAAACAATAAACATGATCAAGATGGTCTTTGTAGGTATAAGAGTCTAAAAGACAGAGGATGGTTTCCAATGTGAATCTCTAAGGACTTTTAAAAGGCAGGCTATAAACACCTAAATTACCATTTTATTAAAGAAAAGTCAGGGCAGCATCATATATGCAGACAGTCCAGTGGGGCTGAGAAAAAAAGGATTGATGGAGGGGGTGACTGTGGGAGACATTTCAGTGGCCTGCTGTAGCACACCGCAGGCTGCAGTGTGTTGAAGAGGCAGTGACAGGTGAGGATATAGAAGTGGAGAGTGGAAACCTTGACCGCAGAAAACTGGCTGTGAAGGAAGGGGGCCGCAGTGTGTTTGTTGGCCATGAAGAAGCTGCACAAGAACAGGAGAAGAGACTGAACAGGCCAGACAGAGTCGGAACATCCTGTTGAGTCACTACTGAGTTGTCAACACTTTCCCTGCTAGTGCGAGGCCCTTTAAAAATTCACTGCCCGCATGTGGCTCCAGAGAAAACACCTCAAAGAGAGAAGATAACCTGTCCAAGTGAAGGCAGAGAAATCGGCACAAGGTTCAGTAACAAATTCGCTTTTCGGGACTACTATTGTGGCTGTTTGTTCGGTCTGTTATAAAAGCCCAGCTCAGGAACTACAAGGTCAAGCTTGAACAGATGAGCAGAGAAGTTCTGGACCAAGTCTAAAAGCTGATTATTCCCAAAGGCACAATATTATTAATTGGCCAGCTTATCAATGGATGCTCTTTCCTGTAGGTTTGTTTAGAGACAATACTGCTAGTCATAAAGTTTGCTGATTGCTGGCTTGCTCATCTCAGTGGGGCAAGTGCAAGGCCGTGCCAGGAACTCCAGATGACTGGAACATACACAAGCACAGTGCTACCCATAGACGCCAACACTGAGCCAGGGTGCGGGGGAGCCCGAGCAGGGGGCATCCTCAAAGTGCTTCTTTATTTAAACTATGCTCCGGGGCAATGTTTCATAATGACCCCACACACCTAGAGCGTACACACAGAGCAGCCTGCACACACAGCCTCACTGTGTTCCCTGGCCTGCTTGCTTTGCTTTCCACCCCTCTAGGCAAGGTCCACAAATTAGAAACCTTTTAACCCTCCCAGGTCTCCGTTCTCGGGACCTTCAGAAGAAAAACGCAGTCAGAGAAACATGAACACGCTAATCAGGAAGCCAGCGTTTCAGCCCACTCAGCCACGCGGGCCGTCCACACTAACGACTTTCACCTCCACTCGCCTGGGCTGGCTGGAGGGGCGGAGAACCCGGCAGTAAAGAGGAGGACCAAAGAGGGGCCCAGCTTGAATGAAACAATGTAACAATTGATGTGAGGCCTCGCCTTGCTCTCACTCCCCAGCGATCCTATAGGCGAGGTCCCAGTGACTGCCCCTCCCCATTGCTCCGTTTTCTTGTCCGTTACGCGCTATCCCTCCGCCTCTCCTTCTTTCTTTTCTTTCTTTTTTCCCTTCTCCATTCCCCCCCTCCCCCTTTCTCCAGCTCCGTGTCATTTCCTCCTTGCGCTCGCTCGCTGCCGGAGCGTCTCCAGCCGGGAGAGTAGGCGGAGCGGAGCGGTGCGGGGTGGCGTAGAGCTGGAGGGCGATGGTGGCGGAGCTGCTGGGGGCGGAGGCAACGTAGCCCCCCTCAGAAAAGGAGCCCGGCGGTGCCTGAGCCCAGCCGAGGATGGAGAACCGGCCTGGGTCCTTCCAGTACGTCCCTGTGCAGCTGCAAGGGGGGGCACCCTGGGGCTTCACCCTTAAGGGGGGTCTGGAACACTGCGAGCCGCTCACAGTGTCTAAGGTAAGAACTGGCGGCTCGAAGTCCTAACGGCGCCCAACTTTGAATGAACCAGCGAGTGCGAAGGCTGCTGCTGGACGGGGCCCTCAGGCCAACTTTGAAACTTAGTTAGGGCTGGGGGCAAAAGCCCCTCTGAGCGGCACGGAGGGGTCCTGCCACCAGTCCGGGCGCAGACATCCCCTAAGGGTGGCTGGAACACGAGCTGGGACCACGACTGACCCCTGGCTAGAGCCTTGCGCTCAGACACACTCACCAGGACGCTGGGGGCGGCCCTTGCTCCCCCACGTCGGGGCGGTTACTCCCCTCAGTTTGGGCTGGAGGAAGTGGCGGCCGTTGGGGATTTCTCCTTGGAGGCCCCTGCATCCCTACGGGACAGTGAGGGACTGAAGGGACAGTCATCGCGGCTTGGCAGTCCTTTTGGCAACGTTGGCACTCCATCAACCGGCGGGCCGTCCCTCTCAGGCAGGTTGCAGGGCTAGTGGCCGGTGTGGGAACGGAGATGAGGCATTGGTGCTTTTTGCCAGCCTCACTTCCCACGGCCGGACGCGCACACATCCATTCAGCTCTCAGGGAGTCGTCGCCGCCGGTTCGGCTTGGCCTCCCCCTCCCTTCAGAGTCCAGCCCCAGCGCCGGCGAGATTTCCTGCACTTTGAGAAGTGTGGAGGAAACTTTTGCGCCATGGAGCGCAGCTGTGCTGGAGCTGCCGCCGCCGCCGCAGCCGCCGCCGCCGCTGCTGCCGCCGCCGCCGCCAGGGTTTGTTTGTTTTAGGAGGCTGTGATCTGCTGGAAGCCAAGTTGCAGCTGAGGACAGGAGAGAGGCGCTCTCCTGAGTGCTCCAGAACCCCAAAGCGAGCCTCCCCTGTAGGGGTGAGGGTGAGGGGTAGGGGTAGGGGCAGCTGGAGCTGTTACCAGGAAGAGTGACTTGTGGGACGACTCACCTTGAGGTGCCAGACTGCCAAGTGAACGGACTTCACGAACTTTATTCCATTTTTTTGTTGTTGTTTCTCTTAAATCCTCAAATCCAAAAAGCCCTCCCCCTTCCAACCCGCTTAAATGGCAGTTGAAGTTGTAGATGTGGTTTCAGGCTGCAGATAGAACCATGCGTCTTTTCAGCAGGGAACAAATGCCACTATTTTTTGTGGAGGTTTTCAACTTTGATCACATCTCAGCAGAGGGTTCAGTAAATGTCCCCCGCAACACACACCCACAATAACCTGTGCGGCATTCTCCTTGCATTGGAGTTGCTGGTTAACTTGCAGTGTAGAGGATCCGTCAGGCCTTGGGGCCCACACCCAGCAACCCTGGAGGGTTGCCATGGGGTGTACCAATCAAATTGAGTAGTCTGAGGTATGCTGAGACAACATTTGGGGGGCTGGCAGGGACCCCTCTGATCGTTAGCCTCCCCAAACTAGTCCAGATCTTCATCCAGCACCCTTTCTCCCTCCCATACTTGTCATGTATTTTAACTAGCCTGAGATGCCTTTGTCATCTGCCGGCACAACCCCTCCCGAGGCTATCTCCCTCCAGGGTTCTCTGGAGAAAGTCATTTTTTTTTTTTTTTTTTTTTGGTAACAAAAACACCCAAATCCTTTTGTGAAGGGAATCCTGGCCTTCAGGAATTTCTTCTAATCAAGCTCCACCTCTCCCCCCTCTTTCCACCAAGGTCACAATGGGATATGCAGCCCTCCATGGTCTGGCAGTTCCTCCCTTTCTTTTTCTCCTCACACCGCCCACAGAATTTCCAGTCTGCCTAGACAACCTGCCTTGGAGGGGTCATTTTTCAGCCCTACCCAGAGCTGACCCATCTTGAGCAGCACCCCAGAGAGTGCTCGCTGCTGTGGTCCTGGATCATTTTGTGAGCCAGTGTGAGCCAGTGAGAGCATGGCAGGGGGTGTTACTAAGTATGGGGCAGCCAGCAATTTGTGGTCTGGCTGGGAGATTATTTGAGGGTAGATGAGGGTTTCCTTGGCCAAGCTGTAGAGGAAGTGCTTCATGTATTGAGAGGCAGGGTGCCTTTTAATGATTCCCTTTCCACTGAATGTACAGTTGACCCCTATTATATGAAGGCTCATTATGACATGCATTTAGATATGCAGGAGGTAAAAGTATTTCTCCCATTCCTCTCAAATAGTCCAGTCCTTTACAGTAAAAGTCAGTTATAACTGGGTTGGCCTTAACAGTATATAAAGGGACCATAGTATTTTTTTAAGCACAAAGGTTGCCTGTATTGTGTTTTCCTTGACAAGACACTATTTTGGCATATTTCATTAATTCCCTCTTCATTTTTCTACCTTAATTTTATTTCCTTTTATGATTCAGAACAATACACCTTTCTTCTTGAAAACAGCCTTGCTAGTCTGTACACACTGATTGGTTTGGATGGAAGGAAAGATAATTGGGTTGGTAGATTAAAAACTTGGGTTCTAATCTCTGCGCTGCCACTCTCTAGTTCTGGAATCCTAGGTATATCACTTGCCCTTCCTGGGTCTAGGCATCCCTGTGTCTAAAATGACATTCAAGTGGGTGGTCTTTAATGATACCATGACCATCTAGTAGCCAGAATTTTTGTTTGCTTTTGAGATGGGGTCTCACTCTGTTGCTCAGGCCGGAGTACAGTGGTGCCAGCTTGGCTCACTGAAGCCTGCACCTCCCAGGCTCAAACCATCCTCCCACCTCAGCCTCCTGAGTAGCTGGTACTACAGGCACACGCCACCACACCTGGCCAATTTTTTGTATTTTTGGTAGAGATGGGGTTTCACCATGTTGCCCAGGCTGGTCTCAACTCCTAAATTCAAGCAATCTGCCTGCCGCAGCCTCCCAAAGTGCTGGGATTACAGGCCTGAGCCACCGTGCATGGTCAAATAGCCAATCTCTTATGCTAGCTCTGGCCCTCTTCTCAGAAGTGTTGCTGCAGAGTGAGGAAAGTGAAGCTTTGCTTCATTTGCATACAGTGTTACTGTTTACAATGTACTTCCTTATCCTTTATTTCATTACTTTCTTGCAGCCACACTGTGAGGCAGTCAGGAAAGATTGTGGAGACACTGCTGGAAAAATGAAACTGATGTATTCAGTGGCTTGCCTATGACTATCATATAGAGAGTCAATGGCAGTCCATTGTATTTTCTACTAAGAGAGTTTCCCATTCTTCTGCTAGTACTGTGGTCTGTGAAGGAGCACAGGGCAATAACTTTCAGAGATGTATCTAGTCTTATTCACCTCCTACTGCAGTGTCCCTTTCCATGCCAGCCTGTAGTTCCACACTAGGTGAGGACTGGGTTGTAGGTACACTCTGATGGAGTCCGGACTCAGAGAGTAGAAGAGGACTATTTCAGTAACTCCAAATCACTTACGACAATCTCAGGTCAGAGAGAGCCAGAGGTAAGGTGCAGGAACCATGGTGGAAAATGGCAGAGAATCTGCTTTGCGGAAAAAAACAGAAGCCGTTTGCGTCAGGGATGGTGTGGCATACATGCTCACAGATATCTTGTAGTACAAGTGGAGATTTCTGGGGAGTAGCGGAATTTGAAAAAATAGTGATTAGTGGGAGAAGAGGACATGCAGTCTGAAAGTCTAGCTCATAGTTGTCATGGGAGACCCTTTGGACCAGGAAATGATCAAGTTGGGGAAACCATCAATTCCTGCTGGTTCCTCTGATTTCCCTGAATATGCGGGATTCAACGGCCTGATTTATGGACACTTGTATAGTCTGCCCTTGGCAATCAAGTGGCAAAGAAAGAGAAAATTTTTTAATACTATTGCTGGATGTGGTGTCTTGCACCTGTAGTCCCAGCTACTCAGGAGGCTTAGGTAGGAGGAATCCCTAGAACCCAGGAAATCAAGGCTGTAGTGCACCATTATTGGGCTACATAGTGTGACCCCCATCTCTAAAAAATAAAATACTATTGATTATCCTAAATAATAAGGGGTAGTTTATGATGTTTCCCTATATCGTCATGTTTCAAGTGAGATCTTGGTAACAAGTAAAAAAAAAACCATGACCCACAAAGGAATAGGGCCCGTGACATTGGCATATTGATTCCTTTGGTTAACATGTTATACTACCTCACTGACTCAGTAGTACTGTCTGGATGGAATGGGGATTCTCTTCTAATCAGATGTGTCTGATGATATGTAGGCTCATGCGACGTATTTTCCCTTTTCCTGGCTCATTTTTGGTAGATGTTTCTATCAGGCATAGTGAAGCAAGTGGGGCTAGTTATTGCCCCGGAACAAAACGGGATGGGGTAGAGGAGTAGCCTGGAGGAGAAAGAAGCTTTACCCCCCTCCACTTGATGTGCTCTGATATTGCTATATAATTTTAGCCTCTCTAGACCCAAGTCTCTATTTGCACAATGGGGGATAGGCATACCTGCCCTATCTCTTATCACAGATTATATGAAAATGAATTGGGCAAACTCTAATGCTGTTTGCCATCCTTAGCCTAGGACGGTGGCAGGGCATGCTCATTAAGTTGTTTTAGTCTGTATTCCATTCCTAGTCTGACCTTATTTCTAGAAGCACACAGAGAGGCAGTTGACACCTCAAGAGGATCTGGGTAAAGTCAGACTGAGGGTGTCTTGTGGCTGGAAGTAAATTTGGCTGTGATTTTGAATTCTTATTGGGTGCAGAGGTGGTATTATATGAGCTATGAGAGCTCCTGTGAAATCTTTTGAGCTGTGTTACAGACCAGTGCCTGGAACTCACAAAGGGACCTTCATCTGGTGTGCGTCTTAGGAGCTTAGTCCAGCCTGATTACCTACATGAATCCCCTCCTCATTTCTGCCTCTAGAATCACCAAAGATGTCCACTACCTCAGTTTTCCAGCTGCCCTGTCCCAGAAAGCAGAGTGCATTTTGAGGCATGGATTAGAAATCCATAAGAGAGATACAAAGAAGGTTGGAGGGAGGTAGATCAAGAAGCGTAGGTGGTATGGCTGGTAACCCTTGGCTGAGCTTTGAGTCCATACTACTTTTGGCCCTGCTGCGTTTTCATAATACACCTGGTACCCCATTGAAAGCCACATGTATGCTTGCCTAAGTTAAAAAAGGCCAACCCTCTTAGAGGATTTTCCTCTCCAAAACCTCACATGAAGAAAATAATTCAACTCCAGCTGGAAGACACTTGAATATTGTTCCTTAAAAAAATTAAAATGATTTCCTCCCCCCGTGCCTTCCCCAGTCTCCTCCCCAGGAATTTCTTTAAAGAAAAAAGAGAGACTCAGACTTGAGATTAGAGGTTATGGATGATTATCTAGAGGGAACATCATGGCTTTTATAGTTAGGCTTCTTTAGAACTAGGGGAAAAAAGATGCTGACCCATCTGAGAAAAGTTAAAGAAGAACAGCAGGGATTATGGGAAGGGCTGCTCTCACTGCCTGCCCCTCTAGCCCTCAAGCACCAAGTGGCAGACTTAACTTGGGGCTCCTAGACTAATTCTGTTCTTAGAATCAGAGTCTCAGAATCTCAGAGTCTAGAATCAGAGTCTCAGAGTGAGGAGAGCCTTTTAGAAGTCACCTAGTCTAACCTTAACCATTTCATGACTCCTCCTGTGCAGTGTCCCTGGGTTTGTTCTACAGTAGTCACAGGGGAGCTCATTCCCTTCTAAGCCTATCCATTCTGTTGTTGGAAAGCTTGGACTGTGGACCGCTTTTCCTTTGTTAAGCTGCAACCATTTTCCTTTTACCTGTTATCCATGGGTCCTAGCTATATCCTCTGGACAGCACCACACAGAACAAGAATGCTTTCACTGTCTTGGAAGAGCCCTTGGGATATCTGAAGACAAACATTATATTATCTTGTTTCACTTTTCTAGCAGAGCCCTAGCTCTTTCAACTGTTCCTTATGGGATGTAGGTTCCAGCCTCTCCTCCTCTTTCCTCCTCCCACTCTTGATGTACTTTAGCTTGTCCATGTTCCTCTTAAGTTATGGATCCCACAGCTGAATATAGTAACTGAGGAGAATCTGGCCACAGATGAGTATGAACATTCTTCAGAAAAGTATATATATATATATATAGCTGAAGATCACTTTGGCTCTTTCTGGTGGCCATGTCATACCAAGGCCCTGTGTCAAAATCTTTTAGTGGAAGTAGCTGTGCCGCTGTTAAGTCATACCTGCCTAAAGTCTCTATGGAGGCATCTGGGACAGCCACATAATAGATTTGAGGTGGACACATTTCATCTCCTATTATTTATTTAGAATTTCTCCTGCCCCTAGCCCTGGCCAGCCTTGGTAAAGGCATTGTAGGAGATATAAGAGAGAAGACATAGGCCCTGACTTCAAGGAGCATATATGTTTAAACAAAGAGGTTATTAAGTTACAGAGAAGGAATTTGTATAATAGAAGAAGGATATGGCATTTAATGAATAGTGTTAAAGTCAGAATTCCGATCTTTTTTATTTCCTTTTTACCTCTCTGAACTTAATTTTTTTCCTCTTCTGGAAAGAATAGTTGTCTCCAAGATTGAAGATGCTAACCATATGTGTCATACAAACACTCCTCAAGTTACAGAGTCCCTACATAGGAATATAGACAGCAGTCTTTGTCCCTGTCCACTGTCAGATATCTATTTCCTTGCATATTGCCACTGCCACTAATTGCAAAAGTTCCTGCTGTTGCTGCCATCCTTCAGCTCTGGGTTCTTCTGTCTCTACCTAGAATACACACAAGAGTGACTCCTGCTGGAGTTGTTACATCCACAGCCTCATTCTCCCCATGTCCCCACATTTACCAGTTGTCATCTGAGCTGGGAAAATACCTTTCCTTACTACTAAAGCCTTGATCATGGAGTGGATTGGAGTGGGGCTTAATCTTTATTAATAATGAAGGGTAAGGGGTCTAAGGAAGGAGTGTTGAAGTCTAGGAAACATGTCTTCACTGACACAATGGTGTTTATAATGGTTACATTCAGAAGAGTTCTGGATAAACCTATTTAATCCATAGTGTATCACTGATTAAATTATGTAACCTAACCATCATTTATAATGTTCTGTCTACAGGAAACATAATTCAAAGCTCCAAGCCGCTTATTTATAGAAGGTATTCTTGAGAAACAATGCATTCATAAATTAGGAACAAAAAGTGCTCTACGTTGCTCTAGGTTACACAGTTCTAGGGGAGTGTAGGATTCCACTACCATTAGTGCCCAAGGTGTTCATACCTTTGATGCTGGGACCAGATGTGTGTGCTTGGTTACATTTCCCTCCAAAACTGAATTCCAGGTTTCCCTAAGAGTTATCTTGTAATCAGCAAGTGACCTTTTTATATTGGTTATGTCGGTATCAAGATCACTTTCACTCAGCTTCTTTGGAGCCAAAATTTTGTCTCCTGGTGCTTCCTGAAATATGCCCTTCACACAGAATTCAATAAAGTCATTAACGAATAAGTTGAGACACGATTTTTTTTTCTGGCTAAAGATTATGTTCCAAGGACTGGGAAGGGGTAGAGGTTAGTCTTCTCTCTGCCCCATCCAGTGTAAATAGGCCAAGTGGAAAAATTGTCTTATGCATTAGTATTGCAACTGATGATCCGTTCTTCTTTACATCACACTGGCATGTTTACTTGGTCAGATAGCCATCCTGGCTGGGCACTGAAGTTGCAAACGTCAAGATGACTTGATCTTTCAAATTGAGCTCTACCCTCTTTCCCTTGACTTCACCTCCCCTTCCTCTTCTTTCACTGTGAATCTATGACTATACCATAACACAGAACAATAACTGCCTAGTAGCAACAGAGACACATTTTCCATGCATCTAGACTGTCCTTCTTTCACGTCAAGTCTTTGGTTCCCATCCCCCACCCAAGAGCACCAGTTGCTTGAGGCCTACATTTTGGACTGTGTCATTCAAGTGCCACTGCCTCTTTGTTCATTCATTGACTGTCCTGCCCTCTGTCCAAAACCCAATTTTTTTTTTTCTTTTTTGGTCACAGTGAGCCCTTCTAGTCTGCTGTACCAGCTTTGTCCCTCTTGGCTTGACCATGCTTCTAATGAGGGGGAGAGGGAGGAGAGAAACTCACAGAGTGGAGGTTGATAAGTTTGAAAACACTCAGCAAATCATAATAGAATCAGAGGGAAATTTCCTCACACTGCATCTCTCTCTATCCTGTTTCAGTGATGGACAAAATCTTTGTCATATTCCTTATATTCTCTTATTAATTTGGTGAATAATCATGGCATGATACTTTGGCTCTCCACACCCTCCTATTTCTTCTCAGACCCTCCATGGGACAAATTCTTGCTTTACTGAAGGGTTGCTAAGGACCCCAGAATCCTTACTTGGTCTAGACTGTGGAAGTTTGAAGCTTGACTGACAGCAGGCAGCTCTTGGAGTACATTGCTTTTCTCCACACTCCTACTTCCTATCTTTCCAGAAGTGGCTGTTTCCTGGTATGTTCTCAGAGAGGACATGGTCTGTTAACTTTCACTCAAGTCTTTTAATGTTACATCTGTGAGGAATGCAGGAGGTGGGACTAATTTGACAGGATCAAGGGTTAAGCCCAGTGACGGACAGACCCTTTGTGGTGTCTTTGGGCCTCCACCCTAATGCCACTCAACAGTTTTCTAGCTGTATGGTCTTCTCTCTTTCATCCTGAGCCTCTGGCAGGGAAGTTTTCAATGCTTCTCCTATACTGCCTTTCACGGTCCATAAGAAACTGATTTTTCTTTTGGGGGAGGGGGCTGGCGGTGAGATGAGGTAGAGCTAGAAGTAAAGCTGGTTTGACTAGTTATTCTGGAAAGGGGGTAGAGTCCCATGGCTGTAGCCCCATCTTTACTTATGAGAGGATGACAGGCTAAAGCCTTGTCTTTGTTGGGCTGTCTTGCTGTTTTCCACTTCTTTCTGTTTGTGTTTCATGTAAGTAAAAGCCACCCTGAAAACTTCTACAGGTAGGCAGCTTTGGATGGCATCTTACTCTGACTGAGAGTGTGAGTGATAGCATCCTGAAGCTTCAGGGAGCAAGTACCAGGCTTGACTCTCACATTCTTTAGAGGACTTGACAGAGTTTGGAGAGCTGTATTAACTTAAATTGGCAATCAGGAAGGATTAAGACAGCAAGCCAAAGTAGATCAGGCAGGGATCTGGATACTTGAGTTGTGTGGTTGTGCCTCACTGAGTTCAGCAACTTCTTGAACCCAAAGGTGGTCAAAGCCTAGATATGGTGAGATCAGAGAGGTAGTGGACCTGCTGTATAGCAAATACTGCTGTTTTCTAGGTGTTTTACATGTATTTTTATTTACTTTTACAGTAACTCTTTGAGGCCAGATATTAATGTCTCCATTGTGCAGATAAAGAACTGAGGCTCAGGAGAAGTTAAGTGAAAGACTAAATAAGTCGCATAGTAAGTCGGAGAGCTGACATTCAAATTTACTTCTGTCCAACTTCAGATTCCATGCTCTTTCTACAATAGCATGTTTACACAGGTGAAAGAGAGAAATAAAAGAGAACTCTATAAGAATGAGGGATTGGGGGAGGGAGGGAAGGAAATGCAATTTAATGCAGAAACTGATAATATTATGAATGTCTGCTTCTCAGAGGTCAGGGTCAAAGGAAGGTCTTTGTTTTGTTTTACATCTCAAATCAGGGTAAGGGGACTGGATTGTTAATCAGAAGAACTTAAGTTTAGTTCTAACTCTGCCACTCATCATTTGTGTGACCCTTGGCAAGTCATTTTCCTCTCTGTATCTCAATTTCCCTATTTGCAAAATGAAAGTAATACAACCTGCACTGTTGTCCAGTAGGGAGAGAGATTCATTTTATCATTTATTTCATATTATTTTTAACAGTATATGTGATTTAAGAAAGCAAGCAAGCACATTCCACAGGTGTCCCTTATTAAACAGAAATTCTCTTAAGAAAATTTTGAACCTGAAAATTCAAGTGTATGAAGTTACCTAATCATTGGGAGTTGCGTGAAATGTCAGGGCACCTTTAGTGTAATGTCTGCTACTGCAAGAAGTTAGAAGACCAGACAAGATTTCTGGCTACTGTCCGAACAGCCAGCACTTTCGAAGGCTAATGTCCTAAGAGCTCTCAATTATCAATCAATCAATCAATCAATCAACTAATCAACCAACCAACCAATCAATCAACTGATCAACCAACCAACCAGTCAACACAGATTTGTTGAGCACTTTGTAAAGTGCCTAACCCTAAACTAGAGAATACAAGAGATAGCCATCATAGAAGCTCTGGTCCCTGGATTCTCAAAAGAGGTAACAGTTTTGTTGAAGAGCTGCATTATTACAGGCCCAGGAAACAAAAAGCTTTAGGTATTGAAACTGTGGGGTAGGATCTAAGAGTAACATTTGTTCAGTGGGAAGAGATTACATTGTGGGCTGATGTGGCTGGGTGTTTTGTGGAAAAAGGAAGAATTGGAGGTAGGCCTTGAGGGAGAATAATAGGATTTAGGCAGTTAGGCCTGGGAGGAAGAAGGACTTTGATTCCAGTTAGTACAAGCACTGTATGTCCTAAAGACACAGACAGAAGACTGAGACCAGTTTGTTCACTCTGCAGTGTGTTGACAGCATAAGTGCAGGGCATGTGGTGTTTGTTCATTAATCCACTTATTAATTCATTCACTAAATTTTTATTGAGTGCCTGTTCTAGGAGCTGAGCTATTCTTCCTATGGACTATGAAACCAGCACAGAGCTCCATAGATGTCACTTTCGTTTTCTAACAAATACTTTGTAGTGCATATCCTGGGCACTAGTTTTCTAACTTAACACATATTAGCTCATTTATTAACTCCATTTTACACATGAGAAGATTGAAGAAAGAGAGATTAGGTAACTTGCCCAATGTCATATTGCTTGTGTGGATGGATACAGAAGTGAGTCAGTGGAGATCTTCTTGATTCTTGCAGAATTATGGGATATAAAGGTAAATGGATTTGAGCCCGGTTTTCTGGATACCCCAGAAAACTGGGCTATAGAATGGATGCAAGTTGGAAGTAGGTAGCCATTTTGTTGTTTGGATAATCAGTGTATTAAGAATAAGGCACCTAGTCTACGGTCATACCACCCTGAATGTGCCCAATCTCATCTGAGCTTTGAAGATTAAGGCACCGAGCACAGTAACAATCACATAATTACTTCCATGAGGAAAGACCTGAAGAATGGATAGATAAGGGCATTTTGAAGGAATCAGCCATCTTGGCAATTTGCTGAATTGTTGTACATTAGTAAGTTGCCAGAGGTTAGTGATAATGCATACCATTGAAGAAATGAAGAAGAGGTAGGAGTCAGGGATGAATCTAATATTTAAAACCTAGAAGGCTCTGAGAGATGATGGGAATTGGGAAGGGCAACCATGTTTAGTTCAGTTTTGGATCTTCTGAGACTGCGGTGTCTATAGGACAATCAAGAAGTCCCTAGGCAGTTGGGGAGCATGTTTATTTAAGGCCACTGATCAGTTAAAACGACAAAACATTATTTGGGGAACATAATGATCCACACGGACAATTTACTAATCTACTGGTTGTTGTGGTAATGAGTTAATTGCCAGACAATCTTATGCCCCAAAGATAGTAGAACAGACCTGCATTGTTATTTAATGGGCTTTCCTGGCCATAACTTTGTCTTGCTATCTCTTCCAATCTGTGGGATGCCTAGTCAAGTGAGGTGTTACTGGCCGAAGTTCTTTTTGTATATCTCAGAACTTGAAGTGATAGGAAAGTCCAAATAGGAAACAAAACAAAACAAAAAAATAGAAGAAGCTGCCAAAAGGCCAAACTTCAGACTGGAATGTTAAAATGGTTTGAGGCTGTTAAAAAACATCAGTTAACTTGCCAAGATGTTTAAGGAGTGTTTTCTCTATATGAAAAACAAAATGTGGTCCCTTGGTAAGGCAAACCTCAAACCACTAGTTTCAAGCCTGTGCTGCATTCTTCTTGTTAGCAGTTTTATACTCTCCCTATAGTGTAGTATTATTAATCCATAAATATCATTGTTAATGTTCTACAGTAGTATTGGTTCTTAAATTTGACTTTTTAAAAAGCATTGTTAAACTTGCAAGAATGATTTCATTGCCTACAATGGTGACTTCACCATACTACAATAAAGGGGAAATAGAGATTTACTTTACAAATTCATTTGTTGCAAATGTGGTTGGGAAACATTGCTTTATTATTAAGAGACTTTTGCAAATTGGTGTGATTATCTGACCCCAAACCCTAGCACTACTGTCCTTTATACTTACATGAAAATCCCAGGAAAGATTCCTTTTATGTGCAGATAGACTTGCCAATATTAGGACCAGTCCAGCCCTCCCCACACCCTCTTTATTCTTCTTGGATTGCCTTTCCATTGCCACTTTGTGCAGCATCACCTGATTTTCTACATGGTGAAGAACTGAAAATTGGAATGTTGTAAAGATGCTTATGCCATGGAACTTGGTCTAAATTAACTCCTTTCCTACCTTTTTGTAGACTAAACTTATTTCTTGCTAAAAGGTTAGTGACCACATGGGTTCCTTTACCTAGCTCCTCTCCCTGACAAGATGAAATAGCTTGTAATTTATATTTGAAATTGATTTGAATCTGTAGCTGCTGGGGAGATTTTTGTGTAAAAGATTGCCCAAGTGCTCTGGTTTTTACAAGCGCCTGCTTGCTAACTTCTCTCTGTTGTGTGAGCCCTGGTGGGAGGGTGATGCTCTCCTTTTCTGGAAGTAAGGGGCTCAAGATGTAATTTGTGTCTTTTTCCCGTGCTTTTGGCTGAAGAAATGTGCAGTGTTCTGAAACCTGCCCAGACCTTGCACATGCTGTATCTGCTTAAAGAGGGTTTTGGCTCTTAGCCCTTCTCAGCTGCATTAGGGTTCAGGTTACATCCCTCTCCCCATCTAACCACTAATAAAAGCCAAAATAATTAAGGATCAGGGAGAGTTAATTCACACTGCTAAGACCCAGGTGGGGTCTTTCCATCTCCCACCCCCTAGGTTGGAGCCCTAAGTTAAGGCTGAACTTTAGTCTAAGCCTGTAAGTGACAGTGATCTGGAACAGGCCCCAGGAAAGCACTTGACGATCAGGTTTTGCCCCATGCTGGCTGTACGTGTTCTCTCTCTCTCTCTCTCTCTCTCTCTCTCTCTCTCTCTCTCCCTCCCTCCCTCTCCCCCCTTCCCTCTGCTTTTCCCTCCCTCCTTTCCCTCCATATTTAGTCTATCTCTTGCTTTGATCATGGCATTTAAGTAGCAGTGGAAGCATAGGCTCTGGAAAATTTAAGTATTTGCTGAGTGTCTGTGTATTCTGCGTCTTGTGTGTTTCCCACCCTAGCCTACAGGCTTTCTTTTTCCCCCTTTCGTTCCCTCTCTCCCTCCCCTTCCCCCCTCTTTTCTCCCTTCCCCACCAGGTTGGCATCTTAGAGGAGACCAGTGACCCCAGGGACAATTGATTCTGTTGCAGCAATGGAAATGATACATCATACTTCACTTTCATCTAAACTGAGAGATTCAGATGAAGCCTCTGTTTTTTTTCAAGCCCTTGACCCAGCTTCAGTACAACATTAGGAGTCTCATTCAGAAAAAGAAACATCATTGATATATCTCCCAACTCAAAAGAGATGCATAGTAATGAGCTCTGAGATAGTGAGCTCAGATGGGAAAGGGCAGCTTTAAAGGATGATCTTGCAAGAGCTGGGACAGGCAGGAAGAAGCCTCATTCTGGAACAACTACACTACTGTAGTGGCCTCCTCAATGGTTTTTTTCCCTTTGATCATCCCCTCCTCCCTCCCTTAAAATTATTTAATGGTTCCCTGCTGCATGTAGAATAGAGCCCAAACTACATTTGCCTGGTGTTACAGACCATTCTCCATCTGGCTCTAGTCTTAGTAATCCTTCCAGGCCCCAGGTTTTCAGGCAGAATGGTTTCCTCGCTGTTTCCCAAACCCACTTGGGAAATTCTGGCCTCCAGTTTTCCCATCCTGATGTTCTTTCCAGTGGCTAGACTTCACACTGCATCCTTGGAAGGACTTCTCACTTCTCTGGCCCTCGCCGTAGGACGTAACCTTCAAGCCCTACCTCTAAGCCAATAGGGCATCATCTCTGATTGCTCCTGGTGGAAGCAATCACTCCCTCTTTGGAATGCCAGAGTACTGGTTTCCAGTAGCCATCTTTGGGTACTTTGGCTGTCTTGTGTTTGGTTTGCTGGATCAGGATCTCCTAGAGGGCAATGGCTGTATCTTCTATATCTTTACCATTGTCAGCACAGAGTAGACTCTCCAGCATAGTTTGCTGGTTTAGACGATATGTAAGAAGAGTCAAGCAAACAGTTTTTACTCAGTAATTGGTCACCTTTCAACTTTCTACTTCCAAGCCCAAATTAGGAAGAGAATATGACTAGATGATCTGGATATACTGGCCAAACCCCACCTCAGTGGGGTGAGCCTTGAATGACATGCACATGTGAACTAGAGACACAGGGAATACTTAGAAGAAAATATTTGTGGGGGCAGAAGTTGAGAAGGATCCCAGAGGCAACCCAGGATGAGAAGGGGGATGGCAGCAGTAGAAAATGTGGGATTGGCTACCTGCTTGTCCCCAGGCGGCCTGAAGTTTCGTTTATAACAGTTGAATGTCACGCTGTGCTGCACATCCTGTGTGGAAGCTGTGTTCCGAGGTTTGCATGTGGGAGAGGCTGGCTGGCTGATGATTGCAGCATTTCCCATGCTGTTGGGACGCGTTGCTGTGAGACTCCTAAAACAACAGCCATCCCACTTGTTGCTATCTCTTTAAGGTGGGTGTAGTGTGTGTCTTCTGCCTAACTCAAGTGTTTCGCTGCTTTAGCTGAGAGGCAGTAGCTTTGGGTGAACACCTCTGTGTGTGTGTGTGAATGCGTATGTGTGTGTTTTCACTTTTTCTTAAGCAAGCTCTAACGTGTTCTGTCTGACTGGCCTTGGATGTGAGTCACTGTCTGGTATTTATGCCCAGTGTCTTAAGTGTCCTTAAGTGTCCAAATACTAAGTGTCCTTAGTATTTGACCATGACATTGTTTTTCTCCCTATTTTTCTCAAGGCTGAGAATGCTGAAAAGGGTCAAAAGGAACTCACTCTGTCTTCCTTCCAAATGAGGTCTAATATCATTGGTGGTCTCCTGTCTCTGTGGCAGTCAATTAGGTTATGTAAGGGCACTAAAGGGAACAGGTTGAAATTCACGGTAGTAGTACTGTGACAGTTTAAGACACAGTATAGGGGCGTCTCTTATACTGTCCAGGGTACAGTTGGAGAGTTCACCCACTGGAATGACTTTAGGAACAGGCCTTGAAAGGTGCCCTAGGAAGTGTTTGTCCTTATCATGATCACATAATAAATATGAAAGGAGTACAAACAAACTGAGAAAGCCTTAGAGACATGATCCAGCATTTGCAGGCACTGGTGAGAGAAACAGAATGCTAGCTTCCTCCTTACCGCTGTTTCTATTAAGTCCTTCCAAGATTGAAAATGTTGTCTTAGAAGCAGGCTCATAGAATGTGGGAATGGTAAACCCCATCAGAGGCAGTGTTGTTATCAAAGGGACAGAGCCTCAGATAGGAAGGACATGGCTGCTAGCATGGCCATTTGGAGGCCAGGCAGCCAGTAAATCATTTGAGAATGAATTAAAGGTTTAAAGGGCAGGAGGGAATTCTTTGGATGACCTCATAGGTGCTTGAAAAATCAAAGGGATAGCTGGTGTGCTTTTATGTTTTCAGGGCTGGATCAGAGGGTCAAGGGAATGGAAATGCACAGTAAAGAATTGGCATTGCTGTTTTCATGTGCTTGGGAACCCTAACTCCAGGCTGGTGATGGTCAAAGTTACCATTAATTAAATGCATATTTATGTTCTGGGAATTTTAAATGCATACTCTCTAATCTTCTCATCTCCACTGTAAATTAAGTGTAGTATTCGTATTTTACAGATGAAAATAATGAAGTTCAGAGGGGCAAAGTAATGTTCTCCAAGTAATCAAGCCAGTAAGTGGTAGAGCTATGATTTGAACCCAGCTCTACCTGACCCCAAATCCTATGCTTGTCACTATACCTTAGAATTTTACTTCAACACTGAAGCCCCTTTTTGTGTTTCATATTGTCTTTTTAATACCATTGTTAACTATTGTTATGACTATACTCTGTGTTTCATAGCATTGGACAAATGTGGGTCTCACAGATCAGTCATTTCACAACTTTCCTGGGAAGCTTGTTAAAAAACACAGATTAGACTCCCAGGATGAATACAACATACAAGAGGTACTTAGTAATGTCCCTATTCTAAGATGCAGAAATTAAGGCTAAGAGGGTTAAGTAACTTTCCAGAATTCATTGGACCAGTAACCGGCAGAGCTGGTATTCAAATTCCAGTTTATCTGATTTTAGAGTGCCTGTTCTTTCCCATGCTCCAGTTGCCTCCCAAACTAGAAGGGGAGTAAGCAATAAACAAAAAACCAGACTTGACCCTTTCGGCCTCTACAAACGTACCCTTCTTACTCCCCTCTCTGTCAATAAGTTTTTTTAAGTGAGGGGTGGCCTCCCTCTCTCCCTCTTCCCTCCTTCCTTCTCTTCTAGCACTATTTATTTGTTTAACTGGTTATTTTGTGGGTAGATAAGAAATGTTCATGGAAGAAAATTTTAAAAACTATAAATGGGTACATCTTTCTTCATTCATGTCCCTAAACCACCTAATTTCCCTTCCCAGTGGCAATCATTGTTACCAATTCCTTGTGTACTCTTCCAAAGATACCCTTCCAAACATACATTATATGTAGGCATGTTGTATATACTCATATACATGAATGCTCAGTGTCTCTATTTCCTTCACTGCCTGTCTTCCTGAATCCTCTCCAATCTGGCTTCCAATGAGGTCTTCCTGAGGGCCAAATGTACTGGCCTTTTCACTGTTTTCATCATCCTTGTTTTCTTTATACAATTACTGTTTTTCAATTATTTGTTGAATAGTGACATAGCTATGTGGTTTAAAAGCCAGTTAGTATGAAAAGGCAGATAATAGTTTTCCACTCATCCTTGTCTCTCATCTGTTCAGTTTCACCACTATCTCCAACTGTGCTTAGATATTTTTATGTGTCTTTTCAGAGCCTCTCTATACATACAAAAGCAAATGTCAATACAGATTCTTTATTTTGCCTTTTATACAAAAGGTAGCATACTAAAACAATTTTCTGCACTTTGATTTTTTCACTTATATATCCTAGAGGTCTTTCCCTATAAAGCATACAAGGGTTAACTCTATTTTTTAACAGCCATGTTGCATTTAATTATTTAAACAGTCCTTAGTATTGCCAGTCATTGGCATTGTTTCCAAACCATTCGGACTCGACCCTCTCCAAACTCTGCTCCCGGTATAGCTCCTGTGACACTGAACTCTCTTGATTCTGCATCTTCTCTTGCTGTTTCTCCATTTTCCTCTGTGAATCCACTGCCTCTCTTATCTCTGTCCTGTGGATATTCCTCAAGGCTCAGAGCACAGTCCCTCCCCCATAACTCTTTTCTCTGTTTCTTCTTTCCCCATTCTCCTTCCCCCCATTCTTCCCTGCCTCCTCTTTTCCTCAAGAAAGCAATGAGAACTCATAGCTCCCGAATCTCTAGTCTTAAAATTTTCTACTGTCTGATACCGTCCACTGGAATATGTTTTTTTACCTCATATCCCAGTATGTCTAAAATGGAACTTATCTTCCCCTTGTAAAATGGGCTCTTTCCTTGGCCTCCCCACCTCCCACTCAGCTAGCATTAAAATCATTGAGTCACTGCTTACTCATCCCCTATTCCACATTCTGTCAGTCTTTCTTCCTTTACAATAACCTTCATATCCACCAGCTTCTTTTCAATTCCTGCTACTCCCACCTTCTTCCAAGCTCTTATTACTTTATGTCTGGTTTCTGGATTCCTGGCTGGCTTCCCTGCTTCTAACATCACTCCTTTTAAATTTATCTCATAAGATACTTTTTCTATCCAAGAATTTTAGTTTTCCTGCCCATATAATGAGGAAGCTGGACTGACTGGTTGGTCTCAGAGGTGGGTTAAAATCTTAGCTCTACCATTCCGTCCACCTCTGACATTCTAGACGAGAACTACCTGTAACATTCTAGACCAGAAATCTTCCCAGTGTCTTCCCACCTCCCACCATTTCTACTCCCAGCAGTGACTTGCACAAATCTTTCTTCCATATTGGTCCTAGAGTCTTTGTCCTAAATGAACTTATAGTTGAAAGAAATCTTAGAGGCAGGCCATCCAAGCTGACCAACACTAACCTGCTGCCTGAGTGCCATTAATAACACCCTTGAATTTGGTTGGTCAGACTCTCTTTATGAATGCTTCTATTGATGGAGAACATTATCTCATAAGCCAACCCTTTGTATTGTCAGATAGCTAGAGTTGTTCTATATCTCCTACCACAAACTGACACCAACTGATCTGCCTTTATGATACTCTGTTATTAAAAACCTGCTTCATCTTGGTTTAAGTTCAAACCCCTCCGGTCTGGCATCCCAAGTTCTCCAGAAATATGGCTCCTCTGTTCCCCTGTAGGCTAAAATCCTGGATACTTCCTTTGTACTTCATCCACATTTAAAAAATAGCTAATATTATTTCAGCACTTATTGGATTCCAGAGACTGTTCTAAGCGATTTTACATGTATTATTTAATCCATACAGCAACTATGTAAGTTTCTATTATTATTCCCCATTTTATAGAGAAAGAAAATGAGGCATGTGGAAATCCAAGAGATTTACCCGGAGTCTTACAGTTAGTAAGTGATAGAGCTAGGATTTTAACTCAGAAAGGCTATCTCCAGAGCACATACCCATAATTACTGCACAGTCAGCCTCAAATGTGACAACAATTTTCTGAATACGTCCAGTGCCTTGTTATCATGGTTTCTTAAAATGCATTTCTAGTCCCAGCTACCTGACTAAATCTTACCTATTCTTTGAAGGTCATCACAAATTTTGCTTCCTTCTGGTCCTATTCTACCCCATCTTCCATCCGGTGCTCACCATGTTCTTTCTAATGAGCTAGGCATGCTTGTTTTATATACTTCATGGGATATGCTCCTCGACAGCAGGGCCCATACGTATAAACTGCTGGATTAGGCTTTTAACCCCAAATATGTTTCTTAGAACATTTAACAAGTAGAGCTATGCTTTAGGAACTTCTGAGATTGCGAGTTCCTCTTTTTGAGTTTGTATGAATCTCTTCTTTCTAAATCTGGCTCTAAATTCTTTCTTTCTTAGACTATTAATTCATTCCTCTTTATTGCCTCATAGTTTTGTACATTTGTTCCCAGGTACTGTCAGTGACAGGGCCAGAAAACAAGTGTTGTTATCCATATATATATACACACACACATATATGTACACACATCTATACATTTATATATATTCATATATATAGACACACACATATGTACACGTTTATATACATATTCATACATATAGGTACTGAGAGCCAAATGAGGAGCAATATAAAAAAGAAATTTCATTACATCCCTTATCTGCGATCTGACTTCCTTAATATTTATTACTTCTTATCTTCCCTCTTCCTTGGCCTTAACATGTATTACTACGCTAGATAGATAAATAGGCACATAGGCAGGTAGGTAGGTAGGTTAGATATATGGATGCCTCACCATTGAATCAAGAGACTGTGAATCTAGAGACTGTGAATTTGTGCGTGCGTGTGTGTGTGTGTGTGTGTGTGTGTGGCGTGTCAGAGAATGATGGAGGGTGGTTGGGTAGTTGGAGGGACAGTTTTTTGAGGCAAAGCTTGTCTTCTGTGCTAAGAAAGCCTCTTTAAAATGCTGCATCCTACAGAACATCTTTCCCTCAACCTCCTCCTTTTCATCTTTCTCTATCTCTTTTCTTCATTTCATAGTGATTTTAATTTCCCATGTGTATTTTTTAAATGAGTTCTATCTAAAATTTGCCAAGTTATCTGGTTGAGTGAGATATGCTCATCTAGCATGTTAGACAAGGACATGATTTACTACCCAGACAGGCTAATTCAGTGGGTAACACATCATTCTCTGAAGGATCATGGTACTGTTAATTCCATGTGTACCAATTTAATTATATTTCAGAAGTTAAAAAAAAAATAATTCCAGTTGCAGTATTCTAGTTCACTAAGCATTGACTATAAATCACTAATGGGTACTTTACAAATTTATGTTGATGAATTGGCTGGTATTTTACATGAGTATAAGCCACCTACCTCAGGGTGTCTAACTTGGTTTTGTAAAGTAAAAAATGTGCTCTTGATTTCTCTCTCTGGCCTCATAATATCTTCATCAACCCCCACCCCAACCCACATAACTTTCACAGGACTCCCTTTTCTTCTCCCTTCACGTATTTCATCAGACTCTTTAAGGAAGTCATAGACTGGTTGTGATTATTACTGAACCATATGGGAATCACGCGTCTTCTTTTTTTTTCTTCTTCTACTTTCTTGTATAATGGTTATGACTTCTTAAATGAATTAAAAAGCCCCAAGATAAGTTTTTAACTATTTAAAGACTTTAGGCCAGGTAGCCCTATTTTAATTTCATCATTCGACAAAGCCAAAGTTAGTAACCCCTCTTTTTTCTTTTCTTTCAGATATCACCTGAAATCTGTTCTCCAGAAGGGTGATACTAGTTACTGCAATATACATTAGTGTGCAGCATTCATGATCCCTTATTGTTTATACTAAAATCTTCAGAATTAGAAGGGTCTGGTAGTCATTAGATAGTCTCCTCTTCCAAAATGGGTTGTGACTACTGAATAAAATTTGGTTAAAAAGCAATGATACTGATTTTTTTTCCAGTCTTTACTTTTGTATTTTCGATGTCAGAAAGTATATTCATATGTTTTGTTAAAATTTGACATTCATCTAAGTTACTTTTTTATTGTAGTGAGAACATTTAACATGAGATCTACAATTTTAACAGGATTTTAAGTTCACAATACTGTACCACACAGTTAACTATAGGCACAATGTTGTACAAGAGATTTCTAGAACCTCTTCATCTTGTATTACTGAAACTTTATGCCCCTTGAATAGCAACTCTCCATTTCCCTCTCCCTGTGGCTCCTGGCAACCACCATTCTACTCTCTGCTTCTGAGTTTGGCTATTTAAGATACCTCATATAAGCAAAATTATACAATATTTGTCCTTCTGTAACTGGCTTATATTTCATTTAGCATAATCTCCAGACTCATGTATGTTGTCACATATTGGAAGATTTCCTCTGGAATGATATTTCATTGTCTCTTATACCACAGTTTCTTTATCTGTTCTTTCACTGATGGATATTTAGGCTGAGTCTACATCTTGGTTATTATAAACAATGTTCCAATGAACGTGGGGTTTTAACTATGTCTTCAAGATCCTGATTTCAATTCTTTTAAGATGAATACTCAGAAATGGGAATGCTGGATCATATGTAGTTCTAGTCTCAATTTTTTGAGGAACTTCCATACTGTTTTTCATAGCAGTGGCACCGTTTTACATTCCTACCCATAGTGTACAAGTGTTCCAGTTTCTCCATATTCAACACTTATCTTTTTTTTTTTTTTTCCAAAGATGGGGTTTCACCATATTGGTCAGGCTGGTCTCGAACTCCTGACCTCAGGTGATCTGCCCACCTCAGCCTCCCAAAGTGCTGGGATTACAGGCGTGAGCCACCGTGCCTGGCCAACACTTATCTTTTTAAAAAATAACAGCCATTCTAACAGGTGTCAGGTGATATCTCATTGTGGTTTTGACTTGCATTTTCTTAGTGATTAGTGATGTTGAGCATCTTTTCATGGCCTGTTGGCTGTTTATCTGTTTTCTTTGGAGAAATGTCTACTTAAGTCCTTTGTCCATTTTTTCACTGGGTTATTTGTTTTTATGCTGTGGAGTTGTGTAAGTTCCTTATATGTTTTGGATATTAACCCCTTATCAGATAAATGCTTTGGAAATATTTTCTTCCATTCCATATGCTGCCCTTTCTTCTTCTTCTTTTTTCTGAGACATAGTCTCACTGTTGTTCAGACTAAAGTGCAGTGGTGCAATCTCAGCTCACTGCAACCTCTGCTGCCTGGGTTCAAGTGATTCTCCTGCCTCAGCCTCCTGAGTAGCTGGGATTACAGGTGCCCACCACGATGCTTGGCTAATTTTTTCTTTTTTTTTAAGTAGAGATAATGTTTCACCATGTTGGCCAGGCTGGTCTCAAACTCCTGACCTCAGGTGATCCACCTGCCTCAGCCTCCCGAAGTGCTGGGGTTACAGGTGTGAGCCACCACACCCGGCCTACCTTTTCACTGTGTTAAAAGATTCATTTGTTGTGCAGAAACATTTTAGTTTGATATTGTTCCGCTTGTTTATTTTTGCTTTTGTTGCCTGTGCTTTTAGTGTTGTATTCAAGAACCCATGGCCAAGATAAATGCCAAGAATCTTTTCCCTCACATTTTCTTCTAGGAGTTTTGCAGTTTCAGTTCTTACGTGTATGGTGTAAGAAAGGGGTTTGATATCCAGTTTTCCCATACCATTCATTGAAGAGACTATCCTTTACCCATTGTGTAGCCTTAGTACCCTTCTCAAAGATCACTTGGCCATATATGCGTGGGTTTATTTTGGGGCTGTCTCTTCTATGCCCTTGCTCTATATATCTGTCTTTATGTTAGTACATACTGTTTTGATTACTATAGCTTTGCAATATAAATTGAAATTGGGGAATATGATGCCTCCAGCTTTTTCTTTTATAAGATCATTTTGGAATTTTTGCTATTTGAAGTTCTTTGCAATTCCCTACAAATTATATATATTTTTTCCCCATTTCTGTAAAAAATGCCAGTAGAATCCCAGTACTTGGGGAGATTGAGGCGAGAGGATTGCTTGAGCCTGATTACAAGACCGGCCTGGACAGCATAGCGGGACCTTGTTTCTATAAAAAATAAAAAAAAAAAAAAAGGCAGGCATGGTAACACATGCCTGTAGTCCCAGCTACTCAGGAAGCTGAGGTGGAAGGATTACTTGAGCCTGGGCAATCAAGGCTGCAATGAGCCTTGATCATGCTACTGCACCCCAGCTTGGGTAAAGGAGCAAGACCCTGTCTCAAAAAAATGCCATTAAGATTTTGAAAGGGATTAATTGAATCTAGATCACTTTGGGTGGTATGGACATTTTAACAATATTAAGTCTTGCATTCATTAGCATGACTGTCTTATTTATTTGTGTCTTCTTTGATTTCTTTCATCAATGTTTTATAGTTTTCAGTATACAAGTCTTTCACCTTCTTAGTTACATTTATTCCTGAGTATTTTATTCTTTTAGTTGGTATAGTAAATGAGATTGTTTTCTTTCTTTTTTTGTGAGGTAGTACATTGTTGGTGTATAGAAACACTGTTGATTTTCACATGTTGATTTTGTATCCTGTAACTTTACTGAATTTGTTTATTAGTTCTAAGTTTTTTTATGCAGTGTGTAGGATTTTCTCCATATAAGATCATGTTTTCTGATAACATATGAGATCATATTACCTGATAAGTAAAAAATAATTTTACTTGTTTCTTTCCTATTTTGATGCCTTTACTTTTTCTTTTCTTGCCTAATTGTGCTGGGTAAAAATTCCAGTACTATGTCGAACGGAAGTGGCAAGAGTAGGCGCTTTTGCCTTGTTCCTGATCTTAGAGGAAAAACTTGGCTTTTCACCATTGAGTATGACATTTAGCTGTGAGGTTTTCTTATATGACCTTTTTTTTTTTTTAGGTAATTTCATTCTATTTCTAGTTTGTTGAGAGCTTTTTATGAAAGGCTGTTGAACTTGTCAAATGCTTTTTTTATATCTATCAAAATTATCATGTGCTTTTTATACCTTATTCTGCTAATATGTTGCATCACATTTATTGATTTGCATATGTTGATTTGCATATGATTTGCATACCAGAGATAAATCCCACTTGATCACAGGGTGTCATCATTTTCCTGTGCCATTGAATTCAGTTTTCTGCTATTTTGTTGAAGATTTTTGCATCTATTTTCATTGGGGATACTAGCTTTTAGTTTTCTTTTTTTTTTAGTATCCTTATCTGTATCAGGTATAATGCTAGCCTCTTAAGATGAATTTGGAAATGTTCCCTTCTCTTCAATTCTTGGAAGAGTTTGAGAAGGATTGGCATTAATTCTTTTGAAATATTTGGTAGAATTCACCAGTAATCCGTTCCTGGGTTTTTCTTTATTGGGAGATTTTTAATTTATTAGTTCAGTCTCCTTATTAGTTACAGGTCTGTTCAGATTTTTCTATTTCTTTGTGACTCAGTTTTGGTCAGTCATATGTTTCTAAAAATTTATCAATTTCTTCTAAGTTTTCCAGTTTGTTGGCATATACAGTCATGTATCTCATAATGATGATTCTTTCAATCAATGACAGACCACATATGTGACAATGGTCCCATAAGATTGTAATACCATATTTTTACTGTACGTTTTCTATTTTTAGCTATATTTAGATTCACAAATACTTACCATTGTGGTATAACTGCATAAAGTATTCAATACAGTAACATGCTGTACAGGCTTGTAGACTAGGAGCAATAGGGTCTACCATATAGCCTACTTGTGTAATAGGCTGTACCAGCTAGATTTGTGTAAGTACACTCTGTGATGTTCACACAGTGATGAAATCACCTTATGACACATTACTCAGAACATAATCCTGTCGTTAGGTGATGCATGACTGTAATTGTGGTATCAGTTTACTGTCTTCTCTTTCATTGATAATTTTATTTACTGGTGTCTTTCACTTTTTTCTTAGCCTAGCCAAAGATTTGTCAATTTTGTTGATCTTTTCAAAAAGTTAACACTTAGTTTTGTGGATCTTTTCTATTATTTTTCTATTCTCTTTTCTGTTTATTTCTATTCTAATCTTTATTTCTTTCCTTTAAGTAATTTTTTTTTTTTTTTTTTTTTTTTTTTTTTTTTTTTTTTTTTTTTTTTTTTTTTTTTTTTTTTTTTTTTTTTTTTTTTTTTTTTTTTTTTCTTATTTTTCTAGTTTCTTGAGGTGTAAAGTTGGGTTGAGATTTTTCTTTTTTAATGTAAGCACTTATCACTATAAATTTTCCTATTGGTACTGATTTAGCTGCATTTTATAGGTTTTGTATGTTCTATTTTTCATTTATCTCAAAATATCTTCTAATTTTCCCTTTGACTTTTTGTTTCACCCATTGGTTATTTAGGAAGGTATTGTTTAATTTCCACATATTTTTGAATTTGCCATGTTTTCTTCTGATATTGATGTCTAGTTTCATTCCATTGTGGTCAGAAAAGATAAATGGTATGATTTCTATCTTCTTCAGTTTGTTTTGTGACCTACCATGAGATCTATCCTAGAGAACGTTCTGTGTATACTTGAAAAGAATGTATATTATGCTGCTTTGGGTGGAATGTTCTATGTTTCTGGTAGGTCCGTTTGATCTATAGTGTCATTCAAGTTCACTGTTTCCTTTTGATCATCTGTCTGGATGTACCATCCATTATTGAAAGTAGAATATTGAAGTCTCCTACTGTTATAGTATTGCTGTCTATTTCTCCCTTCATTTCTGTCAGTGTTTTTTCTTTATATATTTAGGCAGCTTAATGTTGTGTATATATATATTCATTATTCTTATATCATCCTGTGAATTGACCTTTTTTCATTGCACATTGTCCTTTGTCTCTTGTGACAGTTTTTGGCCTATTTTGTCTGATATAAGTGTACCCACCCTGCTCTTTTTTGGTTAGCATTTGCGTCTAATATCTTTGTCCATCACTTTCAGCCTGTGTGTCCTTAAAACTTAAGAAAATCTCTTATAGACAGCATATAGTTGGATGTTGTTTTTTGATCCCTTCACTCACTCTGTATCTCTCAATTTGGGAGTCAACCCATTTATATTTAAAGTAGTTATTCCAGTGGCTCATGCCTATCATCACAGCACTTTGAGAGGCCAAGGCAGGCAGATTGCCTGAGGTCGGGAGTTCAAGACCAGCCTGGTCAGCATGGTGAAACCCCACCTCTATTAAAAATACAAAAATTGGCCGGGCGCGGTGGCTCAAGCCTGTAATCCCAGCACTTTGGGAGGCCGAGGCGGGTGGATCGCAAGGTCAAGAGATCGAGACCATCC
>NW_016107835.1:191565-192680 GCF_001604975.1 Cebus imitator
AAAAAAAAAAAAAAAAAAAAAAATACAAAAATTAACTGGGCGTGGTAGCAGCTGCCTGTAATCCCAGCTACTCAGTAAGCTGAGGTAGGAGAATCTCTTGAACCTGGGAGGTAGAGGTTGCAGTGAACCGAGATTGTGCCATTGCACTCCAGTCTTGCAACAGAGCAAGACTCCGTCTCAAAAATAAAGAAATAAATAGTTATTGATAGAGAGGAACTTAGTATTGCCGATTTTGCTTATTATTTTCTCTTATAGTTCTTTTTTCTTGTTTTGTAATGTCTTCCTTTGTGTTTTGATTTTTGTATGGAGTGATTTATCTTTTTCTTTTGTATATATTTTCAATAGGTATGTTCTTTGTAGTTACCAAGAGTTTAGATTAAAATCTTATAGTTATTGTAGCCTGTTTTAAGCTGGTAACAACATAACTTCAATCACATACAAAAACTACAGTTTCCCCTTCACACACTTTATGCTATTGATGTCACAATTTACCTATCGTTTTATTTTGTATTCATTAACATTACCATATTTTATATTTACAATCTAATACTTTTGCCTTTTAATTTTTATACTAGAATTAAAAGTGTTTTACCTACCACTATCACAGCATTACATTATTCTGTATTTGTTTATATATATATATATATATATATATATTTATTTTTAATTTTATTATTATTATTATTTTGGGGGATGGAGTCTTGCTCTGTTGCCAAGGCTGGAGTGCAATGGTGCAATCTCTGCTCACTGCAACCTCTGCCTCCCAGGTTCAAGTGATTCCCCTGCCTCAGCCTCTTGAGTAGTTGGGATTACAGGCACATGCCACCATGCCTGGATAATTTTTGTATTTTCAGTAGAGGCAGGGTTTCACCATGTTGGCCAGGCTGGTCTTGAACTCCTGATCTCAGGCTATCTGCCTGCCTCTGCCTTCCAAAATGCTGGGATTACCAGTGTGAGCCACCATGCCCAGCCTTGTTTATGTATTTAACTTTGCCAGTGAATTTTGCACTTGTCTGTATTTTTTTGTTATTATTTAATGTTCTTTCATTTCAACACAAAGAATTTCCTTTAACCCTTTAACATTTCTGTGAGAGGCAAGTCTGGTGGTAATGAAC
>NW_016107835.1:192777-228748 GCF_001604975.1 Cebus imitator
AAAGACTTTATTTCTCCTTCATTTTGAAGGATAGTTTTATTCTTGATTGCTGGTGGGTTTTTTTCTTTTTCTTTTAGCACTTTGAATATATCATCCTACTCCCTTCTGGTGTGCAAGGTTTCAGCTAAGAAATCCACTGATAGTCTTATGGAGGTTTCTTGTATATGACAAGTTATTTTTCTTTTGCTACTTTCTTTGCCTATGGACAATTTGATTATAGTGTGTCTTGGTATGGATTTCCTGGGCTCAAGTGATCTCCCATCTCAGCCTCCCATGTAGCTGGGACTACAGGCGAGTACCACCATGCAAGGCTAAGTTTTAAAAAAAATTTTCTGTAGAGACAAGGACTTACTATGGTTCTGAGGCTAGTCTCAAATTCCTGGCCTCAAGTAATTCTCCTGCCTCAGCCTCCAAAAGTGCTGGGATTACAGGCATGAGCCACCATGCCCAGCCTGGATTTTTACTATATATATTTTTATATCTCTTTTTTGGAATTTTTACTTTGTTCATGTGTTGTTCTTCTGATCTCCTTAAGCATCTTATTGTTAGTTTTGACTGTCAGGTAAATCATATATCTCCATTTCATTAGGATTGATCCCAGGACATTTATTTTGCCCCTTTGTTTGGGATATATTTCCCTGTTTCTTCATGTCCCTTGGCTCTTTGTGTGAGTATCTGCTCATTAAATAAAGAGCTACCTATCCCAGTCTTCATGAACTAGCCTTATACAGGGGAAGGCCCTCATCAGTCAGCCCAGCTAGAAATTTCGGGGGCCTTTTAAAGCTTTGTGCTATTTCAACCTATTTTCTTTGTTCTTAGCAGGGCAACTGCAAGGCTAACCTGCCATCTCTGATCACACTAGTCCTAAAACAGACTGGGTCTGTTTCAGGCCTGAAACAGTGCTGGGTCCTGTCAGTACTTCAATACAAACAAGACATAAACCAGCCCTTTGTGCATCCCCCCACAAAAAAATGTTGGGGCATTGGATACGTGGTCCAACACCTTTCCTCACCAGAGAGAAGATAGGAGCCAGGTATTTTCATCTGCTGGCTCTGTGCTAAGCTGGGGAAAGGGGTTGGAGCAACTGCTAGCCTAAAATACTGTCTCTGATCTCAGTGGTTCCAAGGTGGCTAGATGGTAGGCCCAATCATCACTCTGAGAAAGCAAAACTGAATCCAGTCTTCTGGACAGCTACTGGAAAAGTTGGGGTACTGGACATACGGTCTAACTCCTTCCCTTCCTAGGAAGAAGTTGGAATCTGGGAAGGGGGTTCTCCCAATTGTATGGCCCTGTACAGGGAGAAGGGATCTTCTCCTTTATGCTGAAAGGGTATCTCAGATTTCTTTACTGGCTTTAATGTGGCTAGTCTCATTATACAGGAGCCTCTTAAGTAGTTTCCGGATTTTTCAAAAAGGGAATTTGTCTATGTTTTGTTGCTGAATTTGTGTGTTCATGTGGTTAGGAGAGTTGCGGGTTTTCTATTCCATCTTGCTGGTGTCACTCAAGATACTGATTTTTTATTTGTTTGGAAAATTAGTGCTACTTTATTAATATGATCACTATGCTATTGAGGCTAAATTGACTTAATTTTACATTTTATTTAGATATAATTGATGTACAATAAGATATACATGCATATACATGTATAAATACATATATAAATTGATGAGTTTTGACAATGTGTGTGAAACTATCCTTAGACCCCTTTGTAATCCAGCTTCACAACCCCCAGGCAACCACAGATGTGCTTTCTGTCACTACAGTACCTTGCATTTCCTAGAATGTTGTATCAATCGAATCATATAGTATGTATTTTTCTTTGCCTTTCACTCAGCATAATTATATTTATATCTGTCTATGATGCATATATTAACAGTTCTTTAATATTGCTGAGTAATATTCAGTTGTATAGATATATCATAGTTTGTTTATTCATTTACCTGGTGAACATTTGCATTGTTTCTGGCTATTATGAATAGTTTGTCATAACTATTATGAATAGTTATTCATAGCTATTATGAATAAAGCTGCTATGAACAGTCACGTATAATTCTGTGTGAACATATACTTTCATTTTTCATGGTTAAATCTATGAGTAGAATGGCTGGTTCATATGGTAGGTATATCATTATCATTTTTTGAAGTTGCCAAATCATTTTCCAAGTGATTGTAAACATCTTATATCAATACTGTAAGAGGGTTCCATTCCTCCACATTCTCACCAACACTTATTATTGTAAGCCTTTTTAATTTTAGCCAGTCTGATAGGTATATATTGGAATTTCTTTGTAGTTTTAATGTATATTTTTCTAATGGCTAATGATGTTTAACATCCTTTCATGTGTGTATTTGCCATATGTATATCATCTTTAGTGAAGTGTCTTTAAATCTTTTGCACATTTTTATTGCTTTTAATACTGAGTTGTAAGAGTTATTTTTTATTCAAGATATAACTCCTTTGTTGGATATATGAGATTTGCCAATATTTTCTCCCAGTCTGTGGCTTGCCTTTCCATTTCTTAACAGTGACTTTTGAAAAATAAAATGTTTTAATTTTGAATTTTCATAAAGTCCAGTTTAATGATTTTTTCTTTTTAGTTTCTGCATTTGTGTCCTATTTAAGAAATTTTTACCTTATCCAATGTAACTATGATTTTTCTTTTATATTTTCTTCTAGAAGTTATATAATTTTAGCTCTTGCACTTGGGTTTAGGATCCATTTTGGGTTAACATATGTTTTGTGAAGTAAGGGCTAAGGTATTTTGGGGTTTTGTTTGTGTTTTGCATATGGGCATCTAGTTATTCTAACACTGTTTACTACATATGAATATCCAATTGTTCCAGCACTATTTGTTTAAAAGATTATACTTTTCCAGGTCAAGCACAGTGACTGACACCTGTAATCCCAGCACTTTGGGAGGCTGAGGCAGGAGGATCGGTTGGGGCCAGAAGTTCGAGACTAGCTTACGCAACATAGCAAGACCCCATCTCTGCAAAAAAACACTTACTAAAATTAGCTGGGTTTGGTAATGCCCACCTGTAGTCCCACTATGCAGGAGGCTGAGATGAGAGGATAACTTGAGCTTAGGAGTTTAAGGCTGCAGTGAGCTAGAATCACACCACTACACTTCAGCCTGGGCAACAGAGAGAGACTCCATTTCTAAACAAAACAAAACAAAACAAAACAAAACAAAACAAAAAGATTATCCTTTTTCTACTTAATTGCTTTGGTGCCTTTGTCAAAAATCAATTGATGTTTTACATGTGGATCTATTTTTGGAGACTCTGTTGTATAACATTAGCCTATATGTTTATGCTAAAACCACACTGTCTTGATTACTGTAATATGTTTTGAAATAAAGTAGTGTAAGTCCTCCAACTTTGTTCTTTTTAAAGGTGTTTTGGCTATTCCTTATTTGAATTTTTATATAAAGTTTAGAATCTGGCTGGGTATGGTGGCTCGCACCTATAATCCCAGCACTTTGGGTGGCAGAGGTGAGCAGATCACCTGAGAGTTTGAGACCAGCCTGGCCAACATGCAAAACCCCGTCTCTACTAAAAATGCAAAAATTAGCCAGGTGTGGTGGCACGCACCTGTAATCCCAGCAACTCAGGAGGCTGAAACAGGCAAATAGTTTGGCCTTGGGAGGTAGAAGTTGCACTGAGCTGAGATCATGCCACTGCACTGCAGCCTGGGTGACAGAGTGAGATTCTGTTTCAAAAAAAAAAAAAAAAGTTTAGAATCAGCTTGTCAATTTCTATTTAAAATGGCTGCTGGCATTATGATTGGATTTCTGCTGCTTTTATAGATCAATTCAGTAATTAATGCATGAACAATACTGATTTTCCTAACCTAGAAACAATGTGTATCTCTCCATTTATTTAGATCTTATTTGGTTTATCTCAGCCATGTTTTGTAGTTTCACTCTAGGTCATGTACATCTTTTGCCAAATTTATCTCTAAGTACTTTTGTGTTTTTGATGCTATTATAAATGGTTTATATTTTAAAATTTCACCTTCTGATGGCTGACTGCTACTATGTAGAAATATGTTTGATTTATATACATTAGTTTTGTGTCCTGCAACCTTACTAATCTCACTTATTAGTTCTAGTAAACTTTTTGTAGATTCCTTAAAATGTTCTGCCTAGCTGATCATATCATCTACAAATAAAGATTATTTCACTTCCTTTCCAATCTGTATCCAAACCTCATTTTAACCAGCTGTACATGACTTGGATGTTATATAACCCCTCATTTTATTATTTTAATAATCTTTACTGTGGTAACAACATTTCATGTGAGATCTATTCACTTACCAGATTTTTAAACATATAATATAGTATTGTTATTTAGGGGTACAATGTTGTACAGCAGACTCTAGAACTCATTCATCTTGCATATCTGAAATTTTATTCCTGTTGATTAGCAACTCCCCATTTCCCCTTCTTCCCAACCCCTGACAGTCACCATTCTATTCTTTGCTTCCATGAGTTTGACTATTTTAGATATTTCATATAAGTGGAATCATGTAGTATTTGTCCCCTGTGACTGACTTATTTCGCTTAGCATAATCTACTCAAGATTCATCCATATTATTGCATATTGCAAGATTTCCTTTTTAAGGGTGAATACTATCCCATTGTGTGTATCCATTATATGTATACACAACATTTTGTTTTCCACTCATTCGTCTATTGTAGGATATTTAAATGTTTTCACTACGTAACTTCTCTTAAACCTGAGTTTCCTTATCAGCAATATGGAGATTATAACAGTTCATACTCATAAGGTTATTGTGAGGATTAAATGAGATAATGTGGATAATGTTCCTAGTACAGGATCTGGCAGAATTATAGCCCCTATGTGTTTCTCTTTTGGGCCCTCTTCCTATTTCACAAAGTCAACATTCATAAGTAACGGTTGTCCTCCTGACATTAATTTCGTTTATGGTATCTCTCATCTGCTAATTTATCTAAACCTTAAAAAAAAAAAAAAAAGATTTATATAGTCAAGTTGTTTTAAGCCATGGGAGTAATGTGCTTCCTGTTTACTAAATGAATTTGGACTTCATTTCATTTTATTATTTTATTTTATTTTTTAAGATGGAGTCTCACTCTGTCACCCAAGCTGGAGTGCAATGGCGTGATCTCGGCTCAGTACAACCTCTGCCTCCTGGTTCAAGTTATTCTCCCACCTCAGCCTCCCGAGTAGCTGGGATTACAGGCATGCACCACCACACCTGGCTAATTTGTTTATTTTTAGTAGAGGCAGCGTTTCACTGTGTTGGCCAGGCTGGTCTCGAACTCTTGACCTCCAGTAATCCACCTGACTCAGCCTCCCAAAGTGCTGGGATTTCAGGCATGGGCCACTGCACCCAGCCCATTTTTTTTGTTTTAAATTGACCATTTTTAAGACTTTTCTTTGAACAACTCCAGCTTGATGCCATTGTCCCTGAGGTTTGGTAACCAGATCAGTACACAATATCCCAGGTGAGAGCAAACCATGAAGAAGGAATTTAGGGGCAAGTTGAGGTGAGGGAATGAGGGAGGAGAGTATCTTCTCATTTTTTTTTTCTGTTTCTGATCTAACTAGACTGATAATTGTTTTGGCTGAAATAGCAATTTGAGCTGGTGTGTTCAGGAAACAGTCTACAGTGACTTTCATATCTCTTTCCTTGTTCAGAGCTGATAGTTTGGAGGCTATATTCCCAGAGACAGAATCTGCATCTCCCCACTCCCCATCCTAAAATAAATAGCATTAATTATCTTATAATTGTCCCTGCTAAGCCTCTCAGTCTGTATCTGGAATCGCTAGGAGGCCTCTTGGTCTCAGCATATAAACATAAGTAGCCAGGATCAGACAAAAGTCTCCCTGGAAGTGTCCAATAGCCACCACCCATTGCATTCTCATCTCTGCTCCTCTAACCAAGAACTCTCACTAGAAATACAAGTACATTTACAGAGCTGCCTGCCAAGCCTCCTGGCCCACCCTTAACCTGCAGTGGCTTCAACTCTATTTATGTGACCTATATGGAATACGGTAATAATTTTGGTTTAGAGAAATGGAAATAAGATAACTATGCCAGGCTGTCCTTCCGTGCTAGCCTCCTGTTATCATCCTAGCCTATTTTAGATCTTAAATATGTAGAATAAAGGAAATTTTGCAGCTTAATTTGCTATGGTTTGATGACCTTTGTGCCAGAGAAGAGAAGGTACCTAGGCAATCTCAAATTAACTCTGATAGTGGAGGGACAGGGTATGGAGATATGGGAAGGAAGCTTATGCCCATTCATAAAATGCCTAAGCTCTATTTGAGACTTTACTATGGGAAAACAGAAGGAATCCCAGTAGCCTGGCTATTTAAATTAACCCCAGTGCTTCTGCACATATAAAGGATAGGCCCTTGTTTGTCTCCTAACTTATTTTCCTCCAAACTACATATGTATTCAGTAAATATAATTGAGCATCTTTTATACGTAAAGATCACACTTCTGAAACATAGGATTTTTTTCCCCTTCTCTGCCTGCTTTTAGGTTTAGCAAAGTGACTAACTATTTCAGGTGGTTAATTCTTCTGGAGCCTAGAATTGGAAATGGAAAAAATACATGGTCCTTGACTTGAGGAGACTTTACTCCATTCCACACTACTCCCATCAGATTTTTAATTCATGTAAAGTAAAACACTTTACAGTTTATAGTTGAGTTTTTTACTTCCATGATCTGTTGCTTTAGGTAAGTTATTGCCATTTTTTAGCCTTCACTTTCCCTACCTGTAAAGTGAAGAGTAAATTATCTTATATTTGTTCTTACTAAGCCTCTGAGACTGTATCTGGAATAGCTCAGAGGCCTCTTGGTCTCAGCATATAAGCATATGTAGTCAGGGTCAGACAAAAGCCTCCCTGGAAGTGTCCTGTGGACCCTTTCAGCCTTTAAAATTTTGGTTCCAACATCAGTTTTCTCTTTGTGAGTGTAATATGGGGCTTAATTAATTATGTTGGATGGTGGTTTTGATATTTAATTTTGTGTCAGCTTTACTGGACTAAGGGATGCCCAGATAGCTGGTAAGACATTATTTTTGGGTGTGTCTGTGAGGGTGTTTCTGGAAGAGATTAGCATTTAAATCAGTAGACTGAGTAAAGAAGATCACCCTCACTAATAGGGGCAATCATCATGGGATCTGTCGGGGTCCCATCCAAATAGAAAAAAAAAAGGCAGAGGAAGGCAAATTCTCTCTCTCTCTTCTTTAGTTGGGCCATCCATCCTCTCCTGCCCTTGGACACTGGTGCTCTTACTTCTCAGGCCTTCAGACTCAGACTGGGACTTACACCTTTGGCTGCCATAGTTTTCAGTCCTTTGGCTTGGACTGGAACCACACCACTGGCTTTCCCCTCGTAGCTTATAGAGGGCATATGGTAGAACTTTTTAGCCTCTATAATCAGTGAGCCAATCCCTCATAATATCTCTCTTCCTATATTTATCTTTAAGATACTTTTTAGTTCTGTTTCTCTGGAAAACTCTGATTAACCAAAGACCGTAACTCTGTTGGGAGTTTTGGATTTCTAGGTAATCAAGTGAAACTGTTATAATATCCAGCTATATATACTTGAGAAGAGATGGAGTTGGAGATGAAAGATGAATTATCTGGATCCATTTGAGGCCAAAAGTTTAATGTTTGTCTCTGTAGTCCTAGTTTTTATCAATGTGAAATCTACAGGGCTGCTACTAGCCCATATAGTGCTTTTATACCAATTACAAAAAGGCTCTCTTTTCTTCAGGTGGATTCAGCCCTGGTTTAAGGCATGAGACTTGGCAAGTGAAGCTTAGGTTCTCATTTATTCCCTCAGCCTAGGGACTTTATGCATTGTTTACATGCCATGTGATTTCATTAATAGCACTTTTCATGATTTCCTTTTCAGATAGAACTCAACTTTGTTTTTCCAACTCCTGAAATTTGAGTGTTCCAATTGTATCTTATCACTGCGATCACTGACTCATTTTCAGCTGCAGCATCCTTTGAGGTTGCAGTGCAATTTTTCTTTTCCCTACTTTCTTACCCTTTGCTTGGTATACCATATTGTTGATTCTAGATCCCATGAACTCTGCCTACTTCTAAGTTGACTTTTAAAAATTATCAAATTCATTTAGGTGGCTAACATCTCTCATCTGTATGCATAGAGAATTCAGTGTCTATTTATCTTCCTTTCATGTAATACATGGGGTTGACCCACTCAAGATTCTTTTGCATTCTTTTTTTTTACCCAAGGGATTTATTACCTAACAGCCATACAAAGAGGTCCTCACTCATATTCCAAACACCATGCTGGGAGCTTCATCTGTGCCTATGGCCCCTGGGCCTATTCTCTCCACTAGATGCTGCCACTGCTTGCTATGAATTTGGAAGAATCCCAAAGGCCATCACTCCCCACATTCCCCTTCCAGGAATGTCCTTCCAGGAAGAGGACATTATACTACTTTCCTAGCTCTGGCCCTAATCCTAAACATTCTAACTTCCCTTAACAGCAGTGTGTGTTTTGCAGATGGTGACTGGGTGAATTCCCAGAGCAGGAAGGAAGAACCAGAGATAGTAATGTCCAGGAGAGGAGTGTTAGAGGCACACTGTGAGACTCTCTTCTTCCTGTATGTTACAGATTACCTGATCCTATCTTAGGAATATCTGTACCTACTTCCTGTCCAGGGGCAGTCTATGTAGCTGGGGATGTAGACAGGTTTCCATTAACTATTTCTTGGCCTGGAATCCTGATGGAGAAAGTCCTAGAGACCCAGATGATTGTCCTTGGCTTGCTCTTTACAAACTGTTCACTTCATGTTTAAGTCACGGAATGCAATGTTCACAGTACTACTTTAATTATTTGTATCACTAAGCTTGTGAGTTCTTACAAAGCTAATCCTGCTTTTCCAAAATTTGGGTACCCAAAATAGTCAAACCATCAACTTTTACCTCATTCTATATTGTACATCTTTGAATCAACTGGTTTCTTTTCTCTGTTGTCTATAAAGTCCTCTTTTTTATAAAGAACATGGACTCTGAAATCCCTCAGACCTGAAGTCAAGTCAAGCTGTGTAAACTTTGCCTTCTGTAAAATGAGATTACCATCAATCTCGCTGAGGAGTTGTGAGAATTCAGTAAGACTATACAGAGACCAAATACTTAAATTTCAGGAAAGCAGTCTGTCATGGAACAATTCTATAGTTATGATTATTAGTGGCCTAAGTTTTGAAATACTTATAATTATCTTCTAAAAAACATTTATAATACCTAAAACTTATGTAGTGGTAACTCTGCCAGAGGCCTAAGAGTTTCCCACTTCTCTACTCATTTAATTCTTACACAGTGACCTTTTGATGTAAATATTATTAGTATCTTCATTTCACAGATGAGGCAATTGAGGCACATACAGGCCAGGTAACGTGCCTAAGGTCATGCAGTTAGGAAGTGTTGGAAAGTGATTCTTGACTTCAGGCTGGCAAGCTCCAGAGTCCCTTTTTAAAACCACTATGCTATATTAAATAAGTTTTATCATGGTTACTTTTAAATATGGTCTGTAAAACTATTTTTAGTTGATGAGCGCTTATTAAGGGTGTGGATGGCAGAAGTTGAGACAAAGGAAGAGAAAGATATTAGTTAATACTTTTTAATGATCTTACATCTAAGAAAGGGGATGAATAAACATATGTGAAAGACACAAGGACAGCTTGGAATGAGTCAATAAATCTGTGAAAAAGCTGTGAACACTTTGCTACATCTGCCAACTTTAGGGCGTTCTAGGCTACTGCTTCTCAAATATTACTGTGTATACAAATCACCTAGGGAATACTCTTTGATTCAATAGGTTTGGGTGGATCCAGAGATTCTGTCTGTCTAACAGAATCCCAGGTGAGTCTGATGATACTGGTCCACAGATCACACTTTGAGTAGGAAGGTACCACATTGCCGCTTACCAATAGATAGCTTACACTGAGGGTCTACTGTGTAATGCAGTACTTTCTAGTGAAGCAAAAATATGTTAAACACTTTTAGTTGATTATATGGGAACATAAATGGTAATTGAAGAATGTCATAGAATAACTGGCTAAAAAATTTGTGTGACATGTGAAGGCTACTCAAGAGTCTGCAGTAGTCTGAGAAAAGGATTAACATAGGCAGAAAGGTGATTATTGATGCATTGTGGAGGGTGGATAGAGGAGACCAGAGACTGGGCTATGTTCAGCTGGAAGGCTGGTATGGAAGTTCAGGCAATGGGAGGGTAAAGGCCTGAAGTGTAATGATGGCAGTAGAAAGGGGCAGGAAGGCTAGGCTTTTTTTTTTTTTTTTTTGGAGACAGAGTCTCGCTCTGTCACCCAGGCTGGAGCGCAGTAGCCTGATCTTGGCTCACTGCAACCTCTGCCTCCCGGGTTCAAGTGATTTTCCTGCCTCAGCCTCCTGAGTAGCTGAGATTATAGGCGCGCGCCACCATGCCCAACTAATTTTTGTATTTTTAGTAGAGACGGAGTTTCACTATGTTGGTCAGGCTGATCTCAAACTCCTGACCGCGTGATCCACCCACCTTGGCCTCCCAAAGTGCTGGGATTGCAGGCGTGAGCCACCGCACCAGGCCCAGGCCTGGCTTTAAGAAAGATTGATTACTACAGACCACCAAAAAATCAGCACACATAGGATTTCTTCAGCAATATAGCTCAGAAGTGAACAGCACTCTAATGTTTGAAAAAAAAAAAAAAAAAAAACTCTTCCACATCATCATCTTATTTCATCAACACAGAAACTGTGGGAGATTGGTAGTTATTTTCACCTCCATTTTACAAATGAAAGCAGCAACTTAAACCATTTCTGAGAAAAAGCAAGCCTAATTGCAAGAGCAAAAACATTGTGGAAAGGGTCACAATTATTCCTCCTGGTTTTTATAAAATTGACTTTTTTTTTTCATTAACAGAGTAATATATTTTGTTTACAAAAGTAATATATATTTGAGACCATACTCCTGGTCATATTATCTATATCCTTCCTTCCAATTCTTCCACTTATTGTGGTTCTTTTCCCTTGTCATTATAATTGTTTTGAAAGCTTAAATTACTATGTAATAATAACCCATGATATGAATGCATTATAGTTTAATTTACTAGTTCCATGTAATTGGCCATTTAGGTTTTCATTTTTTGCTATTATAAATAACATTGTAGAAAATATCTTTGTATATACATCCTCATTTGAGCATCTGATAATTTACTTAAAAACTATTTGAAAAGTTTTCTTACCTATTTACAACTATCTGATTTAATGCTTGATAAAGGATCATATCAGCCTCCAACTTGAGGTGATTACCTAAGCATCTCATTGTCCCAGATACATAGTGAACTGCCACTGGGGCCCCTGGCTCAGGAAGTAATGTTTTGGAAAATACTCTTGCAGTCTAGTGTTATCACTGATCTTGGGTCTCCTCATTCTGGTCTATCAGCAACAGGTGTGTCTACCCGTTGGGGTGAAACAGTGCGGAGAAACTAAATAAAGACCTAGTTCTTGCCTTATCAGCTCTTTGCGGAAAGAGCTGGGGGATTATTAAGAAACAGGTCAAATCAAAACACTAGTTTATGTAGCTTGAAAGTCTATAGAGAGGCCAGGCATGGTGGCTCATGCCTGTAATCCCAGCACTTTGGGAGGCCAAGGCAGGAGGATCACTTGAACCCAGGAGTTTGAGACTAGCCTGGGCAATATAGTAAGCCCTGTCACTAAGAGCAAATATAAAAATTAGCCAGGTGTGGTGGTGTGCATCTGTAGTCTCAGCTACTTGGGACCTCAGGGTAGGAGGATGGCTTGAGCTCAGGACATCAAGGCTGCATGAGCCATGATCACGCTCTGGCGACAGAGCCAGTCCCTGTCTCAAAAAAAGTCTTTAGAGAAAAGCAGATATGTTAATGACACTGTGGATGCTTTTTTCTTCTTCTTTCTGCTAATTTATATTTTTGTGGTATCTATATCAGAGAGATAGGAAGGCAGTGTCACATGGATCTGGAGGCAGACAGAGTTAAACTAAAATTCTGTCACTTATTTTTCATGCGACCCTCTGCAAGTTATTCGCCCTCATTCTTTATCTGTGAATTGCAGATAGTGTTATTTATATGTAGATTTTCTGATGTGAATAAATGATCTAGGCTGCTAAGCATTTAGTACTGTGTCTGGCACACAGTAATGCTCAATACTACCTTGTATTATTATTATTAGATATTATCTAAATAAAAGGTTAAAATATACATACATATATATATATATATATATATATAATGTGTATATACAGTTATATTTAGAAAGAACACAATAGGTAGGATTTTAACAAAGCCTAGAAAGCCAATTTTGATTGATCCTACTTCAGGAAAGCAGCTTTTCTCTGGTACTAGGCTGCCAGGTCAAGGTGTTACTCCCCTTCGCCCTAGTGTTGGGGCCTGGTTCCTTAGCTACGTAGGGCTGGCTCTGTTTAGCAGCTATTGAATTGAAAGATACAAGATTTGGAGCCACAAACATCTGGCTCAAAGACTGGAAATGCTCTTTCCTAGTCAGGTGCCCCTGAGAAATTTCTGGGAAGCAACTCTCTGTATCTCAGTTTCCTCACATGTCATAATGGCAGTCATACTTAAGTCACATGATTGTTGTAAGGAGAATTAAATGGAATGATGCCACAATTTGGCCCATGGTTGAGTGCAAATTCTCTTCTTACTGAAATTTCCACCTGGCTTGTACCATACCACACCTTCCACTGCTTCTCTAGCCTTGGTTAAGGACCAATTCCCTCATATCTCACACCTGGGTGAGACTTTGGCTCTTAACAATATCCCCTTTTACTTGTCACCTAAGTCAGATGTTGGGCTCTTAACATGAGTATGTAAAAATGTCCTTTTCATCAGGCTATTCAGAATTTTCCTTCCCAGACCCTGTTCCTTCAACATCCCTCTTACCGGCCCTTGTGAGCATGCCATTTCTTTCTCTTTGCTTGCCTCAGAGTGCCCCACCTCTTTGTCACTTGGGGTGGGAGCTGGGGGCTTTCCATATCAAAGCCAAACATTCTTTCCAGCATTGGAGTTCTTACCCCAGTACTCTTCCTGGAAGCTGGACTGTCTACCAGTTAGCTCTTCCCCCAGACCTCCCTCTTCATACTCACACCCAGGATTCTTCTCTCCTGAGTATGATCTTTGATCCAAACTGAGCCTGACTCTGACCTAGCTTGTTGGGTGCTGATTATTTTTGCACCTTCTATCCATTAGGCACATCAGCTGTAGTGGAAAGAGTCCCTTAGATGTCATTGACTGTCCTACTCAGAGCCCAATATTAGCCATTTCTAAGGAGCTAGGCTGCTAGTTAAGGTAGTTGACACTGACATAGCCCTAAAAATACTCTGCGCCCAAACTGGTATCTGCCATCTAAACCCAACGTTTTGGAGGTCCCAACCAAGTATCCAGAAACTTGGAACAGATCCAGAGCAGCAGCATCCAGAGGGTTTTGGTACTGACTGCTCTTAGGCCCTTCATCAGGAGTACTGGGAAGCGAGTGAGGAAAAACAAAAGGATTATTCACATGGGGAGGGTGATTTAAGACATGAGGGTCGATTTAAGGAACGATTATATGACAAAAGTATACTCTGGCAAAAGAATGTTGGAAATATCAGTTTTTGTGTTTAAAAATTTTTTTTCGTGTATAGTTTGCATGTAGAAGCCAGTGCTCATAAATAGTTTGCCTCCTGATAAATTAGCTTGTTTCCTTTTATCAGATTAAGCTTTTGAAACCTATAGTGTTTGCCCTTGTGTCTCGGCTACTGGGAAACACAGAGCAAATTTGAACATTCATTGAACATATATACAAACAAAAGGTTTTCTTTTTAAATACAATTATCTCATTTTCTGTTTTTTTTCTAAATCTTTCTTTTAATTTTATGACCCTGTGACATCAGAACTTTTTTATAAGGTGCTTCAAATCTTTTTGGATGTAAATGGCCACCTGGTGGGTGAAGATTATAATCCTTATTTTTTGGTTATCCTGAGAAGTAAGCAAAATTATTTGAGAAACTCCCCAGTCTCCCTTGAACAGGACAACATGCCCTGTGGGGAGAAGTACCTCTGCAAGCTTAGTTTAGGTGGGTTACAGGGAACTTTTCATGGTCCTTGGCATTTTGCTTTTCAAGAGATGTATTCTCAAGTCCCAGGCTGTTTTTTATTTTTTTATTTTTTCCCCCGAGGTTAGATGTAGTTGGTTTAGTTTAAAAATAGCACATTTTGGACATGTCAACAAGGGTGTTGTTGCTACCCAACACATACTGAAACCCTAGAAAGCCTGAAGTTTCTTCTTCAGTTTGAAATCTGCAACCAATACATTTGGACATCTGATGAAAGGGAACCAGGCCCTAGCTTCCTTTATCACCTCCAAAAATGTAGCTGTTCAGTTCTCAGTTTGGGAATTCAAAAAGACAAGTGATGTTCAGTTGGATACCTTAGCACCTTGGAGACCTCTACCAGCAAAAATGACTTATTTTGTAGGCTAGCCCTTCTTTCTAGTATTCAACCTCAAAAGAGAGATGACATTGCCTCAGGGAACAGGTGTCACCACCATCGGGCTAATTTTTCCAAAGCCCACATTTGATAATGTCATTTTTCTGTTTATCACTCTTCCTTGGATCTGCCTTCATGTTCATGTCCTCTGATCTATCTCACTGATAGTACCCAGGTCATTGCTTTTAGTTCATACATAATTCATTTGCCAAAAAGAAAGTGCCTTTCATAAAGCTGTGAAAGAAGCATAGGCTTTAGTGTCAGTCAGACCTGGTTTAAACCTTGGCTTTGTCACACTGAAGCAATGGGGGCTAAACCTCTGTGAACTCGTTTCCTTACCTATACAATGGGTATTTCTCTGATATGATTATTGTTAAGGTTAGTATATTAAGGCAGCATTTATAATTTATTGGTCATATCCTATTTATTGCATCATTATTATCTTGTGTATTCTCTAAGTCAGGTACTAAAATCAGCACATAAGACAAAAATCATGAATCATTGAAACTCTTCCTGGAAATCTTTTGTATTGCAATAGAGTACTGTATCTGTGCATAGAACTCTATACAGTAATTCTTTAAGTTTGTGAACCTGTGAGCTGGACTAGAGAAATGAACAAATGGGAAGTTTTTATGTAAGTGTCTGGGTATTCAAACCATTCTACCTCTAAGATGACCATCAAATTCCTCCTGGTGAATAAGGAACAGTGGAGAATTCTAGACACTTCATTTGCTGATTTATTTCATTTTGATTTCATGTTAAACCTCTACCTTAAGCCATGTTGATAGGCTTGTGGTCATGAAAACTTACACTGTATGTAAAGCACTTAGCCTGGTTTCTGTCACTATAAGTAAGGATTCAATAAAATGTTAGTTGTTATTTTTCATAATGGTAGTAAGAACAGTAGTAATAGTAGTACTCGTAAGATACGTGACAGCACCTAACAAAGAGCCTGGTACATAGTCATTGCTCAACAATATTTGCTAGATTTGGTTAATTGGATCTATATGCTTACTTTCCATATTCTTTATAAGTGTAGTAAAGAAGAATTTGGCAACCTGTTTTCTGTCTTCCCAAGTTCCCTGCTGTGGCCCCTTGGTCATTGGTCACATTTCAACTTAAGAGTTTGTTCTCAAGTAAGCCTCTCAGGTGAATGGACCTGTGATGCTCCCCACTAAGGATCAGACTGCACATTATCTGAAGGCAGGGAATCTGCCTTATTCATCTTTGTATGTCCACAGTTCCTAGCATATGATAGGTATTTAATGAAGGAATGGATGGATGGAAGAAGAAAAAGTTTGAGTCAAACAAAGACTGTCTTTGCCTTTGTGAGATTTAAGAGACCAAGGTTCAATTTGAGCTATTGCTGATTTTGGTCACCTGGGTTTTTGGCATTAGGCTCTAAGAGTGCTGTGTATTCCTTGAAACCTTGCTGTGAGCTAGAAACAATTACTTTCTTAATGGGGTCTCTCTGGCATAAGTAATCAAAAATATAATAACTGGCTTTGATACATTTTTTTGAGCACTTCAAGGGAGAAAAGGCCCTTGAAGAGGAAGGCGGTAGAGCATCAGATAAGAGAATGAGATTTGGAGCCAACAGAAACCTTAGTTCATATCCTAGTTTTGTCACTTTGTAGCTGCGTGTCCTTGGGAAGTCCCTTAAACTCTCTAAGCCTCAGCATTTTCTCATCTTTAAGATGGTAACAGTATTACATATAAGTACTGTTATGAGATCAAAATATAAGTGTACTTAAAAGCAAGGTACATAGTAACTTCTTGGTAAATGTTAGCTACTATTATTGTTGTTGCCACATCACATATTTTCTCTCCTTTCCAATATGAATGCAGCTTTATTGTTTTCCATGTCATCAAAAGCAATAATGTTTGTTGTTTTAATATTAACTTAGAAAATACATAAAACTTTAAAGAAGAAAATTAAAATTAGCCACATTCCTACTTCCTAGAGATAACAGGCATTGATATTTAGGTGAATGTATATCTGACACTTCATTCTTCCATATTTACACACACACACACACACACACACACACACAGACACACACACACAAAGCAAGGTCACATTATATGTAATGTTTTCTAGCCTATGTTTTTACAACTAACAATACATTGCAGAAATCTTTTCAGATCTATAGAATCATTTTAATGGCGCCACAGTATTACAATTTATGACTATATAAATATTTTCACCAGTACCATATTAATTGACATTTACTTTGCTCCTAACGTTTTGCTAATATAAACAGTGCAACAGTGGTTATTTGTGTATGTACACCTTTGCACACTTAAACTGATTATTTTACTAAGAGATATTTATAGAAAAGGTAGAATTTCTAGGTCAAAGGGAATTAGTCACACTACATAATGGATTAATCTTTATTAAATGGGATAATGAATAGGAGGATGCTGTGTAAACTGTCAAGTGCTATGTAAGTATGAGTTATTGCATTGTAACTGTTATTGCAGGAAGTGTGGCAGACTGATGACCTTATGGACTAGGAGAAGGCAGAAGGCTTGATTTCTCCCAGATTTCCATGAATACACCTAGATGAACACATACACACAAATGGGTGGTAACTATTTATTCTAATGGATCTACGCTTCCACTCCCTCTCCCAAACTGCCAAGATGAAGAAAGATTCTTGCAATCTGGAAATTAAACAATTGCTTTTAAACATAGCTGCTTCCAGCCAAGTGTTCAGGCCTTTTTTTTTGCCAACCACAATTTTTATGAAAGCACTTGAATAGTGAAGCACAAGATCTCCCAAGCTGCTTCTGCCTGAGTTGTTGTACTATGCTCTAGAGAACCAAGTCTGAAGGCCTGGCTACTTTCTTTGTGTGTGAAGGAGGGAGGGTGGGGAAGGCAGAGTAGGGGAGAAATACCTTTTTGTTAAGACAAGGGTGGTTGATCAATGCCAGCTTAAGGATACTTTAGTCACACCTTCAGTGGAAGCATTCAACTTTCTAGTGAGCCTGACATTCCACAGAGTTCAGGCCAGTCTAGAGAGCCTAACTGACCCACCCACCCCTCTGGCTTCCTGTTTTTCTAGCAGCCAGAGTGCCTCTTGAGTGTAACTTTATTATAAGCATTGTTGAGTACGGGGAAGTGTGTGTTGAGAAGTCTTGAATCTGGATCTCCTCATCTAACAGCCTGCATTCTCTCTGACTTCAAAGGCTGGGCATTCATCCAGGAATGATGCTCTTGGCCTCTGCTAGAAGGTGGGGCCAGGTGTGGGAATGCAAACAGACTGTGGGGGCCTATATGAGGGTGGAAGACAGCAGGAGACTACGTGACCATGGAGGGGAGCAGACGCCTGGTACTTGGCCAGGCTCCACCTTACAAAGGGTGCTCCTTGAAGGAATGTTTTCAATGATGTCTGTCAGGGAGCTAGGGCTATTTGAACCTCTAAGTCTGAATTGGGTGATGTTTGCCATAAGTTGTAATAAGCATGGAAATGATTTACTCTGGGACCTTGACTGCATTACTATGAAATCACTGGCATACTAATGGGATCTATTGATCCTCAAACTGTTTCCTGAATTCTCGCTGCAAATCCATTCTTTCCAGTCCCAGCAAATCAGTTGTCACGGCCGACTGTGTGTGTATGCTGCTGCCTTGAAACACAGTATTTTGGACGTACTCATTCTCCTTTGTGCCCAGGTCTTCAGCTCACTGAGCTGTGAAATTTCACCCTCACAATCTGTTTACTTTTCTTCTGACTTTGTTTGTAAGCAAACCTGTATACATACCTTTTCATGTTTTTACATATATTCCTGGGAGTGCATGCTGGCTTCCCGAGGCTATTTGTGAGTCTGTGGCTCTTGTGTATAAAGGGATATGTCTCCTCTGTGTGTACCTAGTCAGGCACTTCAGTTGAGTGCAGTGGGGGTAGGCCTTGGGGCAGGGGAGTTGTTTTGCTGGAGGAGAGTGATTGACCCTTCTCTTGGACAGGCAGGCTTTGGTAAGACCTTAATTGAATTATGACTCTGGAGAAGAGGAAAGCTTATTCCCCATTAGTGGGGAAAAGATGGAAGCATACACTGACTCTGGAAGTCAACATCTTCTTTTATTTTTTTTCCTAGAACATGTGGGATGAACTCAGCTGACTAATGCAGTGTCCAGATTCAAAAGGACTCTTCTGTTCAGGAAAGTCCAGGGCTTGAGATATGCAAGTGGGCTTAAGCAGAGGTTTTGAATGGTTCTTATGTTCCCCACCCTAACCCTAGAATCTAAAGCCTTTGAGGGTATTTTGTTATTTTTTTATTTCCTCACCAGGCCTTGTACATCACAGATACTTAGTAATTGGTGAGTGGATAATTAAGGCAGAGGGATAGACTGGTTGGCCTACTGAGACTATTGATGGCCCTGCAGACTCCCACAGAACTCCACAGGAAGGAAGCCTTAAGCCCGGGAGGTCTTGTTTCCAGAGCAGGCCTTAGACAAGGGTCCCGCCCAACCCTACTCATGAAGTAATTGGCAGAATGGCTAGAACAAGTGAATGATTGTGCTATAATTAGTTTATGACCTGAGGGCATGCCAGTTTGTAGCCCTGCCAGTCTGCTAGCTGCCACCAGCACAGATATGCCTCATAAAAGCTCAAGCAACAAAGCTGCCATACTGTTAGGCCTGCTACTCCTAATCATTCAGGCCTATGAACTGAGAGAAACTGAGCCAGTGTGTTAACATTTCCTGAACTGACCTTTTCTATTTTCACTTTATGCAAAAGTAACCTTTATATTTATGACAGCTGTTAATTCTTGCTTTAATTGTAATGCCTTTCTTTTTCTTTCCTTCTTTCCTTCCTCCCTCCCTCCTTCCCCTTTCTGCCCTCAGTCCCTTTCTTTACTCCTTCATTCCCTTCCTCCCCTCTCCTTCCTTTCCTCTTTTTCTCCCCTCCTTCCTTTCCTCTTTGTTTTGGAGCTGGGAGAATAGTTAGGCTAGGGCAAGAGGGAGCATCTGGCCCATTGTGTCACAATAATTGAAATCATTTCCTTCGGAACTGCTCAGGAAATGGCTCAGCCAGCATCTCCTTCAAGTCTCACCCTCCTGGCCTGCTGCTGGTATGATTGTTGTCCAAATATTCTCTTCTAGTTTCCTGAGAGTTCAAGAAACCCAACCTTGGTAATGAGAAATCTATCAACCTGCCAATCTAACTTGTATAAATGTGTATAAGACTGTTGATGCCAGACCTCAGGAGATCTGGATTCTGAGAGTAGGTTTTGTTTCTGAGGTTCCATGAGTTCCTCTTTCCCTTCCTGCCTATCAACCTGCATTATATTATTACTTTAGATGCTCAGCATATGTAATCTTTGTACCCATTAAAATTGAATTAATAATGTATATACTTTTTGTTGCTAATGAAAGCACTAAGCAGCATGTTCATAGGTGGGGGAAAAGATTTACAGATTCATGAATGGTTTTACATATAAGAAATAAAGTAATTTACAGAATGACCAAACTCCAAGAATGGCTCTCATTTAGTGGTTTCTTTCAGAACTATAAGGATTATTGTTTCTAACATCAAACAAGCAGACTTAACACCCTTAGTCCCATCCAGGGAATAGACCTAAGGTGGGAAATTCTTCACTTTTTAAAAAATCTTTTTCTCATCACAGTCAAGTTTTCACAGCTTAAATTTCTTCTGAGGGTTTTGTTTTGTTGGTTATGCAGCTCACAATGAAGGTATCATTCTCTTTTAACATTGCCAGCTATCACTTTACCCACCCAGAATGTTCTTATTTCTATTTATTTTGAATTGCCTTTAATGTGTCCGCTGACTTCTTTGGTGGGAATGGCATCCAGATCTTTCACAAAAAGACTTTAATATTTTTATGTTAGTGTCTATATCTGGGGTCTACTTTGATTTCATTTTTGAAGGCTAATAATGTATGGCCTTAAGTAAAACCTCCAACTCAGAACCAACAATTTGTTTTTAAAAAATAAGTTTGAGATTGAGTCCTTGATGAGAATTATGACTGTGTAATTTTCACATATTTGTGAAATTCAAGCACATTGTTATTATGAAGCAGTAATAAGCTGTAATGAACCAAAAAGACTTCAGCTTTGAGAAATGTATTTTAGTTGACAATAGGCATATTGCCATGACTCTAATAGATGTACTTTTCGTTACTTGTCCCCAGATTTCTTTTTAATCATAACACGGCCAAATCTATTCACAGAACTTATAATTTATAGGTTTTAAGGCTTTCTTTCTTGATCAGAGGTGTTTCCATATGAAAATATTTCTATTATGGACTAGAGGAGTTTTGAAATGTAAACAGTTTTACTAAAAGCCTATAATTAAAGCAAAACCATTTTTTGGTAATAATCCACTTATCCTGAAACTCAGAACACAGCCTGGACTCTGGTAATAAGTTTACAAAGAAAAAAGAAGGCTTTGAGATTTTCAAACAGCTGCCACAAAGCCCATGGTGCAGGAGAAGAGGCCCTCATGTCTTGTCTTCAGAGAGACCCACTGGTCCTCAATTTAATGGGAGTCTGTTATTTCCTCAGCTATAGCAGCAAATTAGAATTTGGGGTGGCAGGTTGAGTGGGTTTGAGGAGGTAGTTTACTCTAGAAATAGACACAGTGACAGTTGAGTACCAGACATGCAGGATGGAGAAATCATAAAAGCAAAGACCTGGCAATATGGAATAGACACATAGCCTTACACATGAAAATATAAGATTGTGGTATTGATATGCCAGATTTTGCTTAGCTGTTCTATTATTGGAGATTGAAGTTATTTTAAAATTTTCACTCTTATAAAAAGTGATGCTGTGAATGGTTTCTGTACAAATTGCATTTCTTCTGTTTGGAGTTATTGCTTTCTGGTATCTTACCAAATGTATAATAACCAGGCCAAAAGGTATGAGCTGTTTTATAGCTGTGTTACATGTTGCCAGATTGTACTCCCAAAAGATTAAACTGTATAAGTGTGCCTATTTTCGCAGATCCCTGCAGCACTGAATGTTATCATTTTTAACCTTTTTGCTAGTTTAGTAGGTATATAAGTATACTAGCCATTTGTTTTAATTTTATTTAATAAGGTTTTTCATTTTTTATTGTCATAATTTGCTGTCTGTTTCCTCATTCATCTTCTTTCACGACTTCTCAAGTAAAATCTGGGTATTGACCTTATATATTTTTATCCATTCTCTATATTTTGGATAGTCAGCTTCATCATTTATATTTGTCACATATTTTTCCAATTTTATTGCTTTCATTTTTATGTATGCTTTATCATATTTCACTATGCAAAGCTATTCCTTTTTACATTTATATATTCAAATCCATCCATCCTGTCTCTAATGTTTCTTTCATTTTTCAATATTCAGAAATTTACCACTCCTCAACAGCTGGGACAAATATGTGATTCTGTCTTCCCCACTCCCCCAGGGTGTTTTTTCTTTTTTGTGTTTAATTTTTGGGCCCATCTGGAATTTATTGAAGTGTATGGTATGAGGTATGGATCTAAAGTAAAATCTCCATACTGATATCCAAATGTTTTAGCAATTCAATTTGGCAAATATTTCTTGAACTCCTCTTATGTGATAAGCATTGTGTTAAGTTCCACAGGAAAGTTTTTTTTTTTTTAAATGAGGCAAAGTCCATGTTCTCTAAGACTGTGATCCTGTGTGTGTGTGTGTGTGTGTGTGTGTGTGTGTGTATGTCTGTCTCTTGTTCTCCTTTTTCTGATAGGGGAAGAAGTAGTGGTGGCAGCAATAATGTAGATATTTACATAATTATAACAAAGCACAAGGAAAACTATGATTGGTATCATTAAAGAGGTTAGAAGCAAGAAGCTATGGGAATTTGAACCAGTGAGAGACTACCCATTTGAGACGAGGAAAAGCTCCAAGGTGGAGGTGACATTTAAGGGTTCAGATGGCAGGATTTCTTTCATAAAAAAAACATGTACTGAATATTCTGACAGGCCTTGTGGTGGGTCCTAGGGACAGAGATTGATAAAACACAATCCCTTCCCTTGAGGAACTGTCAGACTAGCAAGACGGGGTCATGATGGTAAAGGAAGCATACCAGGTGAAGGTAGGAGAAAGGGAAATAAATGTGGTTGAAGAAAGTTACGAATTGGGGAATAGTGGAGATTGAGTCTGGAAAGAAAGTTGGGGCTAGTTTAAAGTACACTTTAAATGTTAGGAGGAGGCATTGGTTCTTTCATTTTTTGGGCCTGCAGAAGGTTTAAGGGTATAACAGTGCCATGATCAGAATAGATTTCTAGGCCAGTTCATGTCATTTGGAAGGCTGTTGCTTATCTGTTTGCCAAACAGTTCACTGAAATGTGAATGAGGTAGACGTGTGCACCATTTTGACATTTGAGATCCTTGGCAGTGTCAATTCTACTCTTTACAGCGTCTATCGATGTGTCTGATTTCTCTCTATAATTGACAAAGTTTGTGATATCTTTCATATACTGTAGCTGGTTCCTTTTTAGCAATCCTTCATTCTCTCTTTCAAGTAGGTAGGATCACCTTCCTTTGCGTAAGTTACTAAGGAGATATTTTACAGTGAGTCCATCAAGGTGACTAAAATGAAAGTCTGATACTTGATGGAATAAAGTTTGAGTATCTGGGAGATTCAATTATGGGAAAACAACTCATTCTCATCTTCTGCTGGAAAATGAGGAGGCTATATGAGTGAGACACAAAATTAACTTGAATATAGCCACTCACATGAGCATATACCTAATGGATTTGTAAAATGTTTTCTTTCTTGTTGTGGACATTGTGTTCATTGGTCTATATACATAAATCTCACACTGCAGAAATTAAACTGTTGGTAAGCAGATCCAACTCATCCGCAAATCTAAAAATGGATTGCGATGTGGTCTGGCTGTGTCCCAACCCAAATCTTATCTTGAATTGTAGCTCCCATAATCGCCATGTGTTGTGGGAGGGACGCAGTGGGAGGTAATTGAATCATGGGAGCTGATTTTTCCTGTGCTGTTCTCATGACAGTGACCAAATCTCATGAGATCTGATGGCTTTATAAAGGGAAGTTCCCTTGCCTGCTTCTGTGTAAGTCGTGCCTTTGCTTCTCCTTCACCTTCTGCCATGATTGTGAGGTCTCCCCAGCCATGTGGAACTGTGAGTCCATTAAACCTTTTATTCTTTCTAAATTACCCAGTCTCAGATATTTCTTCATAGCAGTATGAAAATGGACTAATACAGGTTGGTTTCCAAAAGCCAAGAAAAGTGTAATGAAAGGCTTAAAAATAGGTTTGGGAGCAAGACTTCCAGAATGGCTGTGTGAGGAGCTAAACATATTCTCTCCCCATTGAAACAAGCACTTAACTGGTGAAAATTATTGAAAACAACTATTTAAAGTCTCTGGAAATTGACCTTAGGGAATTCAGTATATTGACAAGAATTTATTCAAGAAAGTCTACTCAATAAGTTCTCAATAAGAACAATGGAAGTCCAGCCAGCTGTTATCACCTCTCCCATCCCAGCTCTGTGTTAAAGAACCTATACTTTGGGCAGGTATAGCCAAGTGGATGGGGCTTCCTTTATGCCCAGCTCCTAGTCATAAGGCTACAGTTTCACCAGAGAGAGACAGGCTGCTAGCATCTTTTTCCCCCCACTGGTACCTTCATAATTTAGAAGCTCTATTTTGGGTTGGTGTGGTCCAGAAGACTGAGGTTCCCTCCCCACCCCAGATCCCACTTGTAGAGTAGAAGTTCCATACCAGGAGGGACAGATAAAAAAACATGGGGCTACCATCCCCATCCTCCAGCTCTTGCTTATAGGGTGATGTAACTTAGGTAGAATCAGACTACCACCATATCTTCATTCCAGTAAGAAACCATAGAAATTCTCAGGGTGTTAGGAAAGACTGGAAGACTGGCAGGTCAGCAGCTCTGTTGAGGGCTGACTTTATTTGGAATAGAAAATGGAAAAACGCACTCCCAAAGGTGTTGTCAAAAACAATAGAGATCTTTATGTTGAACAACTAGTAGAAAGCTAATCGTTCATGTAACTAGAAGCAATGAATTAAATGGCAGACCAGCCAGAAATTTACCAGGGAGAATCAAGGAGAGAGATAGCTAAAAAGAGTCCTGTTAAGATCACACTTATCACTGGGAGTCAGGATGGCATGCACATGTGCTCCACAGCATTCACTCAAAAACAACCAGAAACTGTACTTGAGAGCTACTACACACTGCTTGAGCATGGAGCCAATTTATAAGTATTCCCCAAGGCACATAGAAATCCATCATCAAAGTTCTATATCATTAAGGCTTAAGGGGCATAAGCACAACTCTGGCCAATCACTAGGAAAATATTAAGTTATACTGACCCAGGAGCTATTCTGAGGTAACAAACAAACAAACAAACCAAGAAGGAAAAACTGAGCAGTAACATTAGAGATTTCACAGTGCAGGGAAATTAGATTTCACAAGATTAGTCCAGGCAAACCACCAAACAGCAAGCCCCATGGCAGTGGTGGGAAAGCGAGTCAGAATCTAGATTTGCTACAGTATAGCATCTAAAATGTCCAGTTCTCAAACAATTATGAAACATGCAAAGAAACAGAATAGTGTGACCATTGTACAGAAAAAAAAGCAAGCAATAAGAACATGTGAGGGTGTGGGGTAGATAATATATCAGGCAGACACAAACACTTCAAAATACCTATTATAAATATGTTCCATGAACCAAAGGAACCAGTCTAAAATGAGAAATTAACAAATCAAAGAAATAATATCAATAAAGCAAGAAATTATAAAAGAAGAATCAAATGAAAATTCTGGAGATGTAAAGTACAATTGAATGGAAGAATTTACTAGAGGTGCTCTGCAGTAAGGCTGGAAGAAGAAAGAATCAATGAATTTGAAGATAGGTAATTAGAGATTATACACTCTGAAGAATAGAAGAAAAGAGTAAAGAAAATGAACAGACTCCAGAAACCTGAGACACCATTAAGTGCCTCAACATATGCATGATAAGAGTACTGCAAGGAGGAGAGAGTATAAATGGGGCAGGAAAAAAATGAATGCATAATAGCTGAAAATGTTTAAATATGATGAAAAATGTTAATCTACACATGGAAAATCCTCAAGAAATTCCAAGAAAGATAAAGGCATCAAGATATACACCTAAGTATATCATAGTTAAAATGTCAGAAGCTAAAGACAAAAGGAAAAGTGATAAGAGCAGGAAGAAAAAAAATGACTCATCATGTACAAGTGAACTCCAATAAGATAAATAGCTGATTTCTCATCAGAAAGAAAATGGAGAACAGAAGGCAAAGAGACAACATAATCACAGTGCTTGAAGGATAAAGATATCAACAAAGAATGCTGTGTCTGGAAAAACTGCCTTTCAAAACTATAGGCAAAATAAAGATATTCTCAGATAAACAAACATGGAGATAATTTGTTGATGTCATATTTTCCTTACAAGAAATATCGAAGGAAGTTCTTAAGGCTGAAAGGAAGTGACAGCACACAGTAATTCATATTCACATAAAAAAACTAAGAGTGCTGATAAATGTAATTATGTAGTAACTATAAAAGACAGCATAATTACATATTCTAATCTTCCCTTAATTGACTTAAGAACAATAGCACAAAACATAGCAGTATAATTGAATTTGGGGCCCTGTAACATATAGAAATATACTTAACAATGACATCACAGAGTAGGGTGAAGGGAAGGAAGCTACAGTGGAGCAAGAAAATGACATCATATAGTATCTCAAATGCACACTAAGAAATGAAGAGTATCAGAAGTCATAAATAAGAAGCTCAACATTAAACTTTACAAGTATAATTTTATTTCTTTTTTGTTAATTTGAACAGCATAAGATTATTTAAAGCAACAATTATAACACTGCACTGTTGAGTTTGTACTGTATATAGACCAAATATATATGAAAATAAAAACACAAAGGAAGAAGGAGGAAATGGAGCTATAGTAGAGTTAATTTGTAAATATCTTACTGTAATTAAGTTAGTATAAAACTGAAGTAGAGTATGATAAAATATATATTGTACCTAGAGTAATAAATATGAAAATAACTTTAAAAATAGAGTTTAAACAAACAACCCCATTAAAAAGTAGGCAAAGGACATGAGCAGATACTTTTGATAAGAAGACATACATGTGGTCCAGGTGCAGTGGCTCACCCCTGTAATCCCAGCATTTTGGGAGACCGAGGCAGGCAGACTATCTGAGATCAGGAGTTCGAGACTAGCCTGGTCAACATGTGAAGCCCCGTCTCTACTAAAAATACAAACAAGTTAGTCAGGCATGGTGGCACAGGCCTGTAGTCTCGGTAACTCAGAAGGTTGAGGCAGGAGAATCGCCTGAACCAGGGAGGTGTAGGTTGTAGTGAGCTGAGGTCATGCCACTGCACTCCAGCTTGGGTGACAGAGTGAGACTTAGTCTCAAGAAAAAAAAAAGAAGAAGAAATAAAAAAGAGACATAAATTCGGCCAACAAGCATGTGAATGAAAAGCTCAATATCACTGAGCATTAGAAAAATGCAAATCAAAACCACAATAAGATACCATCTTAACCAGTCACAATGGCTATTATTGAAAAGTCAAAAAATAACAGATGCTGGCAAGGTTGTAGAGAAAAAGGAACACCTGTACACTGTTGGTAGGAGTATGAATTAGTATCATGGCTTTTGAGGAAACATACATGGAGCTGGAGGCTATTATCCTTGGCAAACTAATGCAGGAACAGAAAACCAAATACCGCATATTCTCACTTTTAAGTGGGAACTGAATGTTGAGAACTCATGAACACAAGGGAACAAAAGACACTGTGGTCTGCTTGAGGATGGAGGGTGGGAGGAGGGAGAGGAACAGAAAAAATATTTATTGGGTACTAGACTTAATACCTGAGTGAAATAATCTGTATAACAAGACCCCATGGCATGAGTTTACCTATATAACAAACCTTCACATGTATCCCTGAACTGAAAATAAAAGTTAAAAAATAGAGTTTAAAATTTAATAAAGAAATTAAAATGCTATATTGGAAAATAACGATTTCATACAAAACAAGGCAGTAAAGAAGGGATAGAAAATATTTTTTAAATGTGACATATGGAAAACATATAGCAAATGGCAGATATTAATTCAACTATATTATTAATAATATGTGAATGGAGTAAATAATCTGATAAAAAGGCAGAAATTCTCAGACTGGATAAAAAACAGGTTTAACTGTATGCTGTCTCAAAGAGATGTACCTTCAATTCAAAGATACAACTAAGTTGAAGTAAAATAATGGAGAAAGATATACCATGTAAACTGAAACCTTAGGACAGCTGGAGTAGCTATTAGTATTATCACACAAAATACATATTAAAACAAAAAATGTTGTCAGGTGTACTGGCTTGTGTCTGTATTCCCAGCTATTGGAAGGCTGAGGGGGGAGGATTGCTTGAGGCCAGGAGTTCAAGACCAGCCTGAGCAATATAGTAAGACTCCATCTCTAAAGAAAGATAGAAAATTAGCTAGACATGGTGGTGTGTGCTTGTAGTCCCAGCTGCTTGTGAGGCCGATGTAGAAGGATTGCTTGAGCCCAGGAGGTTGAGGCTGCAGTGAGCTATGATTGCATCACTACACTCCATGTTCTCTACCCTGGGTGACAGAGATCTGTCTCTAAAAAAAAATGTTACTAGAGATAAAAAATAAATACCTTATAATGATAAAAGGGTCATTTAATCAGGAAAATATAATAACCATTTAAATATTTATATAAACAACACGTCCCAAAAGTACATGAAGCAAAAATTAACAGAATTGAAGAGAAATCAGACAATTCAACAATAATAGTTGGAGATTTCAGTACTCATTTTCAATAATGGATAAAATGATTAGACAGAAGATCAACAAGAAAATAGAGGACTTGAACAACACAATAAATTAAGTAGACCTAACAGACATCTGCAGACCACTCCACCCAACCACAGAAGAATATACATTCTTCTCAAGTGTATATGGAACATTTTCCAGGATAGACCCATATGCTAGGCCATAAAACAAGTCACAAACTTAAAAGAGTAGAAGTCATTTGCAATAAATTTGCAGATTACAATATAATTAAATTAGAAATCAACAACAGATGGAAATTTGGGAAATTCACAAATATGTGAGAATTGAACAGTATACTCCTAAATAACCAGTGGGTCAAAGAATAAATAAATAACAGGAAGAATAAGAAAATAAGATTAATGAAAATAAAAACACAACACATCAAAACTTACAGACTGAAGGAAAAATAGTACTCACAGGGAAATTTGAAGCCTATATTAAAAAGAAGAAAAAATATAAAATCAATGACCTAATCTGCCTTAAGAAACTAGGAGATTCAGAAGGAATTTTGCAAATAAATGCAAAACCAGTGGAAGGAAAGCAATAATTTTATAATTATTAGAGTTGAAATAAATGAAATAGCAGAAAAACAACAAAGAAAATCAGTGAGACCAAAGTTGGTTGTCTGAAAAGATCAACAAACTTGGTCATTTGCTAGGCTGTCATAACAAACTGCCACAGACTTGGTGGCTTAAATAACAGAAATCATTTTTCTCACAGTTCTGGAGACTGCCAAGTACAAGATTAAGGCGTCAGTAGGTTTGGTTTCTCCTGGGCTTGCAGGTGGCTCACCTTTTCTCCGTGTTCTCACCTTGTCTTTCCTTTCTGCATGTGCATGTGTCTAGTATCTCATTATGTGTCATAATTTTCTGTTCTTATAAGGATACCCTTCAGATTGGATGAAAGTCCACTCTTAACAGCCTCATTTTAACATAACTATCTCTTTAAAGGATTTATCTCCAAATTCATTCATATTCTAAGATACTGGGAGTTAGGGCTTTAACATATGAATTTTGGATGGACACAGTTCAGCCCATAAAAATCAACAAAATTTAAATATATTGACAAAAGACTCAAATTACAGATTTCAAGAATTGATGAGGGAACAGCATTTCAGAACTTATAGAAAAATTAATTTTAAAATTATAAGGGAATACTCTAAACAACTGTATGCAAATTAGATAACTTAGATAAAATGGATACATTCCTGGAAAATGCAAATTATGAAAACTGCTCAAGAATAAATAGAAAACCTGAATAGACTCATAATAAGAAGACTGAATTGGTAGTTTAAAATCTTTCCATAAAGGAAAAAGCCCAGATCCAAACACTTTTACTAATAAATTTGACCAAACATTTAAAGAAGAGTTAATGCCAATACTTCACAAACTCTCCCAGAAAATAGAGGAGGAAACAGGCATCAACTCATTCTACAAGAAAAGAAAACTATAGGCTAGTATTCCTTATGAAAATAAATGCAAAAATCTAGAACAAAATACTTGCAAAATGAATCTAACAATATATACAACTAGTTATATACCATGACCAAGTGGAATTTACCCTAGGAATGCAAGGCTGTTTTAACATGCAAAAAAATCAGTGAATGTAAATATTGTATTAGTAGAATAAAGTACAAAAACGACATGATAAAATACATAGATGCAGAAAAACAATTTTACATTTTTATGACAAAAACCCACAACAAGTTAGGAATAGAAGAGAATTTCCTTAATCTGATAAAGGGCATATACAAAAACCCTACAGGTAGCATCACACTTAATAAAAAAGACTGAATTCTTTTGCTTTAAGATGGGAACAAGACAAATATGTCTGCACCTACCAGTTTTATTCAACCTTTTATTACAGATTCTATCCAAGACAATTAGACAAAAAAGGCTAATTTGTCTTTATTCATAAATGATATGGTATTTTATACAGGAAAACAGTCAATTGTTCATCATGTTTGTAGGATACATCAACATAAATCAATTCTATGTCTTTATGGTAATAATCTTAAAATGAAATCAATAAAACATTTTCATTCATAGTGGCATCGAAAAGGGAACAATTAAGAATACATTTGACAAAGTATAAGATTTGTACACTGAAAACTATACGACACTAGTGAAAGAAATGAAAGATCTAAATGAGTAGAAGGATATCCCATGAACATGGCAGTACTCTAAATTCAATACAATCTCTAGAAAAATCTCAGATGACTTTTATTTTTGAGATGGAGTCTTGCTGTGTCACTCAGGCTGGAGTGCAATGGCGTGACCTTGGGTCACTACAAGTTCCACCTCCCATGTTCAAGCAATTCTCTTGCCTCAGCCTCCTGAGTAGCTAGGACTACAGGCCTGTGCCACCATGCTTGGCGAACTTTTGTATTTTTAGTAGAGACGGGGTTTCACCATGTTGGCCAGGCTGGTTTCCATCTCCTGACCTCAAGTGATCCGCCTGCCTTGGCTTCCCAAAGTGCTGGGATTACAGGCATGAGCCACTGCGCCTGGCCTCAGATGACTTTTATTTCAGGAAATTACAAGCTGATTCTAAAATACACAGAGAAATGCAGGAGACCCAGAATAGCCAGAACAGTCTTTAAAAAGATTAAACTTGGGTGAGGCACAGTGGCTCACACCTGTAATCCCAGCACTTTGGGAGGCTGAGGCAGGTGGATCACCTGAGGTCAGGAGTTCAAGACCAACCTGTCCAACATGGTGAAACCCTGTCTCTACTAAAAATACAAAAATTAGCCGGTGTGGTGGCAGGCACCTGTAATCCCAGCTACTCGGGAGGCTGAGGCAGGAGAATCACTTGAACCCGGGAGGCGGAGGTTGCAGTAAGCCAAGATTGCGCTATTTGCACTTCAGCCTGGGTGGCAAGAGCAAAACTCCGTCTCAAAAATAAACAAATAAAATAAAAAATAAATCGAACTTGGAGGACCTACAGTAGCCAAGTGGCCAATTTCAAAATTTATGACCAGGCCACAATAGTCAACTCAGTGTGCTACTGGCATAAGGAAAGACATACAGATAATGGCCACCAGTTGAGATCCCAGACATAAGCCTCTACGTGTATGATCAAATGATTTTTGGAAAACTTGCCAAGAAAATTTAAAGGGAAAGAAATAGTTTTTTTCAACAAATAATGTTCAGGCAATAGAATATTCACATGCAAAGTGATGAATTTGATCTTTGACTTCACACCATACACACAAATTAACTCAAAAATATATCATATACCTAAGTATAAGAGCTTAAGCTATAAAACTCTTAAAACACAGGAGTAAATCTTTGTAATCGAGTTACACAAAGATTTCTAGATACAACAAGAAGATCACAAGTCATAAAAGCATGATAAACTGGAGTTAAGCTGGACTTAAAATTTAAAACCTTCACACTTTAAAGATACATCAAGAAAGTGAAATAACACCTAAAAGACTGAAAGACTATACCTATAAATCAGATATCTTATAAACTATTTAAATTCAGAAACCATAAAGGTCTCTTACAACTCAATAACAAGACAGATTACACAATTAAAAGCGGGATAAGAATTTGAATAGACATTTATCCAAAGAATATATATAAATGGCAAATAAACATGTGAATAGATAATCAATATCATTAGTCATTAGGGAAATGAAAATCAAAACCTTGATGAGAGAACATTTCTCATCCACTGGAATGGCTATTAGAAAATAATAAGTGTTGTCAAGTGTGTAGCATATCAGAGTACTCACATACATTGCTGGTAGGAATGCAAAATGGTGTAGTTCTTTGGAAAATGGTTTAGCAGTTTCTAAAAATGTTAAACATAGAGCTATTGTATGACTCAGAACTTTCACCTGTAGGTATATACCCAAGAGAAACCAAAACATATGTCTGCACAACAAGTTGTACCTGAACGTTCATATCATAGCATCATGGCTTGCACAAGCCAAAAGGCAGAAACATCCCAAACATCCTCAGCTGCTGAGTGGATAAAAAACGTGGTATAATCATACAATGGAATGTTGTTCAGCAGTGAAAAGAAATGAAGCACTGTTACATGCTGCTATATGAACGAACCTCAAAAACATGCTCAGTGAAAGAAGCCAGACACATAAGGCCACGTAGTGTATGATTCCATTTACTGTATATGAAATGTTCAAAAAAGACACATCTATGGAGGCAGAAAGTGATTAGTGTTTGTGTGGGGCTGGGTATTAGGAATGGGGATTGAATATAAATGGCACAAGGTTTCTGCTTAGGAAAATGGACATATTCTAAAATTAGAATGTGGTGATGGTTGCACAGCTCTGTAAATGCTAAAATTCGTTATATTTTGTGCTTTAGATGGACACATTTTATCATATGTAAATTATATATTAATAAAGCTGTTAAAATGTAGTGGTTTAAGAAAATTAAAATTTTGATAATTTTGTAAAGAATATTTCCACCAAAAAATTATAAAATTAAATTCTTTCCCAGATAAAGTATGACTATTTCTATTTCAGAACCTTGTTCCATTTGTCAGTTTCCCCTATGTACCTCTCCTGTACCCTACCATGGACCTATTTCTCTGGATTCTGTGCTCCACATTTCCCTTGCCTTGAGCCTGTTTACCCTTCCAGAACTTTCTCCTTCAGCATTCTGGCTTGTGCTGTCACCTCTATCCTAAAGTTCTTTGCTCCTAAGGCTCATTTTATTTTTTTCAAATCTGCTTCTATTTCATTGATGAAAAGTGGCAAATAATTTATCCTGTGCTTGTTTATGTATTTGACAGATGTTTACTGAGCACCTACTGTGTACTTGGCCCTGTGATGATACTTGTGGCTTATGCTGCTGATTTTTATGTTTAGGGAGCAATAAGAATGTTTAATGTGCCACATAAAAGATTCTACAGAGAAGGACTGGGTAGCTATATTTCATGGCAGTTTTTACCCAGTTCATAGAAGGATCTCTGTTTCAAAATGACAAGTGTATAATTGCCTTATCTTTGTCCCCAAGTTGTCCATGTGTCTTGGGATTTAAGCTAGTGGAGTGCTGGTAAACCAGCTCCCCAGAAAAACAATAAATAAGTAAACCTCATTTGTAGCACTTGTGGTTTCTATAGTGGATATACTCCCACCATGGTCTGTTTCAAGTTACCAACATGGTATTACTGAATACATCATTGGAAAGCTAGCCAGTGTGAACCTCTACTAAGAGGCAATTGCTTAGTCTTAATCCATACAAGAATAGCTTTCATGCTCTTTCTAAAATACCACCCAACTTGGAAGGAATGTTGGAAGATAACTAATGCTTCTGGAATACTAACTCTGTGCCAGGCACTGTGCCTGTTAGGTATTCATTCCCATAATCCTGTGAGGAAGATAGCCTTTTCACAGGAGAGCAGATGAAGAAACAGAGAGTTAAAATGATCTGCTTGAAGTCACAGTGCACTACAGAGCTAGGATTTGAATCCTGATCATTTTGGTGCCAAAGCCCATGCTACTTTCATTGTACTGTGACACCTCTGAGGGCAAAACTAGTAGTGGAGACAGTGAGAGAATGTACTTCTCTGGTGGTAGTGCTCTGGATATTGTTGCTTTCTGAGGGTTTGGCATAAGCACATCACTTGCAGCCCATTTGACATACTAGAGGATAGTGGGTTCTATCTCTTTTTGGCAGCAGGTAAGAGAGCAATGAAGACTGATGCATGGTTTGTGGAGGGAGCCTACAAACCTTTTGATTGATTTGAGCCTAAGGAGGGGACTGCATTGATTGCCTAGTAATTCTTGACTATTCTGGGGAGTGGCAGAGATCCTAGAGCAACACATTCCTTACAGCTTTAGGTGAGACCTAGAATGGTCATTTGAGAGGTCAGTGCTGTCTCTGGAGATAGTGGTTTCTGAATCAAGTCAGAGAATATAAATGATTGCAGCAAGCTTATGAAAACAAGTCTATGGCTTATTTTTACCAGAAAGAAAAGTCTAAGGGCAAGAATCTTTGCCTGTTTTGTTTATTGTTATATTCCCATTATCTATAGAACAGTGCTTGAGACTCAGTAAATAACTGTTGAATGATTAGATAGATGAATAAATGGATGAATGAATTCTTTTCTTCCAGTTCTGTAGCTCCTTCCTAGGCCTGGCTACTGCTTAAAACCAAGCATCTTCTCAGAGATCCATGAGGAACCAACAGTGAGGCTTTTCACATTTTTCTCAGCTAAGGATCTTATTAGCAGTTATGTAAAGAAAAATGATGCTACCTGGGTGTTAAGATGTATAACATTTCTTTGGGAAGCCCTTTTCACTATCTTTGGGCAGAATACCTGTCAATTGTTGAATGTTTACTATGTGCCAGGTACAAAGATAAGTGTTATATATGCATTCACCCATTAAATCATTATGAAATTAATAACCTTATGAAATGGACAGCCCCATTTGGCCTGGAGAGCTTAAGTAGATTTCCCAAAGCTGCACAGCTAGTATGAGGAACAAGTAATCAAACCTAGTTTTCCTCAACTATAAATCCTGTACTAGTTCCACTATACTATACTATACTGCCTCCCTTTCTGTGTTACTCTTCATTCATTGATTCAGGAAATGCTCATTAAGTTTCAAGCTTGAGACCTTCTGAAGGGAAAGGTGAATTTTGCTCTGCTTAAATGTCATATGAAAAGCATGTATACTTTCTTATACCATTTTTCCACATTCCATATAATCACGATGCCTGGTAATTTGAGGCTACCATGGGATATTAAATAACCTCACCCTCTCCCTTTCCAAAATGTTTCAGCAAGTTCCCTGGGGTGGGAGTATCTTATTTAGTTTCTGAAGATGAATAAAACCTCAAGCAATGGTTTCATGAATTTTATCATACCCAACTGCCAAAGATTTTCTTTTTGCTTTTAGTATTTGTTCTCAAGAAAATGTGAACTTTCTATCAGGTGAGTTAGGGCCATATGGATATAGTCTATATAGCCTTCAAAAATACAAAATCAATTTAATACTATTAAAAGGGCTTTAGAGGGTCACATTAGGAGTCTCAGCAACACAGGTTTCCCCTGCTGGGCTTGGAGACTCAGGAAATGGTAAGGGGTTGAACCATTTCTTGACACTTCCATTAAAGTTCATGTTCTCTTTTTTTGTTCTGTTGTTAATTTAGCAGACATTTATAGAATGTCACCTGTGTGACAGGCAAGGCGCTAGGCCAGCACTGACCAGTAGGAATATAATGATATCTACATATATGCCATTTAAAATTTTCAACTAGTCACATTAAAAAGGTAAAAAGAGGCCGGGCTCAGTGGCTTATGCCTGTGATCCCAGCACTTTGGGAGGCCGAGGCGGGCGGATCACAAGGTCAAGAGATCAAGACCATCCTGGCCAACATGGTGAAACCCTGTCTCTACTAAAAATACAAAAATTAGCTGGGCGTGGTGGCGTGCGCTTGTAGTCCCAGCTACTTGAGAGACTGAGGCAGGAGAATTGCTTAAACCCGGGGGACGGAGGTTGCAGTGAGCCAAGATCGCGCCACTGCACTCCAGCCTGGCACCTGGTGACAGAGCAAGACTCTGTCTC
>NW_016107835.1:228818-240630 GCF_001604975.1 Cebus imitator
ACTTAACTGCTTAATATATCTAAAATATTAACATTTCAACATGGAATCAATATAAAAGTAACAAATCAGATATTTCATGTTCTTTTTTAATATTAAGTCTTTGAAATCTGGTTGATATTAAATTTAACATTTAATTTAATTTAAATCATTATGAAATTAATAACCTTATGAAATGGACAGCCCCATTTGGCCTGGAGAGCTTAAGTAGATTTCCCAAAGCTGCACAGCTAGTCAGTTTGCACCAGTCACATTTAAGTGCTCTTTAGTCACACATGGCTAGTGGATGGCTACTGTACTGGACAGCTCAGTGCTAGGCCTTGCTCCCAAGGATACTGAAATGTATTGGAAACCTTTCTGTGAAGTGATAAGAAAAGGTACATAAACTGCAATGAGCTCAAGAATAATTTGTTTTGTAGAAAGCTGTTCTTTATTACCTATATAGGTTGCAAATTACAAGATTAAAACCCAATGTAACATTAACAGTCCTTTAAGCTCCTTCAGAGTCTCCTGCACTGCATTTTGGAAAGTAACTTTCTTAAAGCAGGACATCATTTTGATTCTGCAAATATTCTCCAAGGCAATTAGGTTACATATCTCTGCAGAGTGTCTGTGAATTGAGGCCTGAAGCAATTTAAGATAGGGACTTCAGGATCATCAAAGAAGAAGCACCTGACACTCAAGTCCTCTACATAATCTAGAGGAAAGACCAACAAACAACTAGCTGCTAGCCTGGGAATTATTCATCTTTTCCCTGCCCTTGTTCACCATGCAGTCTCTTCTCCCAAGACACTCCATTTCTCAGAGGTTTCCTATCTCTCCTCTATAGTCTAGGGATATAACTATATAAGTGAGGGTATGTGACCCTATGTGAGATTATGTGTGGGCTGTCACAGGTCAGCTATTTAAAGGGTGGAGACTGAGTTGGCAGCCCCAAAAGTATAACTACAAATAATCAAGTAAAAAGATTCTCTGTAATTTGTGTCCTGTCAGAAGATGGAGATATAAATTAATGGGGCCTGTAGGCACTGAGCTGACCAACAATTTCCATGACAGAGTCTCCCTGTAGTTGCGGGAGGTGACTGGCATAAATGAGGATTCCAACCTGGAATTTGATTTTTCTCCTTTGGAGCACAACATTTGAAATCCATTTACTCACATAAAGGGCTTTTAAGGTTGTCTTAGGCTTTAGGTAGTCTTCCTTGATTAGAGACTTAGAAATATGTTTTAAAGAGGGTCCTTGTAGAAGGCAGGTTTCTTTTTCTTAATCTTTTAAGATAGAAAGAAAAAGAGAGATGGGAGAATAGTATTTTTCATGAAGAACCAATCCCAGTAGCCCTTAAGCTGTATCAGGCACACCCTCAGTCTGATTGTAATAGCAATCTGACTAATGGAGTTAATAATCTGAAAAGTAAGGCAGGTGGCCATCTCAGATTGTGTGTTGTCTGCTTTCCCCAGAGAGATGTGACTCTAAGCTAGTGTATCAAAAAAGAAGAAAATAGGCCGGGCATGGTGGTGCACACCTGTAATCCTAGCACTTTGGGAGGCTGAGGCAGGCGGATCACAAGGTCAAGAGATCAAGACCATCCTGGCCAACATGGTGAAACCCCCTCTCTACTAAAAATGCAAAAATTAGCTGGGCATGGTGGCGCACGCCTGTAGTCCCAGCTACTTGGGAGGCTGAGGCAGGAGAATCGCTTGAACCTGGGAGGTGGAGGTTGCAGTGAGCCGAGACCACGCCACTGCACTCCAGCCTGATGACAGAGCGAGACTCCATCTCAAAAAAAAAAAAAAAAAAGAAAAAGAAGAAGAAGAAGAAAATAGGCGCATTTCTTAGGATTAGGATTAAGATGTGGGTGAAACTTAACTTACCCTGTCTTCCCTGTCAGAATAGGAAGTGCTTATGGACCACATTTCCCAGAGACTTAGTCTTTTTTTGAAGAACCATGTGCAGTCAGGAGTAAATAAACCTCACTTTAAAGCTGGAGGGAGATCAGCACATGGATTTCTTATAATACTGGGCACAAAAAGCATGGAATAAAATGTTTCTTTTCTGTGTTTAGTCAAGATTTGGTGAATGCCTAATCAGAAAATCCTGTATTGTATTATCAGATGTAGAGAGGGTAGAGAGGAAAGGGGAAGGTAACTTTCATTTACAGAAATGTGCCAAGTCCTTTACATATTCTTAGGGCCATCCTGTGGGTAACGATAGCATCTTACCCACTTCATAGATGAGGGAACTAAGACTCACAGGACTTATGTGACTTACATAGCTAGTTGAGGAGGGGGGTTCAAACCTGGATATGCCTTATTCCAAAGTGTATTCTTCCCACTTCCCTACACTACTGTCTTAGATCTTACTGTTTAGCTTGAAACACATGAGTTGTATTCTCGAGTAACAACCAAAGAAATAACTGTATTAATTATAATTAAACACTGCTAATATGAAGTCAGGACAGAATGTATGTTTTATGATCAGGAACAGTTCTAAGGTCAGAGCAGATCCGTATTTCCCTGATGGTGTTGGTCAGTGTCATGATGGATAGTAAGAAATGTAGACAAGGAGGTGTCAACAATACAGCCCCATGTTGCAAAATACTATTATGATAGAAACCTTCCCTATAAAGGACCAAATATCTGACAATGAACCCCAGATCTTCCTGACATACAGAATGTCATTCAATATTAGCTCCTTAGCTACTATTTTTTTGCCATAGGGATAGAGAGACACCATTTTGACAAGGCTATGCCTGAGTTCTACTGGTGGGTGAAGAAATACTAGTCCTCTGTTGTTCCCCCAGGAGTTATGGCTGAGGATTCAATGCCTTGGTAGTTCTGGAAGATAAAGCTTCCATTGTCTTGTTGTTTTATTATCACATAACCCTAGGAGCAATAATTTCACAGTTGACCAAAGCAGTGTATCACATGGGTTCATCTACATTACGGATTCCGTTTGGCATAGACTCCATGATTGCAATTAGAGTGGTAGAATTCTATCATTGTTTCATAGCTCTTGACAAAACTGTCCTAATAAAAATGAATAAAGACAGGTGTAAGATACTGTTTTTAAAAATACATTTTCTATATATATATATATATATATATATATGTCTTTATGAAATCTTGGGTTAAAGATGGTGAAGGCAAGTCTTGTAATTTCGTCCCATTTTTACTGAGCAAGACAAACTCCTATTGTTGAATATGGAGTGATATATTCAGTGATATGTTAATATTTCAGCAAGCCTTAATGGCCAGCATCTTCTAGTAGGCCATTTTAGGACAATCTTAATTAAGCTATGGTTAGAGAACTTTTATTAAATACCCAGCACTGTACTACTGCCTAGCATTTTGCACTCGGATCATTTGCTTGAGGATGATAAAGGATGATAAATATTATAAATCACATTGCTTCCCTTATAGATCTTAAAATCAGCTAAGGTCAATGCAGGTCTACTGCTAGAAATGGTTTGCAGTTTTGACTGCTTCAGGAGAAGCACAGCGGGAGAAACAGGAGCTCATTGAACCATTTTAAGAAAGAGGCTACCTGCAAATTCAGAAGTTCATCCCTTTAGGAAGGGTCTGTAATAAATAGTAGTAAGGGACCAGGTACGGTAGCTCACACCTGTAATCCAAGCATTTTGGGAGGCTGAGGAGAGCAGATCTCCTGAGGTCAGGAGTTCGAGACCAGCCTGGCCAACATGGCGAAACCCCATCTCTACTAAAAATATAAAAATTAGCCGAGCTTGATGGTGCATGCCTGTAATCCCAGCTACTCAGGAGACTGAGACATGAGAATTGCTTGAAGCCAGGAGGTGGAGGTTGCAGTGAGCTAAGATTGTGCCACAGCACTTCAGCCTGGGCAACAAAGTGAGACTCCATCTTAAAAAAAAAAAAAATCAGAGTAGTAAGGAATCCTGACTGAAGCCCTTTGGACACTTCTGTTGGAAATGGATGGGCCTTTAGTAACTGATGTTGGCCAAGTGAGCTGGCACATATGGCATTCTTTTATGGTCTCAGGATTTCATGGCAAGAAGATCTGGGCATCGCTTCTATCAAAGACCTCTATATCAATCATTCAATTTTCTAGAAGTGCCAACTGGAAGAGGCCAAGATAATGAGATGTCTATCCTCTTGTGTTGGTGGCTATGGTCAACTTGAGGTCCTCAAGAAACTTCCCTGTTGTCCAATTCCAGTTCAGTCTGGCTTTGGTAACCTTCAAGAGACAGACAGCAGATGGAGGTCTTCTAAAACCAGATTTCTAGTGTCAGGAGCACAGCATAGTCTGCGGTCATCAGTGGAAGCCAGCTCAGGGTATCAGCAGTTGGTAAGCTTGCTGAACATGACATTTTAGAGAGAATCTCTCCATAGCAAGAATATGAAGAACTTGATTCACCACTTTCTCATACATCTGATGCCCTAGCCAACCTATACCTGACAAGTTATCTTCCTGTAATACGCCAAGATCTTTCCTACCTCTTTGAATTCATGATTCACCTGCCTCAGCCTCCCAAAGTGCTGGGATTACAGGTGTGAACCACTGCGCCCAGCCTCTTCTTTAATTAAATGGCTAAACTTTTTGACTATGTTTGTTTGTTTCTTTGAATAAAAGGTACATTAGTAGTCTTTAATTGGTCATATGTACAGATTCCAGTGGAACGGCAATGGCTCCCTCTTGTGAGGCAGTCTCAGAATTTCTCCTGTAATGTCTTTGGAGACGTGTAGATAAGGTCCTCTTAGGAGAGTTACTCTAATGGTCTTAACCTTTGGCTCCTAAGCATGGGGGACCGACTAGTTCTTTCTTGGAAAGTTTTAAGAACTTCACTTGACAAGAGTAAAGAAGCCATCCTGGGAGTCCTGATCAGCACAAAATCTGAACTTCCTGGAGTTGGAAGTGTTCCTGGAAGTCATCTTTACAACTGAATCTCACACAGCAACTCATGTCAGTTTTGAGTTGCTCTCTCTCCTAGAGCTTTCTCGGTTTTTTAGAAGATTACTCCTTTTAAGAAACTAAAATCTCCCTCTAGCTGATCTAGGTCCTAGCCTTTGGAACCACACAAAACAGTATGTACCTTCTTAAGAAATAGCTGCCCTTTAGTTAAAAGATAATGTTAGATTTCTCATGACATCTCTTCTACATTCAGTTTTTCCAACACGTATGAACACCTCCCTAGTGCCAGGCATCCTGGTCTAATCTTCTCCAAGTCTCTCAACTGTTTCCCATATTTCAGTTTTTCAGTCCTCTGAACCACTTCTTATAGATTACTTCCACCTTGTCACTGGCTCTGTAATTTATAATTTTTACATATTATCTTTGTTAGATGTTTTCCATTGTTCCAGCCAGCCTCGTACCATCCAGATACCATCATATGTGAGTCCTACTCTATCCTAGGAGATTTTCCTCTTTCAGTTCATCAGTATAAGCTCCCAGTTTTGACACTTCAGAATAAAGCAGTACTTTTCAGGCAACAGCATGGTATAATTGAACTAGATGGCACCCAATCTGCGTTCAATTCATTTAATCTGCTTGAGGTTAAAATGGTGCTAATAATCCTTCCCTTATAAGGTCATTGTCATGATTCATGAGATGCTATCTGTAAAACTTTAAGAACTGTATTTGAGCACTTAGTGGGTACACCACAGAAATTAATGTTCCTCTCTTCTCCTGCCAGCCTTGCTCTGCCCACCACTGCCCTCTACTGAGGAGAGTCAGTAACTGCTTTAAACTTGATTTCTTTCTGGTTTGAGCCCAGCAGTCCTGTTTCATTTAATCTCTTTTTAGCCTTTTAATGAATGACAAACCTGCATGAGATGCAGCACAAACTGGAATATGGCATACTGGCCTCATTTTTGTAAGATAGCCCTTGTAAAAATATTGTGGTAAGTATCTTTGCCAATTTCTGACACAGCAAAACTGAGTTAGAGTTCTATATTCCATGGATAGCTATTTGTGAGAACTTTAAAAAATATTACAAGATTCCAAGGTGCTAAACAGAGATGCTTGGAATGTAATCCAGCATCTGTGGATCACTGTCATGTAAACAGTAAAATTCACAGCCTGAACCTGAATTCATTCATGGGTTTTCTGGATATTTCCCGTGTTCTTTTTTGAAGAGGGTCATTTATATGAATTAGCACTTTTAATTCTTCTGACACAGTGATGTAGGCTTGTATAAAAGCAATAAAAATATAGGGTTCCAGGTGGCATTCATTGACACACTGATGAAAGGCCATATAGTTGGAATTCTCTAAGAGAAGCTTTTGGGATGTGGAGGGAAATCCCTGAGCTTAGCAATCTGACATTATAGTACAGTGGATAGAGGGCCACCTAAATGTCAGATCTGAGTTTCAGTTTTTCCTCTGCTATTCACTATGAATATGATCTGGGACAAGTCCTTTTACCTCCTTTTACCCCCTCTTTCCCTTGTGTACAATGGGAAACAATTACACCAACTTTGTGGATTTGTTGTATTATAAATGAGTTTAACAATTCTATACCATCTAGCCCAGTGCTTGGTATATGGTAGGCAAGCAATGAATCATTGCTCTTAGGATCAGTTCCAGTTGATAACAGCTAAGCCTGTTGGAGTTGCAATATCATTTTCCTATTGAAGAGTGAAAGGAATAATAGCATGTGTATAGTTTGGGGATTCAGTTCCTGGGTCTCTGTAGAAACTAGACCACCCTGAGTCTCTCAGACTGTGCTGGAAGTTTATAATCATTCATTTGAAGGACAATGGGAAAACACTGGGTTGCTTAATAGCCCTTGGTGGTACATAAGTGAAGACAGTGAGAAGAACCCTGGCGACTTCTCAACCCTTCTCAACTGCAAGGGAATAACCCTAAGGCTCTTCTTATGCTGTAGCCTATAACTCCTTAAATGCAAAGACTGGAATTTACCAACTCAAATAGGATTGAAATGCTGCTGCCTTTTTTGGAGTCCTGGAAACTTATACTTGGGAATCTGGTGAGCTGGTTACTAAAATTCCCTTTGTGGAGATGGCAGTGTCTGGAATCTTTGTTTTCTCTTGAGTAATTTTGACCTAGAGGCAAAAAGAAAACCTCTAAAATGTTCTGCTCATAAGAAAAGAGCAATTGGGCTCAGGGTGGTCCCCTGGTAAAAGAGAAACTTCACCACCAATCAGTTTTGTAAATTAAAAACAGGTGCAAAAACTAATCTATAGTGATAGAAAGCTGATTAATGGTTACCAGAGGGGGGGGGACAGGGAAAAGTGGGTGGCAATACAAAGGGCATAAAAAATATTTTTGGATTAATGGGTATGTTCACCATCTTGATTATAATAATAGAATGTACGCATGTCAAAGCTTATCAAATTGTATACTTTAAGTGTGTGCAGTTTATCAACTATACATTAATCTATTTAGTTAACTATACATTAATCTGATTAATGTATATCAACTATACATTAATCTGATTAATGTATATCAACTATACATTAATCTGTTAATCCAAAGAAACTCACTGTATATAACACCTGGTACATAGTAGGTGTGCACTAAACATGTGTTGAATTAACAATTGTGACAGACCAACTTCTAGTGTGAGAAGCTCAACAAACCCTCAGGCTGCCATATCATTCTCTCATCCAGCTCCAAATACTAACACAGCTTATGGGGACTGACTGACTTTAGAACAGAGCATGAAAGAACTCAGGCCTAAAGGTATTGTTGAAAACAGTAGAGATTATAGCAGTGAACATCAGAGAATTACATATTAGTAGCAGCTAGAACAAAACAGACCAACCAGACATTTCAGAGAGAGACCTGTAGAAAGAGACAGTTTAAAAATGCCATGCTAAGATCACATTAATTTCTATTGGTCTGAAAGGCTGTACACACGTACTAGGCTAAACCTGTGTGGGAACTACCAGAGATATGATATTTATGAGCTGCTGAACCCTATTTAAATGCAGGATAAAATTAAAGACTTCCTGAAGTATGAAAGAATTCCTCAAGCGATACAAAGATACATTGGCAAAGGATAGAAGCTTTGCTGGATCTAGGAACTTAACAAAAACCTGTGACCTTTTGATATAAGATGACTCCTAGAAAGCCAGACTTAAAATAAGAAAGAAATGAACATGGCACCAGAGACTGTACACTACAGACAAAATAGACTTCAGAGAGAATCAGTCCAAGCAAGACACTGAAAAGAAATAGAGAAAAAACAGAAACAAAAGCAAAGCCCAGGTTAGAAAGGTGGAGTGGGTAAACAGAATTCGGAATTACTATAATATATTATTTAAAATGTCAGTTTTTCAACAAAAATTATGAGCATTGCCCAAAAATAAGTGTGACCATGGATAAGAAATAACTTAGGTGATAAAAATGACCTTTGAGGGAGTTCAGATGTTATACATGACACGCAAGAACTTCAAAGCAACTATTGTAAATATATCCAAAAATCTAAAGAAAACTGTGTTTTATGAACTAAAGGAAAGTGTGATTATAACAACTTATCAAATAAAGAATATCAGTGAAGTGATGGAACTTATTTTTTTAAAAAAGAAACACATGCAAATTCTGGACTTGAAAATAAAATCAGTAAAACAAAAAATTATTAAGTAAAGGCCAACAACATTTTTTAATATGGCAGAAGAGAGATTACTGAAGCAGAAAACAGATTAATAAAAAGAAAAAGAAAAGCAGAATGAAGATAAATGAACAGAGCTTCATTTATCTGTAGGAAACAAACATAGCACCATGTATGTAATGAGAGTACCAGAAGGAGAGAAGAGAAAAAGGCAGAAATGTATTCACAGAAGCTATGGCTTAAAATCCCCAAATATAATGAAAGGTATTAATCTAAACAGTAACGATCGGTGAACTCCAAGTAAGATAAACTCAAACAGAGCAATGCCTAGATGTATCATAGTCAAAACGCTGAAATTCAAAGCCAAAGGGAAAATCCTGAAAGCAGCAAGAGGAAAATGACAAAGGACTCCCAGTAAGTTCAACAGCTAACTTCTCATCATAAAAACTGGGTAATAGGAGACAAGGGAGGACATATTCAAAGTCACAAAAGAAAAAAAAATCAACCAATATGTCTATATCTGGAAAAACTAACCTTCAAAAATGTAGGTGAAATAAAGATGTTTCCAGATAAAAGGATTAGGAGAATTTGTTGCTAGCACCTGCTTTACAAGAGAAACGAAAAGAAATCTTTCAGGCAGTCTGGGCACAGTAACTTGTGCCTGTAATCCCAGGACTTTGGGGAGGCCAAGGCAAGAAGATAGCTTGAGCCCAGGAGTTCGAGACCAGCCTGGGCAAAATAGTGGGCCCCATCTCTATAAAAAATTTAAAAATTAGCTGGGTGTGGTAGCACATGCCTGTAGTCCCAGCTGCTCAGGAGGCTGAGGTGGGGTATGGGGGTCTCTTGAGCCTGGGTCAAGGCTGCAGTGAGCCATGATCATACCACTGCACTCTAGCCTGTGTGACAGAGTGAGGCCCTGTCTCAAAAACATAAATAAATAAAAATAAATCCTTCAAACTGAAATAAAGTGACAATGCACAATAATTTGAATCAATAAAGAATACTGGTAAAGGCAATTGTGTAGTGATTATTCTTCCTCTTCTCTTAGTTGATTTGAAAAACAAAACCATACTGAAGCAGCAGTGAACACACCTAGTGCCCAGAACTTGGATTCTAATACAATTTTTCAATGAAAGGAACCAGGGATTCTTGAAAAAATGGCTGGTTCTAGGACTCTTCTAATGCCAGGAGGGAAGGAGGTACTAAAACACACACACATACACACACACACACACACACACACCCCTCTGAATGAGTTATGCCAAAAAGCCACTGGAGTCAATTGAAAGAGGTCCCAATGGCCAAAGCTGGAACAACTTGAGAAAAAAAAATCAGTAAAGTACTAAGAGATTATAATCCAAGATATTTATTCTATATCCATGAGTCCATACGGGTTAAATAAAGAAATAAATGAGGAGAACCAGACAAACATTTTATGCAGAAGAATTCCAAATGACTTATGTTGCTACTCTGTTCTCAAGGACATAGAGCATAACTCCTTACTGTTTAAGTGGGGCCTGCACATAGTGACTTCCTTGAAAGAATTCAGTATGGAAAGGAAAAAAATGTAATTTACAGTGAAGAAACCTGGCAAACACTACCTCAGCCAGAAAATCAAGGTTAACATCAACGAGATAAGTCAGGCTGGTAGTGTGTTCCTTGATATGCTGTTATGAAAATGGTATTGCACTTCTGTGATTGCCCCCACTCCGAAATATCCATAACCCCAATCCAATTATGAGGAAACCAGCAGAGAAATACTAATCGAGGATTATTCTACAAAATACCTGACGAGTACTACTGGAAACTATCATGGTCATCAAAAACAAGGAAAGTAAAAAACAGTCACTGCAAAGAAGAGCCTAAAGAGATATGCCAACTAAATGTAATGTCATATGCTGAGTGGGATCCTGGAACCAAAGAAAAAGCACATGAGGAAAAAACTAAGGAAAACTGAATGAAGTATGGAATTTGGTTAATGATATCAGTGTATCAATATTGGTTAATTATTACAAATGTACCATACTAATATAAGTTTTTACTAACATATAGGGCATTGTGTGTGATGTGTATGGTGAATCTCTATAATATCTTTGCAATTTTTCTTATATCTAAAACTATTTGAAAATATAACCATTATTTAAAAAGCAATAGCATAAAATAATATTGACAATAATAGCACAAAGCAGGGGGGAAGTGAAAGAAGATATAATAGAGTAAGGAAATAAAACCAGAGAGTAACTTCATATACCAAAAAAAATTGGAAATGGCAAATAAGAATGTTTATGATTATATACATTTTTCTTAAAAATTATTATATGTATTTTTCTCCCATCTTCTTTTAGCCTTTTCTAAAGACACTAGATTAGAAAGTAATCATTATAAAACTTCATTAGCATATAAAATATATTTATAATATATAAATCGGATTGCAAGTTTGGCTTAACATTTAAAAATTAATTAATGTAACACATTAATAGAATAAAAGGCAAAAAATGTGATCAATTTAACTTTATGAAGTAATAACATATAAAAAACCTGGGAAACGCTCAGGTAACAACCTACAACAAATTAGGAAGATAAGAAAATTTCTTTGACATGATAAAGAGCATCTATTAAAATCCCACAGCTAGCATACTACCAAAGGTGATATACAAATGGAAAGGTGCTCAATATCATTAGTCATTAGGGAAATGCAAATCAAAACCACAGAGATACTATTTCACACTCTAAGAATGGCCTTAATTTTTATTTATTTTTAAATTAGTATTTTTAATGACAAATCATAATTGTATACACTTACGGGATACAATGTGATGTTTTGATACATGTGGAATGATTAAATAAAACTAACAGGGGGAAGATCCAAGATGGCCGTTTAGGAACAGCTCAGGAGCGCAGCTCCCAGTGAAAGCGCAGAGGGTGAGTGGACGCCGCGTTTTTATTGCCCACAGACTAGGAAATTCCCGGGCAGAGGTGCTCCAAAGTCGCCAGCACGGCTGTTTCGGCCAGCGCGGCTGTGCCGGCCAGCGCCGCTGCTTTGCCCCGCACGGCTGCTTTGTCGGCGCCCCAAAGCCGCGTTTCTCCGTACAAAATACACAGGTCCGGGGGCCCTTTTGGCTGGCGATTGGAGCCACGGGAAGTCGCCCGTACGCCGGCTCAAAAAGGGGACTGAGCAGAGAACCAGGACAGTAGATTCCAGGGGAAAAAACAAACAAAAAAAAAGCGCCACAAACCTCAGGGCCACTGTTTAAGCCAGCGCAG
>NW_016107835.1:246958-299268 GCF_001604975.1 Cebus imitator
ATTTTTATAGTGAGATATTTGAAATTTACATAGTTGTTTTGAAATACATAATATTGATTCTAGTCACCCTGCTGTGCATAGCTCTCACTTATTTCTCCTATCTGAAACTTTGTATCCTTTGTGCAACAACCCCATTGCCCGCTTCCCCCTCTTCCCTTCCCCTTCTCAGCCTCTAGTAACCACCATTCTACTCTCTATTTCTATGAATTCAAGTTTTTAGATTCCACATATAAGGGAGAGCCTGGTGATTGTAATCAAAACAGCATGGTACTGGCATAAAAACAAACACATAGACCAATTGTAAGGACAGAAAGCCCAGAAGTAAACCCATATGTTTACAATCAATTGATTTTCAGCAAAGGCACCAAGTACACACAATGAAGAAAGGACGGTCTCTTCAATAAATGGAGTTGGGAAAACTGGTTGTCCACATACAGAAGAATGAAATTAGATTCTTATGTCACACCATCTACAGAAATCAACTCAAAGTAGATTAAAGACTTAAATATAAGACCTGAAACTATAAAACCACTAGAAGAAAATATAGGGGGAAAGCTGTACAACACTGGTCTGGGTAACAACTTTATGGATATGCGCCCAAAAGAACAGACAATAAAAGCAAAAAAGTGCGTTTAATTTTGCATATTTGCACATTTCCAAATTTCTTTGTTGTTTTCTCATTTAATTTCATTGTTGATATCACGCATTTCTGTGATTTCAATGGTTTTACATTTTTTGAAACTTATAGCCTAACATATGGTCTATCTTAGTGATGTTTCTATGCACTTTAGAAGAATGTATTTTACATTTCTAGGCTAGGGTGTTCTATAAATGTCTGTGAGGTCTCATTGTAATAAGTCAAGACTGTTGTTCAAGTCTTCTATATCTTTGTTAGTTTTCTGCCTGGTTATTCTATCTTTTATTGAAAGTGGATCATTGAAGTCCCCTGCTATTATTGTTGAATTGCCTATGCTTCCTTTTAATTTTGTCAGTTTTTGCTTCATATCTTTTGTGGCGTTTTGTTTAGGTGTTCATATAATTGTTACATCATTCCAATTCATTGACCCTTTTATCATTATAAAATATGTTTATTTATCTCTCATAACAGTTTTTATTGTAAAGTCTGATTTGTCTAATATTAGTATAGCCACTTCAACTCTTCTATGGTTACTCTTTGCGTGGTATATCTTTCCCCATTTTTTTTAACTTCCAATTTATTTGTATTTTAATATATAAATATGTATCTTGTAGATAGCATGCAGTTTTATCTTGTTTTCTTATGCAATCTGATAATCTATGCCTTTCACTGGGTTATTTAATTCATTTAAATTTAATGTCATTGATATGGTGGGATTTATTTTGTTGTATTTTTTTCTGTATGTGTCATGATACCTTGTTCTTCTGTATGTCCTTTACTATCCCCTTTTGTATTTAATGACTATTTTCTGGTGTACCATTTTAATTTTTTAATGATTTTCAACTATTTTCAAGTTATTCTCATTGTGGTTGTTTTGGTGCTTATAATATATAGCATAAGTTATCAGAATATACTTCATATTTATAGTAAGTTAACTCCTATAATGTATATTACATTTACTTTTATACAGTTCTATTCATTTACCTGTTGTCTATTTTTTATTTATTTTATTTTTGAGACAGTCTCACTCTGTAGCCCAGGCTGGAGTGCAATGGCATGATTTTGGCTCACTGCATGCTCTACCTCCCAGGTTCAAGTAATTCTCCTGACTCAGCCTCCCGAGTAGCTGGGATTACAGGCACGTGCCACGAAGCCCAGCTAATTTTTAGTATTTTTTTCTTTTCTTAGTAGAGACGGGGTTTCACCATGTTAGCCAGGATGGTCTCGATTTCCTGACCCAAAGTGCTGGGATTACAGGCGTGAGCCACCATGCCCGGGCCGTCTATTATTTTTATACATACTATGTTTACATATGGTGCAAACACAACAAAATATTCTTTTAAAAATCCGATATGCAAATTTAGTACATATTTCATTCTACAGAATACTTATACACTTAATTGCTTTTCAAAGACATACTGGTCTTCACCAGTAACTACTGTTACTTCTGTTGGTGGGAGTGTAATTCATCCGTTGTGGAAGATGGTGTGGCAATTCCTCAAAGACCTAAAAGCAGAAATACCATTTGACCCAGCAATTCCATTACTGGGTATATAACCAAAGGAATAGAAATCATTCTACTATAGAGACACATGCACATGTATGTTTATTGCAGTACTATTGACAATAGCAAAGACATAGAATGCCCATTAACGATAGACTGGATAAATGGCCATCAATGATAGACTGGATAAAGAAAATGTGGTACATATACACCATTGGATACTATGCAGCCATAAAAAGGAATGACATCATATCCTTTGCAGGGACATGGATGGAGCTGGAAGCCATTATCCTCAGTAAACTAACGCAGGAACAGAAATCCAAACACTGCATGTTCTTATAAGTGGGAGCTGAAAATGAGAACACATGGACACAGGGAGGGGAACAATACACACTGGGACTTGTTGGAGGGTGGCTGGGGGAGAGAGAAATTAGGACAAATAGCTAATGCATGCTGGGCTTAATACCTAGGTGATGGGTTGATAGGTGCAGCAAACTACCATGGCACACGTTTACCTATGTAAGAGACCTGCACATCCTGCACATGAACCCCAGAACATAAAATAAAAATTAGACTGTTTTCCACAGTGGCTGGATTATTTCACATCCCTAGCAGCTGTGTATGAGGGTTCTTATTTCTCCATATCTTCAGTAATGCTTGTTGCTACCTGATTCTTTGATTCTGGCCATCCTAGTGGCCATGAAATGGTATCTCATTGTGGTTTTGATAAGCATTTTCCTTGATGGCTAATTATGTCAACCATCTTTTCACGTGTTTGTTGGCCATTTGTATATATTGTTTGGATAAATGTCTGTTCATATCCTTTGTCTATTTTTTCATTGACTCATTTTTCTCTTTATCATGGAGTTCTAATTTTTTTAACATATCTAAATACTATCCCTTATCACATATGTAGTTTTTAAATATCTTCTCCTGTTCTGTGAGTTGTCTTTTCACTTTATATTGTCTTTTGAAGCTCAAAAGTTTTGCATTTTATGCAGTCCAGTTGATCTATTTTTTCTTTTGCTACTCATGCTTTTGGTGTCATACCTAAGAATCCTTTACCAAATCTAAAGTCATTAAGTTTACCTGCTTTTTCTTTTAGTAGTTTTATTGTTCAACATTTAAGCCTTTGATAATTTTCAGTTAATTTTTGTATACAGTATGACATAGGGATCCAGTTTAAGTCTTTTTGCATATGGCTATCCTATTGTCCCTGAACCATTTTTTAAAAAGATGATTTATTTTCCATTGAATTGTCTTGGCACCCTTGTCAAACATCAGTTAAACATAGGTTTACTAGTCTATTTCTGAAAGCTCAATATCACTCCATTGCTTTATATGTCTATCCTTGTGCCATTACCACACTGTCTTGCTTTCTGTTGTTTTAACATAAGTTTTAAATTGGGAAGTGTATTAGTCTGTTCTCACACTGCTAATAAAGACATACCTGAGACTGGGTAATTTACAAAGGAAGTAGGTTTAATTGACTCACAGTTTCACATGGCTGTGGAGGCCTCATAATCATGGCAGAAGATGAAGGAAAAGCAAAGAGACCCTTTACATGGCATTGGCAAGAAAGAGTGAGAGCCAAGCAAACTGGGAAACCTCTTATAAAACAATCAGATCTCATAAGACTTATTCAGTACCACAAGAACAGTATAGGGGAAACAGCTACCATGAATCAATTATCTCCCATGGAGTCCCTGCTACAACATATGGGAATTATGGGCTCTACCATTCAAGATAAGATTGGGGCTGGGTAGGGGTGGCTCATGCCTGTAGTCCCAGCACTTTGAGAGGCTTTGGCAGGCAGATCACTTGAGGTCAGCAGTTCAAGACCAGCCTGGCCAACATGGTGAAACCCTATCTGTACTAAAAATTACAAAAATTAGCCAGGCATAGTGGTGGGCACCTGTAGTCCCAGCTACTCAGGAGACCGAGGCAGGAGAATTGCTTGAACCCGGGAGGCAGAGGTTGCGGTGAGCCAAGATTACACCACTGCACTCCAGCCTGGGCGACACAGTGAGACTCCATCTCAAAAAAAAAAAAAAAAAAAAAAAGATGAGATTGGGTAGGGACACAGCCAAACCATATCAAGAAGTGTGACCCTCTTACTTGATTCTTCTTTTTTCAGGGTTGTTTTCAATATTCTGGGTCCCTTGTAATTCTGAGTCTCATATGAATTTTAAAATCTGCTTGTCAATTTGTACAGACAAGTCAGCTGAAATTCTAGTAGGAATTGCTTTGAATGTATAGCTCAGTTCGGGGAGTGTTGCCATCTTAAAATGTTAGGTCTTTCAAGTAATGAATGAATGAATGTAACATAGTTTTTCATTTCTTTCAACAATATTTCGTAGTTTTCAGAGTGTAACTTTTATACTTCATTTGTAAAAATTTATTCCAAAGTATGTTATTCTTTTATGGTATTGTGAATAGAATTGTTTTTCTTAATTTAATTTCCAGATTGTTTATTGCAAGCAGATAAAAATAACAATTGATTCCAGTATATTGATCTTATATCTTGCAAACCTTTTAACTTTATTGATTATTTTAATAGATTTTTAGTGGATTCTTTAGGATTTTCTATATATAAGATCATGTCATCCTTGAAAAGAGAAAGTTTTATTTCTTCCTTTCCAATTTGAATGTCTTAAATTTCTTTTTCTTGGCTAATTTCTCTGGCAAGAATATCTAGTACAATGTTGAGTGAATTTGATGAAAGTAGACATTCTTTTTCTAATCTTAAAAGGAAAGCTTGTAGTTTTTCATGATATGTGTCTTAGCCAGTTTTGTGCTATTATAACAGAATAGCAGAGACTAGGTAATTTATAATAAACAAAAATGTATTGGCTAATAGTTCTTGAGTCTGAGAAGTTCAAGATTGACAGGCAAAGTCTGGTGAGGGCCTTCTTGCTGTATCATTCCATGGTGAAAGGGCAAAGAGAGGGCATGCATGAGAGAGAGCAGGAGCTGGATGAATTCATTCTTTTATGAAGAACTCAATCTGGTGGTAACAGCATTAATTAATTCATAAGGGCAATGCCCTCATGGTCTAATCACCTGCTTTTAGGCCCCACATCCAAATACTCTTGCACTGGGATTAAGTTTCCAGAACTTAATGATTTGGGGGTACACATTTAAACCATGACCATGTGGGTTTTTCATAGATGCCCTTATCAAATTGAGGAAGTTCTCTTCTATTTCATGTTTTTGAGTGTTTTATCATGAAGAAGTATTGGATTTTGTCAAATGCCCTTTCTGTGTTAAGGTAGTCATTGATTGTTGGGTTTTTATTCTATTGATATGATGTATTACATGTATTACATTACATTTTCAGATGTTCAACCAACTCTGCATCTCTGGGATAAATACCACTTGTCATGGTTTATAATTCTTTTTATATGTTGCTATGTTCAGTATACTAGAATTTTCTTGAAGATTTTTACATGCATATAAATAAGACATTGTTCTATAGGTTTTGTGTGATGTTTTCATCTAGCTTTGGAGTCAGGGTAATCCTGGCCTCATGAAATGATTTGGAAAGTATTTCTTTCTCATCTGCTTTTTTTCTTGAAGAGTTTAAGAATTTATATTAATTCTTCTTTGAATATTTGGTAGAACTCAGCAGTGAAGATATCCGGGCCTAGGCTTATCTTTGTGGGTAGTCTTTTTATTACTGATTCAATCTCTTCACTTGTTAAGGTTATCTATTTCTTCTTGGGTCAGTGATGGTAGTTTATGCTTTCTAGAAATTTGTCCATTTCATCTAAATTATCTAATCTGTTGGGATATAATTATCTTTAGTGTTGCTTTATAAGCTTTTCAGTTCTGTAAAGTCAGTAATAATTCTTCCTTCAATTTCTGATAATTGAGCCTTGTTTTTTTCTAGTCAAACCAGCCAGATTTGTCAGTTTTCTGATCTTTTCTAAGAACTACCTTTTAGTTTTATTGATTTTCTCTATTGTTTTTCCATGTTCTGTTTTATTAATTTCTGTTCTAATTATTATTTCCTTCTTTCTACTTGGTTTGGATTTAGTGTGCTCTTGTTTTCCTGTACCAACTCTGGATACTAGCCCCTCCCTTCTGGAGCTTGTTATTGTTATTTGCTTATCTGTTTAACAATTGGCTGGATTATTTTAGTGAAGTATACCCCTCAAGCACACACACAGTCTTAAGTCTTTGATGTTGCCCCTCATGTAGGCACAACTTTGGGTGTGCCCACAATCACCCTGGAATGACTACAGTGGTACTGGTAGTGCTGTTATCCTCTTTCCTTGGCCACATCCAGCTGTTAAGTTCCACGGAATGGACAATTATTCTATTGTTTACAACTCCCTAGGACAAGAATTCTTCTACAAATTTATGAGAGTGTGGCTCTTTTCAGGAAATAGTTTCTGAGGTCAGTGCTTGATATTATTTTCAGACCCCAGGAAGGCTCCTACCAGCTGTCTTATTCTCCAGCTCTCTCCTGCAAACTAGCCAGCCTGTAGTCTTGGCTGTATCTTTATTAGATTCATGAGTCTCCTCACAATTTTCTTTATCATAACTGCCAGTGTTTTTTAGAGTGTTCTTAGGTTTGCACTTCTCCATGCTCTCTTGCAAATGAAGTTAGATCCTCTGAAAAGAGATTAGTACCTATCCATTTTTATAGCCTGCTTCTCCCCTTAGGTAAACTCTCTGGGCTCTGGTAGGGACAATGGTAATTGTAGAAGCTGACTTGACTTCCTCCATGACTCCCACAACTGTAGGATCTGAGTGCTAGATGGAGAGGTGTCAGTAGCCTGAGATCCTCTTGGTTTGCCTTTTCTGGTGTGGAACTACCATCTCAGAACTGAGAGAAGGGCTGTTGGAGCTCTGGCATTCGTAACACACCATGACCATTGTAGAGCCTCTATTCTATGAGCGGGAATTGGATGGAAGATAGGATGCCCAACTCTTAACCTCAGTCACCTGGAACTTATTCTCAGCCACAGACAGCTTAGGGACAAATGAGAAATGCTGAAGTCCAGTTCCTTTCAGGAAGAAAGCCTGGGAGCTGAGGGGAGAAGGGGTTCTGTGTTCTTAGCTGCAGCAGTGTGGTGTGGAGTCCCCAGATCACTAAGCTGGGTAGAAAAAGGAGAGAAGGAAAGAGGGAAGAGAAGGGGCAGGTTTTGTTCAGATATCACAGACTTGCTTTTTTTAAACCAAATTTTTATATGTTTTCTTCAATAAATATTTCTTCATTTTCTATTTTGTCCTTAGGACCATTTCCAGAGGCTTTAAATGGTTCACCTGTTTTACTGGGACATAGAGTCAACAGAGCACCTCATATTGTAATGCCAGAACTCTGTCTCCCAACAATATATTTTATAATTATTATTTTATATAATCTTACATCTTTTAAACAAAAGAGGAAAAGAGAGCATAAATATCTTTATGGCTTTTAAAAAATAACCTTCTCATTTACCATTGTTTATTCTCACCATTTCTTTCTGTATATTACCATTGCGTATCATTTTCTCACTCCAATACAGCTTCATTTTGACCCCCCTCTTATGTGGCATTATTGTCATATATACTAAATTTCTGTATGTTATAGGCCCAACAATAAATTTTGTAGTTAATATTCCTTTTTTTTTTTTTTTTTTTTTTTTTTTTTTNTTTTTTGAGATGGAGTCTTGCTCTATCACCCAGGCTGGAGTGCAGTGGCTCGATCTCAGCTCACTGCAACCTCCACCTTCTGGGTTCAAGTGATTCTCTTTCCACAGCCTCCAGAGTAGCTGGGACTACAGGCATGCACCATCATGCCTGGGTAATTTTTGTTTTTGTAGAGATGTTTTGCCATGTTGGCCACGCTAGTCTTGAAACTCCTGACCTCATGTGATCCACCCGCCTTGGCCTCACAAAGTGCTAGGATTACAGGTGTGAGCCACCATGGGGGGCCTGTAGTTAATGTTCTATGCAATTGCTTTTTAAATCAGTTAAGAGATAAAAGACAAAGAAATATATTCCTTGTCACTACCTACACAATTACCTTTAACACAATGCTTTGTTTTTCAAGAAAATTCGAATTACCCTCTGGTGTCACTTTGATTTAGCCTGAAGAATTTCCTTTAGATTTTCTTGTAAGTCAGGTCTACTAGCAATGAATTCTTTCAGGTTTTTATTATATGGGAACATCATTATTTTGTCTTCATTTTTGAAAGATAGTTACTGAATATATGATACTTAGTTGACATTTAATTTTTCATTCAGAATTTTAATTTGTTATTCTGCTGATTTTGTTCTCCATTTTTTTCTATTAAGAAGTTCACTGTTGGTCTTACTGGGGTTTCCTTTAGATATGATTAGTAGTATTTTGCTTGATGCTCTCAAGATTTTTTCTTTATCTTTAGTTTTAATATTTTAAGTATGGTGTGTCTGGATGTGGATCATTGAGTTTCTTCTGCTTGGAGTTTGTTGAACCTTTTGGATTTGTAAATTAGTTTTTCCCATCAAATACAAGAAGGTTTTTGTCATTATTTTTCTAATTTTTTTGAGTCTCTGTATTTCCTCTCCTTATAGTACTTGTAAAAAATGATCAGTGCTTCCCTACATGCTATTTATTGACATATGCAATCTCAAGGGAAATGATGGAAAGGGAGGGAGACAGAAAATAAAATAAAACCTCCTCTCCTAATCTTTTTTCTGCAATTAGGATTTCAGAAATGACATTGCCCATGAGTCTCAATCTACTGTTCTCAGATGGGATAGACATACATGTGAGCAGGTTTTTCATCTGGGTTTTATTTCAGAAATGTGTATGTATGTATGTATGTATGTATGTATGTATGTATCTGTCTATATATATGAGAGAGAGAGAGAGAGATGATAGATAGATAGATGATTGATAGATAGATAGATAGATAGAAGAAAGAAAGAAACAAAGGAGGGAAGGAAAGAAGAAAGCAAGCAAGCATGGGAGGCTTTTACAAGACCCTCCTGTTTTTTAGGATTGAATGCACTGCTGGCTGCCTTTACCCATTAAATGCTTTTGGTTCATTTTAATGCTTTAATTTCCTTGGTTAAAGGGAAGACTCCACACCTTAGGGGGATGCTGGGGTTATAGCAGGTACTGATGACCGGAGGAAAATCTACTGAGTGCTAAATGCAAACAAGTCAAGGACTGAAGCTGCCCAGAGAGTCAGGGGCCCCCTTCCCTTAGGTAGGGTTTTTGCCTGACTTCTATACACTTGCTTTAGCTGAAGCCCCACCCTGAGTAGCCACATTCCCTGGCCTTCCCAGAACATTGCTGTGAGCCCCCATGCTAGATTTTCCTCCTTCCTCTGGACTTCCCTAGAAACATCTTTTCTGCATTTCTGCAAACTTTCATTTTAACTGCCCCTCTGCTATTACTTAACTCAAGGACAGAGGAAATAGCTGCAGTCCAGAAACAGAATAAAACAAAGAAGAAAGAAAGAGAAGAAGCCCCAAACTCCTCCCAAATCTTTCAGAAAACAATCCTGTAGGATTTGGTTGGGAATTGCCATGCAATGTGGGGAATGTGAAACATGTGCTAATCATGGCCCTTTCTGCTTGGATCCTACCTGACTTCTCTCCACCACCCCCAGCCAGATGGGCTAGGCTAGGCCCAGGGGAGTCACAAAGCCGCCAGCTTAGAAAATGGAGACAAATGAGGAGGCCCCAGAGGACAAAGCAGGGCTTGTTACTAGTTTTGAGGCCAAAGCAGCACATGCAGTGTTTAAAGGCTATGGGGGTAGATGCTGCAAAGCCTGGAATCCTAGCTTTGAGGTGAAAGACTGAGTCTGATTTGCAGTGATTGTGTCAGAGGGGTTTGAACCAGAGCAACTCCATCTTGAATAGGGGCTGGGTAAAATGAGGCTGAGACCTGTCAGGCTGCATTCCCAGAAGGTTAAGGTTTTAGTCACAGGATGAGACAGGAGGTCAGCACAAGATACAGGTCATAAAGACCTTGCTGATAAAACAGATCAAAGAAGATGTTGGCCAAAACCCACCAAACCCAAGATGGTAACCAGAGTGACCTCTGGTTGTCCTCACGGCTACACTCCCACCAGCGCCCTGACAGTTTACAAATGCCATGGCAACGTCAGGAAGTTACCCTATATGGTCTAAAAAGGGGAGGCATGAATAATCCACCCCTTGTTTAGCATATCATCAAGAAATAACCATAAAAATGGGCAACCAGCAGCCCTTGGGGCCGCTCTGCCTATGGAGTAACCATTCCTTATTCCTTTACTTTCTAAATAAACTTGCTTTCACTTTATGGACTCACTCTCAATTCTTTCTTGCACAAGATCCAAGAGCCCTCACTTGGGTTCTGCATCCAGACCCCTTTCTGGTAACAACTGTTGTGAAGTCAGTAGTTTCTGAGCTAGGCCTCCACTTGCTTCACCACCTGACTCTTGCCTTGATTATTGCCAGGTTTTCCTGGTTCGGTGTACCTGCATGCAGTCAGTGCCAGAGACTTTTCAAAACAGAGATCAGAAATCTGATATCAATACTCCCTCTCTTCCGGTCTATCTCATCTCCAGGAGAAAACTCACGTTCCCTAACATGGCATGTGAAACGAAACCCTTTATAATCTGGCCTCAGTTGCTCTCGCCTCATGTTTTATCACCTGTCATTACCCTCAGGTGACCCCATAAAATTATTATTTCTTGAAATATTTTTTTCTTCCCCACATCAGTGCCTTTTCATCTGCTATTCCTTCAGCCAGGAATGAATGCTGTTCCTTTTCTTTGTTCCATTAGGCTATAATCTCACTCTTCATTTAAGACTAAGTGCCTCTATGAAAGCTTAGCCTTGCCAGGGAGGGGTTTTCAGCTTTCTTCTTGTTGCCAGATCTCACTGAACATACCTTGGGAAGGCAGAGTTGTACCATGGAAAGAATGTACATGATAGAGTCAGACAGACTGTGTGATGATGAGTAAAATACTTAATCTCTCAGTTTCTTCATCTGTAAAATGGGAGTATGAATCCCTACAAGGCAAAAAGGTTTATATTGGTAAGTGCTAAGCATAGTACTTGATATATAGTAGGTACTTGGGCAATGTTATATGTTGTAGAAAAAATAGAAAAATGATTCCTTTACTCTCAGTTGGGACTCTAAGGAGGAGTTTCTCACCAGACAACCAAGTAGATGGTGTTCCCTAGGGCCTGCTTACCTGTCTTCTTGGGGTTCACCTATCTTTGACCACCCTCATGTCTAAATGATATTTTGCAAGTATCCTGCCTTGTTGGGAGCAGCCATCAGCTGCTTTCCCATTCATGTCCCTTAAAAATCTGTGTGGACAATCATTAGAGAAGAGGGAAAAAGATTTTTTATCCCTTCTTTTCTTCTCCGTGTCCTTGTCTTGCCCCCAAGCCTCAAACAATTGTCTAGCAGTCACTCCCATCTTGGCCTTACTCCTTCCTGCAAACATGCTCCCCCTAGTCTTTTTTCCGCAATAGAGATTTCAGAAACAAAATTGTCTGTGAGTGGGAATCTACTGTTCTCAGATTGGGATGGACATACACATTAGCTGGTTTCTCATCTGGACTCCATTTCAGAAATGTACACAAGATGTCAAAAATATACCACATGGAACTAGAGCAATATTTATCTTGAAAAAATTAGGGAGAAAAGTTTCCTTGCTTCAATTCCTATTGGAATGTAAAATAACTATGTGCTGATGCTGCATTTTGACAGCACTGAGTTAGTTACCCTCAGGGTCACTAGATGAGTGGTGCATAGACACACATGCACACACATGTGTACACACACATAAACACATATATTCAGAATGCTTTGTTGGGGACTGGAAATTGCAGGCAGTCCGATGCCAGAGATAGGCTTTAATGGATGAAGCCGTCCATTAACAACACTTTAGTAAGTGTTCCCTTATGTGCCAAAGCTTGTGCTAGGCGGGGAGAAGAAAAGGACAAGTCACAGATGGAGTAATCTGAACACAACAAAAGAGCATAAAGCACTAACACATTAATACTGAGAGTAAATATTTAGAAAAGAAGGGGTTGAGGTTACTGAACGATAGTTACCAGAGAAAATTTCCTGGAGGGAATGGTAAGACCTGAGCAGGGACTTGGAAGATAACTTGGCGACTCTGAATTATCCACAGAATTCTCTTAGAAATGACTATTAGAATAGTTAGAATGAATATTAGTTTGCAGGAGTTAGAAACAAAAATGACCTGAAATTGTAACTGAAGAAGGTCATATGGAAGGTTGAGAGGAACATGAGACAAAGAATTAGAAGGCATCTTAGTCCTAGTGTCACTACTGACTAATTGTGAATGACCTTAGGCAAGTCCTTTCTCTCTGAAGGACCTTTCCCATCTCTACATTGGAGCTAAATAATATCAGCCTTACTGACCTCCTAGGACTATTGTTAAGAGAACAAATGAGATAATTGTGTGACTGTGCTTGGAAAAATAGAGAAGACTATCCAAAAATATAGGTTGGGTTTATGAAGGCAGAGTTTATACTGTAGCCACTCTCTTGCAGCTGGGAATAGGATGACCTCAGTATGTGAATGAATTTTTCTTGGCAGGCCTCTTGCCCGCCATAATTACAGCCTGCCAGCCACTAGTTGAGTATATATACTGAAGCAGGATCTGAGCACAAGCATGCATGTGTGTGTGTGAGTTTGCAATGGGCTAGAAGATTGTAGCCGTGAGAGCAAAAAAAAAAAAAAAAAAAAAGGAGAAATCTTATGAACAAAGGAGATCTGTAGAAATGGAGATGTATGCAATCATCTTTGGGCCTGCCACTGCAGTAATTCAGGATGTCATCCATCTTTCTTGGTGTATTACAAAGCCTTCCTACTTATCTCCCTGACTTCATGCTGCCCCAATCTAGTCCATCCTCCACACTGCTGCTAAAGTGTGTCTCCAACCCAAATGGAATTTTGGGGCTCCTGGATGACTACAAGGTAGCACTCATGCTCATTCACATGACATTGAAGCAGGGCTATATTTAACTAGTATTCACTGATATGACCACACTTCTTGTTAAAATTATGGGATCCTTTGATACCAGCTGCTTCTTTGAGCCCCCTCAAGACCCCTCCTGCTGCCCCAGCTGCCGCTCCCCACTCTTGGACCCAGCCACTAAAGGGTTAGAGCCCAGCATAGCAAGGGACCTGGAGGACATTGTTCCATGCATTGACCTGCATTTATTCTGCTTTGTTGGTGCTGCTGCTGCTATACTGGTTTTTATACATTTTTAAGATTACTTTTGCATTCATGATTCATCTCATCCCAGTATGTTTCCAGCTTATTGCTCACAACTTTTCCACACAGGTATCAGCAACATTGAAATTGTCATATTCCATATCTGGATTTATACACCTGTCTCTCCCACAATACTGGAAACTCTTTGAGAGTAGGGACAAGTGGCTTCCTCACTAATGTAGTCCCTAAGCCAAGCTCCAGACCCAGCCCACAGTGGACACTGAGTATATGTTTGTTGCTTATCATAGAGGATGTTGGTAGATGGAGCCATTCTGTTTGTAATCCTGTAAAAACCTCCAGGATCCAGGCCTGAAGCTGGTACACAGCACTTTCTTGGTCTTCATGCATACCTCATGAATGTTATTCACATTTCCAGTGTCCTTGGAAGGGAGGGAAAGAGCAAGTATTATTTCCATTCTATTACTGGGGAAATGGAAGTATTCCAAGAGTACATCTCAGCCACACAATGAATGCCTAATGGAACTGAGACATAAAGTCATCTCTCTGGAACTTTTCCTTACCCACAGTGCTGGAACGCCTTTTGGGATTTGGGGTGAAAACTGCTGCCCTAATGTAAGTAATTTAAGACTGCAGCCTTCTGGGGAGATGTTGGCTTGCAGTCTTTCTAAGGTGGCTGAAGGACTATCTGGTGGGAGTGATGTAAATGTTCTTGCCCCTTCTTTCCCAACACTGCCAAGAGAGACATTGGTGAGATGGAGAATACATTAAATGTCTTCTGATTTGGTTGCTGGCTTCTGCTGCAACCAATTAACATGGCTTCATAACTGGTGGTCTCTTCAGCAGCAAGCTATCTTTTATTTCAGGAAACCCTCTGACACTCTTTCTCTGAGATCCATCCTCCTTACCCCTACAAGAATAGTCCCTTGTAGTGAGCCAGCCTGGAAGTACTGTCAAGGAGACCAGACTGGGAGAATGACTGGAGCCCTATTTTTAAAAAATTTAATCTTCCTGGGAATCAGGCCTCATATATCAGGTATGACTTAGGCTGCAAGTAACTGAAACTCAAACTCTAACTGGCTTAAACAATTAGAAAATTTATTATGTCACATAACAAGAATTCCAGGGAAGAGGCAGGCTTTAAGACTGGTTGATTCGCTGTTCATAATGACTGTCGGTAGGTATCAGGGTAAGTCATTACTTTGTTCTTCTCCCGCTGAAGTGAGAGGAACCTAACAGCAAATAAGTCCAGGAAACCATATAGGTGTCAAAGTTTCTCAGTTCCATCTTTGTACAATGGAGAGAAACATGGGCACTGGAAAACAATAGGGTAGAGTCAGAGTATCCACTGAGTTCATATTAGCTGTGTGACCTTGGATAATCAGTGAATTGCTCCAAGCCAATTCCATTAATGTGTCAAATAGCAGCTGTTATAATATCTGACTTGCTTCTAAACAGGCTGGTGGTAGGGGTCATATGAAATAATGTGAAGACATTTGGTAAGTCACATAAGGTGCCATATACCTTTGAGACCTTTGTAAAAAATTATTTTTCATTGACATAAAAATTGTGTATATTTATGGTGTACAACAGGATGTTTTGAAATATGTAAACCCTGCGAAATGGCTAACTTGAGCAAATTAACATATATATTATCTCACACACCTGTCATTTTCGAGGTGAGAACATTTAAAATCTATGATTTTCAAGAATATGATACATTCTTCCTAACTATAGTTACAATGTTGTACAATACATCTCTTGAACTTATTCCTCCTATCTAACTGAAATTTTGTATCCTTTGACCAACATCTTCCCCAAACCCTCTTTCCCATCTTTCCTTGCCCCCACCCCTGGCAAACACCATTCTACTCTTTGATTCCAATAGTTCTAATAAGTTCCCACATGTGAGTGAGATCATGCAGTATTTGTCTTTCTGTGCCTGGCTTATTTCACCTAATATCCTTCAGGTTCATCCATGTTGCCACAAATGATGGGATTTCCTTCAAATTTAAGGCTGAATAGTGTTTCATTGTATATATCTACCACATCTTCTTTATCCATTCATTTATTGATGGACACTTAGTATGTTGGCTATTGTGAATAATGCTGCCATGAACACTTGTGTGCAGCTATTTCTTCAAGATGCTGATTTCCATTTTTTTTTGGGGGGGGGAATATGTACCCAGAAGTAGGATGGTTGGATCATAGGGTAGTTCTATTTTAATGTTTTGAGGAACCTTGATACTATTGATACTGTTTTTCATAATGGCTGTACTAATTCACATTCCTACCACCAGTGTACAAGCCTCACCACAGCACCTCATCACCACTTTTCCTCCATAGCCTCACTAACTCACTAACACTTCACTCATGTCTTTTTGATAATAGCCATCTTAAGAGGTATGAAGTGATACCTCATTGTGATTTTGATTTGTATTTCCCTGATGACTGGTGATGTTGAGCATATTTTTATGTACCTGCTAGTCATTTGCCATGTCTTCTTTTCAGGAATTTTTAGTCAGATCTTTTGCCCATTTTTAATCAGGTTATTTGTTTAAAAATTATCATCGGAGAGGATGTATAGACATAACACCTACTGTGTACAAGGCACTGTTAGATTGAAAGTTTAAAATAAAACCTAGTTACTAACCTTAAGTTTCCCCCAAACAGTACAGCACACATCCACTAAGTACTTGTAGGTGTTGGGCACACAGATATGAGAGAGACCTAGTCCCTTCCCAGTAGAGTAGGGGAGACAGACTTATGAACAGACAACTTTAGTACAACCTGGTAAGTGAACACAAGAGTAAAGGTGTGTGCAGAGTGTTCTGGGAGTACATAGGCATTGCTAACCTATCCAGGCTGCATAGGGAAGGGGTAGGCAGAATGTCAGGAGCTTATCAAGCAATAAAAGGGATATAAAAAAACTCGTGTAACATAGCTATATATATCTTATATATATATATATAAGCAAAGTTCCCAAACAGCCTTCTTATTTTGTACTTTAGGGACACACTACGGGGTAGAGTCTATAGAAAACAATGAGTAAACAACAGTGTAATGAACTTTTTTCTCCCTTCTCTCCATCTGTTGTGGTTAACTAGCACATGTTCCCTAGAGCTTCTAATCAGCAGTCTGAAAACTAAGCCTCTCCATGTAGCAGGGTCTCAAAATGTCACTGAACATGGACTTCCACTGGCAGAACAGTATTCTCTGAAGCTTCATGATCTTCTGTAGCTAGTATATCCTCTGGGAATTGCAGAAGATTGGGCCCCTAATAACTGGTTGGGCAGGCATATCAACTTTTTCAGGAAGGATTATTTGACTACAGAGTCTCACATATCCTATCATTAAAAGTTGCAATCTCCTATCCTGTGTTGCTATCTTAACATACTGTCAATTGAAGTTATAATTTAAAAGGTTGAAGTACATTTCAAAAACAGCAAATATTATTTAAATATAAAGCAATCTCCCATCCCAGTGTCTAGTTTTTCTTTTTTTTTCTTTTATTGATACACAATATTCTACATGTTTATGAGGTACATGTGAGTATTTGCTACGTGCATATAATGTGTAACGATCAAGTCATTGTTATTCAGGTATCCATACTTCGAGTATTTACTGTTTCTGTGTTGGTATCATCTCAAGTTCTTTCTTCTAGATACTTTGAAATATACAATATACTGTCCATTGCTGCATAAATAGTTTGCAAATATTTTTCACAGAATTGGAAAATAATCCTAAAGTTTGTATGAAAGTAAAAAAGAGCCCAAATAGCTAAAACAATGCTGAGCAAAAAGAGCAAAGCTAGAGGCATCACCTCCTGACCTCCTGACTTCAAATTATATTACAGGGACGTAGTAACAAAAACAGCATGCTGTCAGCATAAAAACAAACACATAGACAAATGGAAAAGAATAGGGAACCGAGAAATAAAGCCATGTAAATAAATAAAGCCAACGGATTTTTTGACAAAGGCACCAACAGCACACAGTGAAGAAAGGACACCCTTGTCAATAAATGGTGCTAGAAAAACTCAATAAGCATATGCAGAAGAATGAAATGATTTTTGTATCTCTTACCATATACAAAAATCAAATCAAGATGAATTAAAGACTTAAACATAAGACCTGAAGCTATAAAATAACTGGAGAAAAACCTAGGGAAAACTCTTCAGGACATTGGTCTAGGCAACAATTTTATGGCTGTGACCTCAAAAGTGCAGGCAACAAAAACACCAATAGACAAATAAGACCATACTAAATTTAAAAGCTTCTGCACAACAAAGGAAGCAATAAACAGTGAAGAGACAACATGTTGAATGGAAGAAAATAAAGCAATCTTTTCATTTTTTCAAGTGCTACTTTAATCAATCCCATCAGTATTGTGGGTGGCACTGTGAGGACAGGGTGAACCTTAGGGTAATTTTTTTTTTTTTTTTTTCTTCCCCATTTATTTATTTTATTGTATTTTAGGTTTTGGGGTACATGTGAAGAACATGCAAAATTGTTGCATAGGAACACACATGGCAGTGTGATTTGCTGCCTTCCTCCCCATCACCTACATCTGGCATTTCTCCCCCTGCTATCCCCCCCCAGCTCCCCACCCCCCACCGTCCCTCCCCTATGTCCCCCCAACTGACCCCAGTGTGTAGTGCACCCCTCCCTTTGTCCATGTGCTCTCATCGTTCAACACCCGCCTATGAGTGAGAACATGCGGTGTTTGATCTTCTGCTCCTCTGTCAGTTTGCTGAGAATGATGGTTTCCAGGTTCATCCATGTCCCCACAAAGGACCCAAACTCATCGTTTTTGATGGCTGCATAATATTCCATGGTGTAGATGTGCCACATTTTCCCTATCCAGTCTATCGTCGATGGGCATTTGGGTTGGTTCCAGGTCCTTGCTATTGTAAACAGTGCTGCAATGAACATTCGTGTACACGTGTCCTTATAGTAGAATGATTTGTAATCCTTTGGATATATACCCAGTAATGGGATTGCTGGGTCAAATGGAATTTCTATTTCTAGGTCCTTGAGGAATCGCCACACTGTCTTCCACAATGGTTGAACTAATTTACACTCCCACCAACAGTGTAAAAGTGTTCCTACTTCTCCACATCCTCTCCAGCATCTTTGCAGTTTACCCATCTGACAAAGGGCTGATATCCAAAATTTACAAAGAACTAAAGCAGATTTACAAGAAAAAAACTAACAAGCCCATTCAAAAGTGGGCAAAGGATATGAACAGACACTTTACAAAAGAAGACATACGTGAGGCCAACAAACATATGAAAAAATGCTCATCATCACTGGTCATAAGAGAAATGCAAATCAAAACTACATTGAGATACCATCTCACGCCGGTAAGAATGGCAAACATTAAAAAATCTGGAGACAGCAGATGCTGGAGGGTAATTTTTTAAGTTATTTTTACTTTTGTTTGAAACAAGTCACCCAGGTGGGAGTGCAGTGTTGCAATCATGGCTTATTGCAGCTTCCACCTCCTAGGTAGGCTCAAGCAAACCTCAGCCTTCTGAGTAGCTGGGGCCATAGGCACATGACACCACACCCAGCTAATTAAAAAAAAATTGTAGAGACAGGGCCTCCCTATGTTGACCAGGCTGGTCTTGAACTTTTGGGCTCAAGTGATCCCCCCTAGCTAGGCCTCCCAAAGTGCTGGGATTACAGGCATAAGCTACTGCGCCTGGCCCTAATCTTCAGGTTAGATTTTGAGTCCCAGTGACAAAGAATTGCTTGACATCACTCTCTTGTGCAGACATCATTGCTGCATAAGGCTTTCTGCCTCCTAAAATGACTTAATTATAGCCTGATTAGGTCTGACCACTATAAAGTCTGCTGTACTTTGGGTGCATGATTTCCTGTGCTACATAGAGCTCTGCTGTTCAGCAGGCTCATAAAGAACCCTCCTGGACAGCTTCTCAGGCCAGGGTTTCTGCTCTGCTGTTTGGGAGGCTATGTGCTTTATTATCTCCTGGGGTGGGTACCCACCTGCCTGTTCTCAAGTTGCTTCCTCAGACCCAAAGTTTGGCAGTGCTTTCCTGGCAGAACAGTCAACCTTCCTGTTCCCTCAAACCAGGTAGGGGACTCAGAAAAGCCAGAGGCAACCCCTTGCAGAGGAGCATAATCCTACCCTTTAAAAGCAGACTGTTTCAACTCTCTCATATCAGTTAGTGAATGATGGGATCTGCATCAAGGAGAAGAGTGCTGAGAGAATCCTCTCAGGAAATGAACTGAAAAGGAAACAAGGGTTGAGTATGTTTTCCAAATGATACGGTCTCTTTTTGGGAGGAGTCATCCTAGAGCTGGAAAAGATGTCAGAACTATGAAAGAAGGTGAGCAAGAGAGTGAATTAATGATTAAGCGTTTTGACCATGGGTTCAAATGGATGTAGGCAGAACTACCTTAGACCACACTCCAGCTTTAATCTGTTGCTTAAATTTTGCTTTATACTCCTTTCAGAAAATTTCTATTTTTATTAATTTCTGGGTACATAGTAGGTGTTTATATTTATGGGGTACATGAGATGTTTGATACAGGCATGCAATGTGAAATAATCACATCATGGAGAATGGTGCAGCCATCCTTTTAAGCATTTATTCTTTGAGTTACAAACAATCCATTTATACTTTTAGTTATTTTAACATTTACAATGAAGTTATTATTGACTGTAGTCACTCTGTTGTAAAGGATGGTTACCAGAGGCTGGGAAGGGTAGTCTTCCTCATTTTTCTTGTTTCCAAAGGGGAGTTTGGAAACCAAAACTCAATTGAATATCAGGGAGTCAACTGAAACATATGAACACTATATACTCAACATAATATAAGGTCATGGCCCAGGCTGCAATTTTTAAGAAACAAAAAGTGCTCAGCAATCAAGCTGAATCTGACACAAAAGATTTTCCATAGTTGAGACCCTACAGATCCCACAGGGGAGAGGAACAAGTAGCACTTAATTGAGAGTTCCCTACTCAATATAGCTCTCATTAAGGGCTCAGCCATTGAAGTATAATTTCAACAGTAATCACCCTGTGAGGCAGGTGTTATTATTCTCCCCATTAAACAAATAAGGAAACAGGTTTCAGAGAGGTGAAGTGACTTGCCCAAGGTCACACTGTCACTAAATGGCCAAGCCAGGGTTTGAACTACTGCCTTGCACATTCACATAGTAAAATTTCGGTTCATGCATATTGGAATGAATACATCAGTGAAAGGTCTGTGTGACCATAAAATCCAACTTTTTGCTTGTTTTTGTGATTCTGACATTTTATAACAGAATGTTTTAAATTTACAGAAAAACTAATATTTAACACTTATATATACCCATCACCTAGATTCTACTAATATATTACTGCTATACTTGTTTCATATTTATTCATATATTGCTTTTCTCTATTCACTCATCAATCTCTATTATTTTCGGATACATTTCCAAGTAAATTGAGGACATCAGTACAGGTCCCCCTAAAATTTCAGCATGTGTATTATTTACTAGAGTTCAATGTTTGTTTACAGGTGTTCTTTTCCTTTTGAGGTAAAATTTACAGACAATGAAGTACAAAATCTGAAGTGTACCACTGGGTGAGTTTTGACATCACGTGCACTTGTGTATCCAAAATCTCTATTCATGTATAGAACACTACCATCACCCCAGAAATTTCCCCCATGTATGTTGGCTTTAACCATGCTGTGTAACTTCCCTACCTGAACCAGCAGCTCTGTTGGTGGCCAGAAGTCAATGATTCTAACTGGGAGGCTGTGTTGAGATCGCTTTTCTTTCCTTGGCTGATGCTTTGGGAGAAAACCAGGTGGCATACAACAAGATTTGGTTCTCGGTGCCCTTCACTTTGATAAGTTTCACTTGGAAGTATTTCTGCTCCTTTTAAGCAAATATTTGTGAAAGGTTGCCCATTGATTATGGCAGTTAACTTCATCGGTTTAAACTGAAGTGAAACAATGACTATTTGTTGTAATTTATTTTAATTTAATGTTACTGAGGTACAAGGGCTAGCATTAAGTGGTGGTTCTTTTCAGCAGGGACTCTTTCATCTGTGTTTGTTTAAAAGTAAAAATAAGGCTGCTAAACATAAAATGTTCCTGGCTTGGTCCTCAGAGTGAGCTCTAGTCAGTTCCTTGAGACTCAGATCAAGGCTAAGGGCTGAAATAGTCACAGAATACTCAAAGGAGTGTGTGTGCCTGAGTAGGATTTAGATGAAAATCCCAAAGGGCCTTTGGCTTATTTGAAAAAATTTATCAAAGCAGACAGACTGAATTACCTTTGAAACCCAGGCTTCAAGGAATTGGGTATGTAGTAAGATTCAGACTATTCCATGACCCCAGGATTGTGAGAGATATTTTTAATTTATTTTTACATGTGTATACATTTTTAAAAGTAATTTCAAGTTTTTAGATTCAGGAGGTACATGTGCATGTTTGTTACCTGGGTGTATTTCACAATGCTGAGGTTTAGGGTACAATTGATCCTGTCACGTAGGTACTAAGCATAGTACCCAATAGTTTTTCAACCCTTGTCCCTCTCCCTCTGGTAGTCCCCAGTGTTTATTACTGCCATATTTATGTCCATGAGTACCCATTGTTTAGCTCCCACTTATAAGTGAGAACATGTGGTATGTGATTTTCTGTTCCTGAATTAATTTGCTTAGGATAATGACTTCCAGCTGCATCCACGTTGCTACAAAGGACACATTCTTTTTATGGCTGTGTAGTATTCCATGGTATATATGTACCACATTTTATCTAATCCACCATTGATGGGCACTTAGGTGGTTTCCATGTCTTAGCTACTGTGAATAGTGCTGCAATGAACATATAAGTGTGTCTTTTTGGTAGATCAATTTATTTTCTTTTGGATATATACTGCGTAGTAAGATTTCTGGGTGGATTGGTAGTTTTATGTTGTTTGACAAATCTGTGAGAGTTATTATAGGCTAAATTAGTATTGATACTGATGGGCTAGTGCCTGTCCCTACCAAACATGCCTGTGACATTGATTCTTTTGGTTAATATTATTGTTGCTGCTTGGCAACGTGAGCATCACCAGGAAAACTTCTAATTCAGGGATTTTTACACCGTAGTATTCATCAGCATCACCTGGAGGGATTAAAACACAGATCACTGGCCTTACCCACAGAGTTTGTGATTCATTTGACCTAGAGTGGGTCCTGAATTTCTAACAAGCTCCCAGGAGATGCTGATGCTACTGGTCCAGGTACCACACTTTGAGAACCACTCCTCTAATGACTGAATTAATGTATAAATAAGATCCCTTGTGCCAGACCACATTTCTTCCCCTCTACAAATATGGCATTATTTATGATTCAGTGAAAACGAGCATGCCCTTTAGCTCCAGCTACATTTTAGAGTGAAGCGATTCTAGGAAGGACACATAGACTACTTCTTTCTCCAATCTGTACAGCAGGAATTTCAGTTTGTAGTAGGCTTATTATGACCCTAGCTTTCCACAGTCCTAAATGATCTTGCTGCACACAGGAAAAGAATCTAGGCCCCAAACCACATGGCATAGTTTTAATTAACTCCCTTCTGTGTTGGGACCCTCAGAAAAGATAATATGTGGCTATGGAGACCATACACCCAGATTTCATGGGACAGCTCTGATTTCACATATTCTATCCTTTTGTCCTCATAAATATAATTGTCAGACCATGTCCTCTTTTGGGTTCAGAAAATATTGTTCCCATATGCATGGCCTAGGGGCCCTGTGGAGCCAAAAGCAAGTCTTTGCTTGCTTTATTGGGATTGTGGGGGCCAGGGCAAAAGCTTGGCTCACTGTGAGAGATAGAAAGTTGGGGTGAATCTAAACATTTGAGATCACCAGTAAGCTTCTCATTGCTTCTTTCTTTTCAAGTGTCCCAGTGACCCTGTTACTGATGCTGGAATGTTGCAAATAAGAGATTTTGAGTGCTGAAAGGGAGTAAATTGGACCTCTGGCTGCCTCTCTTTACTCCGTCCCCAACCCCTCTGGAAGGACCACACAGAAATAGCAAAGACAGGAGAGCCATTCCGAAGAAGGAAATTCCAGAACCTTCATTGACTGACCACTCAGTCTAATATTTACCTATTTTCCCTGGCAGGAAATTCTTCCTCCTTGCTAATATCAGCCCCTCTCATTGCAATGTCATTTTTTTTTTCCTTTGCTCTGCTTTCAATCAAAATTGAGAACAGCTGGTCCTTCCCTCTAAATTTTTTATATGCTTAGAAGTCATATTAAACCAGGGTCCAGGTTTAACCATCCTTGGAGCTCCTTTATCCTTCTTGCATATATCTGAATTGCCAACCATTTAATCATTTTGCCATAGGAAAGCAGCTTATGCAGCCTGGGCAAACAGTATAGCAAAGCCTAAAGCTTTATGGCTTGTGCTAATGGCTGTGCTAAATGTTTAGTAGAGACTATTTTTGAGCACGCAATTGTGAACAATTTAAAGTGGACTGTACATGGAACCCATTTCCTTTCCTGGCTCCCCCAACGGGGCCTCCCTTTAGCAGCTGAAATGAGTTAGTGGCAATCAGCGCAAAGTAGGAATCCTGTGGTTTCTGCCCTTCCCTCCTGCTGCTTCTATGGCAGCTAGTCTCTTACAATGAGCATTCTCTCTAGAATAGCCAGTAAATGTGACATTGGAATCAGTCGGACAAAGGGTCGAGGCGTCACTTTGGCCAAATAGCAGGAGGTGCTAGCGCTGAAGCACCACTAGTGATTTTAGGAGAGGTTGAGGGGACAGGGGTGAACAGTGATTAATGAAAGAGTTTGACCCCAAAATATTTGCTATCTGCAGAATGGTTGTACCTCAAAGTTGTACATGACTTTTCTGCAAGTTTGCAAAGGACATCTCTGGCATTTGTTCACTTGACCTTTGTCCACGGTCTCAACTCTGTGAAAGTGATGCCAGCAATCTGTGGCAGAATCCCAGCTTCAGGTCCAGTTGGGATCCTAAAAGGAAGCAGGATAACTTGCCATGCATGGGATTCTTCTTTTTGTCAGGCAGGCTACCTGCCTTTGATGGGATATGTTCTTTTATTACTCAAGTGATTTGGGAAGGCTGCTGTCTTCAGTTGCCCTGCAGGGTGGGTCCAGGGCCCCTGTTAGTCAGTCAGGGTGAATTGGATGTATCTGATGGCACTGCAGAGAAAAGGGATGTTGTCCTGTTCGCATCTTCTACCTGTTGGCTCCTCTGTTTTAATCAATCCTTAAAAGCTCTTCTCTTTATAAACACCAGCCAGGCAGTTGGTCTCAGCAAAGCTACAGGAGCACTTAATATATGCAGACATAAAGTAGAAGGAAGAGAAAGAGACAGAGAAAAAAAAAAAAAAAAACAAAAAACCTTTGGCATTTGTATGAGAATGTCATTGAAGGCTTCATCACAGATACAGTTAAGACTTACAAACTGAAAATGTCTTGAGGTAGGGGTGGGGAGAGCAGTTTGATTGCAGCATTAGCTGCCTTGGCCCTGAGCCAAGGCAAATTGCCAGAAAACCATTAAACTCTGTGTAATTCCATATAACTCACAGCAGCCACAGGTAATCTGAATCAGACCTGACAAAACTTCACTATCACTTATTGTCCATTAGTACTGAATGCACACTACAGATATTAAACTTTTTAAAGCCATATCATGGTGGCCATATTTTCTAAATCCCAATTAGAAAACCTGGCTTGACAAAGGATTTATTTTCTGACTTATGAATTTGTTTATATGAAAAGCCTCACAAAGGTATAATCACTAACTCACAGAGATATAAAATGCTAAACCCACTGAACAAATGGTTATTAAGGAAGGAACTATAGTCGAATGAAATTGGGTCAGGGTGAACTCTCATCTGGACATTGATGAGGGTTAACCCCAACCCACACATACCTTTTTAGGGGTCTGAGGGCACTGGTTAATGAAGCACTAAATTAAATTATAGTCTGGTTTATGCCCATCATCTGGATTTGCTCTTAAATTTTTCAGGGATGGTGAACTGAAAGAGCCTGTTGTAATGTCTGTACACACGAAGGTGGAGTCGATGTCACTTTGAATTCCCAGATGCTGGGAGTAGTTAAATATTCCAGTGTTCATGGTCTGTTTGTAAGGGCTTGTGTGTGTTTTAAATTAAATTCCTAAGTCAGAGAATGTTAAAAACTGAGGAGAATCATATCTGGATACAAGTTATTATTGTCATACACCTCAGTTTCCTTAAAGGCTCCATTCCTTCCACTAAATTGATAGTCTAACATTCACCTTGGGGCGTCTCATGACAAATAGGATGTTTAGCTCAAATGATAATTATTCTGGAATATTCTGAGCCAATAATAATAATGCTTTTTACAAAGCTTAAAGTGCCTCTTTAGCAAGAACTGTTTGTATTGCTAGTTAAGGATCATGAATAGCAATATACCCATGAAAAACAAAAAGGTTTGTCACAACCTTGCAGAAGAAAATATCTTAAACCTAATAGATTCTCTATGCAGGGCAAGTCATATAATATCCCTGAACCTCAGTTATATGAAAAACAAAGTGAAAATATTGTTACTTCTGCAGAATCAGTCAAATCAATAGGGTGATATTCCGAGATCCCTTCTAATTCTAATTTCAACAAATATTTATTGAGCAACTACAATGTGTTCAATACAGACATTTATTTTCCTAGGTGCCAGTGACAGAGCTGTAAAAAGGCACTGACTATCTCTCACACTATAATGTATCTTGACAGCAAGTAAACATACACAGAAATAAATGAGATCATGTAAGATAGTAATAAATTCTATGAAGACAGTAAAACAGATAATGTGATAGAGAGTGATGAGATGTTGGTAAAGAAGAGAGAGAACATTCTTTATATAGATGGTCAGGAAAGGCCCCTCTGAGGAGGCAAGATCTGACTGACACCTGAATGATGAAAGGAGCTATGTAGGATCTAGTAGAAGAATGTTCTCAACAGATAGAACAGCAAGTACAAAGATCTTTAGATAGAGATGGGCTTGACCTCTCTGAAGAACAGAAAGTTTGTTATGAAGTGTGTGTGTGTATGTATGTGTATGTGTGCGTAGGGGATGAGAGGTTGTGGGAAATAAGGTCAAAAAGGCATGCATGGCCAGATCATGTAGAGCTTCTGATCTGTTGCTATTTACATTATAAGAATCATTCTTTGGTCTGTCTGATTTAATTAATGAATGTTAGTACCAGATGTTAATGATAGGGAGGTTTGAAGTTTGCCAATAGGAAACCCAAGGAAAGCGTCTGGTTGTGGGGTAGGGGGGCAGAAGGGGAAGATGAAGTAAAGAAGGCAAGCTCAAATGCCTGGTTGGCGGGGCAGGGAGAGGTGGGAGTGGAAAAGAGAATGTGTAGGGAGGGTTGGAAAAAGTTTGAGGGAGGAGGAAAAGCAGCAGAGTGACCTTGACTGTGAGGAACACCCTCAGTGCCAAGGTTGTGAAGTCTGCTATCAGAAGAGATCAACCTTTATAGGAGAAGGGGGAGGACTGTACCCTTGTTTAAAGTTAGAAAAGTGAGAATGAGCAGGAACTGAAGCTAAAAATCTGGTCCTCTCTTTTTATCCAGCCTTAACTTGAAAAGCAGGTCTGATACCAGAGAGAATGGCTTTCAAATTGCTTGCCTTATTGATTTTCCAGGTCTTGAACTCAAATGCCTGTCACTTTCTCCTTCATTTTCTTCTCACACTAATTCCGTCATTGCAAAAGGAAATAATCTCTGATGTAACAGTCCCTTCCCGCCACTAACACATAAGCAATTGAGTGCATTCTTTTTTCTCTCTCTTTTTTTTCAGTTGTGGAAACTCAGTTTTGTTTTATGTTATTTGGCACATTTTGTTAAGGAGGAGAGAGATGGTGTGTCATTTCTCAGTCATGATGTGAACAGGACAGTAGCTTGGAAAGACTGTGTGATGGCTCACTTGTTCCCAGATTTGCAGCACTATGTGAAAGCAGCAGCAAGTGTGCTGATTTAATATGAAGTGGAATCTATCCTAGGCTCAATAAAGGATGTTATTATTATTATTGCTTTTGCAACATACATGTATACCTTGGTAGGTTTTTTCTTTGGGAGCTGTTTGCTTTAGTAGCAGTTATTCAAAAGGATAAGAGGTAGTTAAATCTCTTTTCTCCTCCTTCATCTCCCACTAGTCAGAGGGCTAAGTGAAGACCAGAGATTAAAATTACTGCCGAGGAAAGGGGGCCTGTGCAGGAGCAAACAATGTTCTGGCGGTGGCATGCAGGTGCCCACCTCTGGAAAATAGAAAGCAGATCCCCTCTCCTTTCATCCACATCTGCTGGAGGGTATACAGGCTCTTAGTAAACTGGACAAGTGGTTTCCAGGCAACAAAGCAGGACTAGTAGTTTCCAGAGGCAGTCTTTTGTGCCTCTTATGAAGGATATTTAGTCTCTGGGTCCTTTTTCCAGTCAGAAATGACTAATGTTGGGTATATGTACTCTTTAGAAACTGTCTTTGGCTTTTTGCATAATGGATTATAAATAAATGGCTTCAGGGACCCAGCAATGAGTTATTGAGTGAACCTGACTTTGGGATGGTTCAGATTCCAGATAGTTAATCACATCCTCTTGGGCTGGAAGACTGTATCTAACACATTCACATTCAGCAGGCAAGTTAAAAATGCATTTTTGATCAACTTTGAAAAATAGTTTTCACATCAACAATGGGTTGATACTGAAGAAATAAAGATTATATGAATCCAAGTAGAATTACTCCCATCACTTTCTAGTAATCTGGTGAAATTTAACATACCTCTTGTTTTAATTTGGGCATTTCTTACAAGTATTAATGCACAGTTTGAAAATGACAATAAATCCATATGTCCTCTTTACAGTGTTTTTATGTTAGGTGGTAGGTAAAAGACTGTTAGTCTTTTCAGCCTCCGAAGGCTTGCCTGCTAGATTTGCACACAGTCCTCTCTTCATGCTGAAGGACATTATGGACTTTCTGGTTTGTCCTAGACTGTTTTAATACTATACAAGAATAAACTCTGTTGCCGACAACTGCTTCTGGAAGTCAGGAGCAAATTCACTTGCACTCTACCATATTCTTTCCTCCAGTTTCTTCCACACTGGTTCTCCCTGAACTCTCCCCACCACATCAGTTTTGCAGGGTTCTCTGATAATTTGTGTCACTGAAAGTCATATCTTATTAGACAGCCAAGACACATAGGCAATCTAACAGAGACTGCATTAGTTCATTCTCACACTGCTATAAAGATGTTACCTGAGACTGGGCAATTTATAAACAAGAGAGGTTTAATTGACTCACAGTTCCACATGTTTGGCTGGGGAGGCCTCAGGAAACTTACAATCATGGCAGAAGGTGAAGTGGAAGCAAGGCACGTCTTACATGGCATCAGGTGTGAGAGAGAGAGAGAAAGTGGGCACAAGGAAGTGCCACACTTAAAACCATTAGCTCTCAGGAGAATTCCCTCACTATCACAAGAACAGAATGGGGGAAGCTGCTCCCATAATCCAATCACCTCCCACCAGGTCACTCCCTCCACACATGGGGATTACAATTCAACATGAGATTTGGGTGGGAAAACAGAGCCTAACCATATTAGGGACAGTAATGTTATCTTAAGAAAAGCTAGTTGACCGTGTGACAGTGGCCTGATGAAGTTCAGCTTCTAGGAGTAAGTATCATGAACTCTGGGAACTATAAGAAAGAAACATATCTGAGATTGACAAGAGGAGTAGCAGTAGATGGCTCAAACATTGGATGAGGAATTGATTCTATTTTTATAATATGTCAAGATAAAAATTGGCTAGAAATTAAAAATGGAATCAAATCATTAAGACGTTTCATTTTTACCTGTCAACTGTCAAAATAAAGAGTTGGTCTTTATTTTCATTTTCTACTGAAATCCTCCACCTTCTAAGAGGTAGGGAGGATGAATACTATCTCAAAGCAGAGAGGAACAATGGGCAGATTCATAGATTATAGCCCTATTGTGAAGGCTAACATTTTAAGAGAAATGTTTTGCCTTGATTAAAACTATGAGAATGTGAAAATAATGTTGGAGTCTTGGTCCCTACCTCAGGAATATAAGCTGAAGAGTCTAGAGGACTTTATTCTTTAAATTATATCTTAAGTTAAGGAATAGTTTACATATAGTAAAATGCACAAATTTTAATGAATATTTTGATATGTATATTCCCATATAATCTGCAGCCAGATAAATATGTAGAACATTTCTAGCACCCCCTAAAAATTATGCTCATGTGCCTTTACAATCAGTATGACAGAGTTAACCATTTATTCAGAATTACCACCTCTGTTCTTAACCTTCATATAAAATGAAATCATATAGTATGTATTGTTTTTGTCTGGTCTCTTTCATGCAATATAATCTCTTCTTGACATTCGTTTATTTTATTGCATATATTCTTTTTGATTGATGTATAGCATGTCATTTTTTGTATGTGTATGTTTTGAAGGACATTTGACTTGTTCCTACTTTTTGTCTGTTATGAATAAAGCTGCTGTGAACAATCAAATCTTCTAATGGACACATGCACTTATTTCTCTTGGGTGTCTCTAGGTATGTAATTGTTGGATCTGAGAGTAGGTATGCAGATTTCCAAAATGGTTGTACAGTTTTATACTCCTGCCAGCAATGTAGAGAGATCAAATTGCTGTACATCCTCACCAATACTTAGTATTTTTAGTCTTTTTAATTTTAGGCATTCTGGTGGATCGGTAGTGACATTGTACTGTAATTTTAAATCACATTTCCCTAATGAAGAATTATATTGAGCACCTTTTTCAATGCTTATTGGGTATTTGGCTGTCTTCTTTAGTGAAGTGCTTGTTCAAGCCTTGCCAATTGTTAACTGGTGTTTGCCTTTTTCTTATTGATTTGTAGTTCTTTTAATATTCTGGATATAAGTCATTTTTCAGGTAATAAGTATTATGAATATTTTCCCAGTCTGTGGCTTGTCTTTTCCCTTTTGTAGTGCTGAAGATTTTTTATTTTGATGAACTCCAAAGTATCACTCTTTCCTTTGATTACTACTTTTGCATCCTGCTCCAAAAAATCTTTGCCCATCCCAGGCCACAAAGATATGCTCCATGTTATTCTTTAAAAGCCTTATAATTTTAGTCTTCTTATTAGGTCTGTAATCCAGCCAACATTTTTAGTAAAAATGTACATCAGCAAAAATGTTTTGAGTATGTGTCCCCAGTCTACACAATTTTATTTATGTAAGATCTAATTTACTACCAATATTAAATAAGGCTTGATTTTTAATTTTTTTTTCTCAATATATAAACAGAAGTTCCAGTGGATCATGTTGTACACAGCCTGGGGTATATATACCCCACTCTGAACACTATTGTTCTATACCACCAAAAACTAACATTTGTGACAAACACTGATAGCATTAATGTCAGAAGAAGACTTTAGTGTAAACAAATGGCTAGAGTTGACAGAACCCCAGTGAGCATATCTGCTAGCAATATAAGACGCAATGTAAGAGACCCTCAGTTTTCTCTTGTACCATCATGTTTGTCTCCCCTTACCAGGCTTAGAGACAGCAGGACGATCTGACTTGGTAGGAGCAAAGAAAAATTTGCCTTTGGTTGATGACATAGGGGCAGTGCTCCTGAGTCTTCTTCCCCTGTCCTCATCACCAAATTCCTAGAGCTGAGCTTGGCACTGGGCTGACTGAGTTTTTGGCAAAGATGCTTAGAATTTGACTGGAGCTAATCCCCAGGGAAATTTAATGATTTGGAGCTTAGAGGGCCTTTGTTGTGAGGATTAGTAAACTAGAAGGTGATTAAGCAGCTGGGGAGGAGGGAGCTGTCTGCTGGGCTAGGTCATGCTGTGGGGCGTAACATAGTTCCATTGGCTCAAGGTCAGGGGAGCCCTTGGGCCTGATTCACAGAGCTTTACACTCTGGGGTAGCTCCTTGTAGGATTTGGGCATCTGCTTATTAGCTGGTAGAGGGAAACAATGGCTTCTCCCTTGGTGTCCACCTCTTCCCTCTGTCTACAGGTAGGGATTACTGCTTTGAATCAGGTCCACTTACATCTTTTTAATTGGTTATTGTTTTTTAATTCTCATTTAAGAGAAAAGGTTTTGTCGTCTGTTTTGCCTTTTGGAAAACTGGTGTAAAATACAGATGAAATTAGGAACAGAGTTTCTTGTTTTTCTAATATAGACTGCTTCGGAAACTTGAGAGATGTTTTTATGGGAAGAAGATGCTGAGAGAGACAAGTTAAGTGTTGAAAGCCATGGCAAGAAGACTGCCGAAGTTTGAAAGCCTGTATCTCCCATGCCCAGGGAGCCCAGATCAATTTCTCCTAGCATGATCAGATTCTAAGAGATACCAACAACGAAAAAGAGGGTAGATTAGAAACAGACAGCCCCCAACCTGTGGTTTGCTTAAGATTTCAAACTAAGTTTCAGAATGAGAAAGGACCATATTCATTCTTTGATGCTTCTGCTTCTTAATAAACTTCCCAAAAAGCCAGCTTATCTCTATCTCTACATTTTCTATTGATTTCCCAGAAAAGGCCAAATTGATGAACAGCTGTCTGGAGTGTTACTAAAAACTTAAAAATCTTTCTAAGATGCTAAAAAGGTTTTCAGAGGCTATATTCTTTCTTTAAACAATTGGATTACTGTATTCTGAGTGAACCTTTTCTGTCTATTTGCAAAAAAAAAAAAAATCAATTTAAACAATTATGTTGTTTGCCTTCTTAGATAATAGACAAGCTGGTGCAGGTAGGAATATGGGCTGGTAATTTGGCCAGAAGCTCTTGAAACTGACTAAGAAAGTTTCAGTTGATGCCCATTTTTTTCCAGTAAATTTCCTGTAGTAAGCAGAGGTATTCACAATCATGTCATTGATTTTTAATGCTGCTCTCACACTTCTGTAATAGGTGTTCAGTACCGATCAGTTATTGTTGCAGATGGTGCTTCTCCTCTGAATGAATTTTTAAATTATAAACCTGATTTAATAAATCTTTCTTTACTTTTTCATCTCCTAAATTTATTCAAAAGACCCAAGCAAGTATCTGTTAGTATCTGACTAAATAAAAGCTACTAGAAAGCCAGCAAGTGCTGTTAAGTTAATTGTTCTTTTTCTTTACTCTCAAGGGGCCAACTTGTCACTTTGTTGACAGCTATCAGAGCATTTCATGCTTCATTGAAGACCCATCAAAAATTTCCAAATCACTAGCTCATTAGCACAAAATAGGGCTTCAGGAATCTCTTTCTCTCAGTGTCCTGACTGGGCCTTATTAAGTGTTCCAACCTTGGTGGACCACTCTGAAACAATGGATAAAGACCAGGGGAATTGAAAGATGGATGTTAATTAGTCAATTTTGAAGGAGTGAAACAGGGGTGAAGGCAGAGTACAATGGGACAAAAAGCTGAGATTATCTGTGTCAGCAAAAGGATAATGCATGACTTTGCTAACTGTTCACAGGTCACTGAATGTCAGAGCTGAAAAGGCCCAGAGCTGTCAGAGCCCCAAGAGATCATCTAGTCAGGCCCTCTTACACATTTTACCAGTAAGAGAAGAGAGGCAGCAAGAAGGGAAAGGGACTTGTCCAAAGTCAATCAACTCTTTCTAGCTTTCCAGGTACCACCTGGCTTTTGGTTATATGACCTCTGTGTAATCAATTTTCAATTACTTGGGCCACTCACTGCTAGCCCAGCGATCACTTGGATAATCCAAAATGACACATAAGTTAACCATCGTTTACATTGAGCTTTGTGATGTGTGTTTACACTGACATTCCAATGCATCTGGGTCTAATCTGAAAATTCACAACACTTCAACTGAAACAAGAAAGCCACCCTGAAGGTCTGATGCAGGAAGAGCTGGAAAGCTGACCAGCCTTACGGAATGGATAGCATCATATATTGTTATACAGCCCCTCAAACAGGGTATGTTAATTTCAATAAGTTTGTTTATTCACACATTTCCGGGACACCAGCCACAGTTAGAAGGAGGATGGGGGAAGGGGAAACAAAACCTTTTATAGAATATACATATCTTCTTTTCCCCCTCCCTCCTCCTTCTCCCTTCCTCTCATTTGTTTTTCCTTCCTTTCTGTCCTTTTTTTTTTTATTATTGATAGAAACATGAACATCTGCTTTGTCTTTCATATAAATAAATATGTAGCTGAGACATTGACCTGTAGAACTGACTGTCAGGATGCCAAACGATAAATAGAAGACATGCTAGATCTCAGAAATCTAGAAGTAGAGGGGGAAGGAGAAAGACCAGTGAGCAGTAATTTAAAAAGGACCAAAAAGTCTGGAAGAGTATGGAGTCCATTGCACAGCTCGGTAAATACCCTGGGTCTGGAAAAGGGCTAGTCTGGGGTATAGTTGAAGGGATCTTCAATCAAATGGAGTGTTACTTCCTGATCTTGATCCATTCAAATTCTTGGATTATGCTGGGGACCCAAAATTTGCTGGGTTTTTGTCTAAGCATCTTCAGACTTATACTAAAGTGGCATTATTTCACTTAACATATCTCCTGAGGAGGATGCTGGTGACTGAGAAGGGGCATGGAACAGAAAATAGGGGCATGAACAGTTGGCCTGATGCTGTAGTCCAAGAAAGAGTCTGTGCAAGGACTCAGTGGCAGCTTTAGTAGCAGCAAAGAATGCCAAGTGCCTTAGCTTTTGCTACAGCAATAATTAAGCATTTTAGTTTAAAAGGTTTCCCCCTTTCGTCTTCTTGCGTAGTATAAACAGAGATCTTACTGATGTAACAGAGTGTTTAATTAACCAAAGATGGTACTTAATATCAATACATGTTGAGGGTAAGACTTGCTTTTGGTAACAGTAATATGGATAATTAAGTCGTATGAATTAAAAACAATGGGTAGGGGGCATTAAGACTATGTAGAGGGAATTAAGACTAATCAACAGGAAAATCTATTAGCATTCATTAGTTAGACTTCTGTTTGTGATTCTTTGTTAGCCTCAGGAAACCCTTTCAAATAGCTGATCCCTGTTGAAAGTTCTGCCTGGTGCTAAGGGCCTTCTATGGATGCCAAAGGAATGAGTCATTCAAATAGAACTTCTGAAATTCAAGTACAGCACTTTCCTTTTCTCTCTCTCTCTTTTTTTTTCCTCTTGGTGGCAGGCAGCAGTGACTGTGAAGTAATAATGATAATGACAACGGAAATAAGAGTGTAATCCTGATTAATTTGCTAAGAGTTGTTCCCCATTTACCAATATTGGCTTGTTTGGTCTTGAGTGTGGCCTGGGTACCGGAACAAAGGTATATATATTCAATGTCACTTGGCTAACCTATGATTTGTCAGACAAAGGTTAATTTAAAAAAAAAAACTGTTGGATTAGTGGCAATAAATATAATAACATTCTGTGATTTAACTCAGAAGTTCAATTTATTGGATGGAGTTTAAAAAATTCTGAATTTACATTTTTCTCTGCACTCAGGAGGTCTTATCTGCCAAATTGCACATGAGCTGGCCAACCTAAAGCTCAACAATATTCTAACTTCCATAGTGTGGGGATAGATTGAGGGGACATTATAAAAGAATGAGAGAAAGACTGGAACAAGAGTAGAAGTGTAAAAATACTTCCAGTGAATACCAGCCCTTACTTGCCCCATTTAGAATCTTCCGTCCCCTAAGGACTATACGATTTAATTATCCTTACATCCCCTTTCCCTGGAAACAAACAAAAACAACTCCTGATTACATCAGTGAGTTGGACCCTTTTTCGCCTGACCATCTCAGTTGATAAATAAGCTGTAGGCAGTAACCTACCCCTGAGGCTAGAAGTTAGGAGCCTTGTTCATTTTTATATCTCTAGCATGTAGCATGTTGTCCTGTACATAAGAGAGATTTACTTAAATACTTAATGAATGGATGAGATGACTCCTACTATAAAGGATGGAATTGATGTTCCAATAGGTATAATTCACCTTCATGGTAAAATGAATATAATAAAAATGAATGTATAAAATTAGCCAGAAGCAAGAACCCCAAGGAACATTCTGCTTTGCTTTGCTTTTGCCTGCCCCAGTGGCTATTATTTCTGCCTTTGCTTTTGATGCCCTCAGTCTGACAATCTTCTTTTCCAGATTACCCTGGTTAATGGAAATTCTATAGGTTGTGTTGGAATAGTAAATACCCATATTTTCAGCTTTCTCTGAATGCTCAGTCTGTGTCGACACTAGAAGCACTGTGCTGGGCATGTGTTGAAGAGACACAGATAAAGAAGCAGCTACATTGTACCTACTTGTATCTTTTGAATTTGCCATTTCACTCACAGAATGTTGAGCTGGAAGTCACTTTCCAGGTCTTTAGAGTCAACCTCATTGTTATAATAATCAGAGCTCATATTAATTGAGGACTTACTGCTGCCAGATATTTAGTATACTAATGACTCTATGAGGTAGCTAGTCTTGTTATCTACATGTTACATAGGAGGGAATTGAGACACAGATGTTAAGTAACTTCCTCAGGGTCACACAGCTAGGAAGTAGCAGAGCCAGGATTCAAACGTATGTTTTTCAGACTTCAAAGCCTTCCCTCAGATAGGAAAGAGCTTGCCAAAGGCCATTTTGCTAGAGCCTAGTTCTTCTGGCTCTAATTTGTCTGCACTTTGGTAGGCCATGCTGCTGCTTTAGCCACACAGTAGGGTTCCTTCTAAGCATCAGTTTCTTATTTAGAAGTGCTAATCTTCTCTGATGGAGTGCTCATTCCTCCAGTCAGGGATTGCATTATTTCCCTGTTGCCTCCTTCCTCAAAGGTTTGTCCTAGCTTTGCCTTCAGTAAATAATAACCTATCATCAGCTCCTGAGCTACCTCCAGGAGCTGCTTGGAACCATTCCTTAGTACTACTTGTGGCTCCAGGGTTGGGAGAAACAAGTAGAATTTTTGAGGAGAAAGTCGCCTCACTACCTGCTTTCTGTTTTGTTCTCTGCAACACAGATTGAAGATGGAGGCAAGGCAGCTTTGTCCCAGAAGATGAGGACTGGTGATGAGCTGGTGAATATCAATGGCACTCCATTATATGGATCCCGCCAAGAGGCCCTCATTCTCATAAAAGGCTCCTTCCGGATTCTCAAGCTGATTGTCAGGAGGTAAGGTATAGGGAGATTCTCCATAAGGCACAGAGGCCACTGAAACTTCGTTGGTAATAAAGCTCAATAGAGTCATGTCTCTATCAATATTATAAAGGAAAGAGGTGTTTCACATGAATAGAATTTTGCAGACGACTGAAGCAGAATAGCACAGGAGAAAGAGCCTTTGGTTCAAATCCTGGCACTGCCACATAGACATATAATCTTGGATAAATTTATTTGACCTCTGCTAGAGTGTTTCCTTATTTGCTATAATGAGGACAAAATTACTCATCATATACCAAAGGGCTACCTAATCCAGTGTTTTTCAGTCTCCTTCTTTATAATACACTATCATTCTTGAACCACATATCAATGGAGACTTAAAGAGCCCCTACAATAAGCCATGGTAAGCACTCCAGATGCTGTAGCAAACTCTTAGAAACCCTGTCCTTGAGGAGTGCACAGTCTAGCAGGAGAGAAAACATACACACGTGACTAAGTAACAGTATATTTTTAAAGGAGGCAATAAAGGCTTGTGTGTGATTGTCAAATGGATTGTTCAGACAGAAATTGCTATTAGAGAAAGATCACTGCAGAGGGGATTGATGGGGTAAGACTTCATAAAGGAAGTGAAATTGAAGCTAAACGGTGAGTATAATTTGAAAAATAAACTATCAGAAAAGGAAGGTATTGCAGGTAAGTGGAGTAGCATAAGCAGAAGAAAGGGAAGGACATATTTGGGCACAGTCATTCTGCTACCACCAAAAGCATCTGCCTGTTGGTGAGCTTTCCACATGGCTTTCTTTCATTCTGCTGCTGCATCTTTGCTTTGTATTATTGGAGCTCAGTCCTCTCCCTTTCTATTTTTTTCCCCTTTATCCTATATACACACCTAAGTTTTTCCATGTTGCATCTTCCCACAATCTCACTTCTCCCTCTGGCTACTGCTCCATCTTTCTCCTTTTGTTCATACTCAGTCTCAAAGGGAGAGTCTATGTTCGCTGTCCCCCCTTCTCCACCTGCCATTTGGCTTTCCACCCTCTGCAACCAGAATTTGACCCTCAGTACTCCACTGAAACTACTTTGTCAAAAACTACAAATAATCTCCTAATTGTCAAAGTCAATTGGTTATTTTTAATATTTATCATATATGGCATTTAACATTATAGCTCTAGATTGTGGCCTCTGCCTTCCTTTATGAAACTCAATACCAAAAATCTCACACAGCAACTCAATAGCAAAAAACCACAAATAATCCAACTTAAAAATGGGCAAAGACCTGAATAGACATTTCTTAAAGGAAGACACACAAATGGCCAACAGGCATATGAAAAAATGCTCAACATCATTAATCTTCAGGGAAATGAAAGTAAAAACCACAATGACATATTATCTCATCCCAGTTAAAATAGTTTTTATAAAAACAAACAAACAAATAACAGGTGCTGGCAAGGATGTGGGAAAATGGGGAACCCTTGTACACTGTTGGTAGGAATGTGATATAGTGCAGTTGCCATAAAAAACAGTATGGAGATTTTGCTAAAAACTGAAAATTGAACTATCATATGATGTAGCAGTCCCACTGCTGGGTACATATTCAAAAGAAAGGAAATCAGCATATAAAAGAGATATCTGCACGCCCATGTTTATTGCAGCACTATTCACAATAAACAAGTTACAGAATCAACCTAATTATCTATCAGTAGATAAATGGATAAGGAAAAAGGGGAATATATATATAAAATGGAATACTATTCAGCCATAAAAAAGAATGAAATCCTGTCATTTACAGCAACACAGATGGAACTGGAGGTCATTAATAAGCTTAGACAGAAAGACAAATATTACATGTTCTCACTCATATGTAAGGGCTGAAAAGAAGGATCTCATGGAGACTGAGAGTAGACTGGTGGTTACTAGAAGCTGGGAAATGGGGAGGTTGTAGAGAGGTTGATTGATGGGTATAAAAATGCAGTTAGAAGGAATAAGATCTACTGTTCAATAGTTTGGTAGGGTAACTATAGTTAACAATCTATTGTATATTTCAAAATAGCTATTAGAAAATAATTCATATGTTCTTAGCATAAAGAAAAGATAACTATTTCAAGTGAATGGATATCCCAATTTTCCTAATTTCATTATTACACATTATATGTGTGTATCAGAATGACACATGTACACCCAAAATATGTATAACTATTACATGTCAATTTTTTTTTAAAAAAAACCTCTTATTTTTCTTTTCTTTTTTTTTTTTTTTTTAGAAATTTTTTTTCTGTTGCCCAGGCTGGAGTGCAATGGCGCGATCTCAGCTCACTGCAACCTCCGCCTCCTGTGTTCAAGCAATTCCCCTGCCTCAGCCTTCTGAGTAGCTGGGATTATAGGCATGTGCCACCATACCTGGCTAATTTTTGTATTTTTAGTAGAGATGGAGTTTCACCATGTTGGCCAGGTTGGTTGTGAACTTCTGACCTCAGGTGATCCGCCCGCTTTGGCCTCCCAAAGTGCTGAGATTACAGGCATAAGGCATCATGCCTAGCCAAACCTCTTACTTTCAAGATAATCAGTTTTCTTGTTCTTTTCCTATATCTCTGTCCATTTTTTAAAAACCAGGCTCCTTACTACCTGCTCTTCCTCTGGCCATTCCTTATATGTTGGTGTTTCCTGTAGTTCCACCATTTTTAACTTAATATGCTCTGGAAAATCTCACCCAGCCCTACAGCTTCAATTATTGTATATATCTCCTATGCTCCACACCGTATAACCGACTTCCTATTAGACATTTATACTTATATGTGTCAGAAGTATTGGAAACACAACATGCCCAAAACCTAATACATCATCATCTTCTCTCAAGATCACTATCTGTGACCAAGACCACCTTGTATGTACTCAGTCAACCAAGCCAGAAACACGGAAGCCATCTTTAATTCTCCCATTGTCCTCATGTTCTATATCCAAATGATTTGTCCTAAAGAGACAATTTAAGGGAAAGGCTTCGGACCTGGGAAGAATGAAGTTATATAGGATCTCATTGACTTCTATTACCTGCTGCTACCTAAGATTAATCCATACCTGCCCATGTACATGGATAGGAGGTGACATGTTAAGTAATGCCTTATATAACAGACACATTATAACTGATTTTATCTTGGATTGGTCAAGATTTAGGTCTTAAATAAGGCTTCTTGGAGGGGTAATTTGGTGAATTTGGAAGCATTTTTGTTTTGGAGTTAGATAGTTCCATGTATGCAACTTCCTAGGTTTCTTACCTGACAAACAATAATTCCTCCATAGTGGCATTATCACAATAATTACATAAGATAACTTACATAAAAGAACTTTAACATAATGGGTTGTCAGTGAATTTCATTCCCATTTCTTTCCTTAAGGCCTAAAAGAAGCATAATTGGAATAACCAAACATTGTTAAATTGGGAGAGCATCAGAATGGTGGTGTGCTTTGCAGCCTAACCTGCAGAGAATGATGTGCTGAAACCATTAGGGGTGGCAAAGATCTGAATAGAAAATAAAAGCCCCTGTGAGATGCTGGTTGTACAGAGACACCAGCACTTAGAGGGAGTGTGGACACTATCTAGAGTGTTTTCTGAGCCAGTCACAAGAATGAGATGGTTCAGGTGTTTCTTCATATTGTAGCAACATCTGCCACTTAGGAGTGACTATGATTATGTCCTTGGAGATAGCAGGGCCCTTTGGTTTTTTTCATGGTGTGGCAGGTCCTATGGCTTCTGAACCTACATTGTCTATCCTCTTAGTCTCCCCATCTCAGCCCCTATTGGTCAAGGCGTTCAGTGACATAACTTATTAGGTGATGCTGCCCTCTTGTGGTAAACTTAACCTTCACATGTGGACTACCCTGGGCACGGTATTGGAAATTAATTCCCTCTTGTTTAGTCCAAATTTTTCGTCAAATTTATGACAGAGCTCTTAACACATAAAAGAAGTGTGATTATCCAAAAGTTTGTGAATATTCAGCCTAGTGTTTTATACAGGTAGAAAGACATTGGTTTGAGTAAGCAATCAACTGACAAAGATCCAACACTGGGCTTTAGGTCTGGACTTGAGTCCTCTGGGGATGAATATAAACAGAAGGAACTTTAGAACATGGCCACTTCTGAAAAGCCAACCCAGCTCTTCCTCCTTTTTGCTGTCTAGATAATGGTCAGCTAAGTCAGAAATGTAGGTATCACCCTCAACTACTCTCTTACCCCACCCCTCTTCCAATCCAATTAATTCCAAGTCTTGATGTTTTTAACCTGCTATAGACCTCTTGGTTGCCTTTGTCTTAATCCAGTCACTCATCATTTCTCACCTGAACTATTCTAAGAGCCTTCCCCCTGGCTTCTCAGCTTTCAGTCTCACCTTTTCCTAATCAATCTATTCTCCAAATAGGTATTTGAGCATGTCACTTCTCTACTTGGAAAAAAAAAATCATGAACAGTGACCATACAACCATACTGATCCCAAGAGGTTCATTTTATATTGATTAATGATACAACCCATATTGAAGATATTATATTCATGAACCATTTCTTTTGCAAAAATCATGGCATCCAAATATATAAAGAAAAAAACTGTCAGCAATACAAAAACTGATAAAAACATCTGTATTCTGTATGGGAGACTTTAACATAATTTAACTGACAATAAAGTAGACTGAAATTAGAAGGTTTGTAAAACAATTCATTGATATAATTAATACATTTTGAAAATTGTTTATAGACTTCATATACTCTTCAAATATTGAGAGAATATTTTTAAATGATCATATGTATGTCACAAAGAAAAGCGTTACAAATTCTTTTTCTTTTTTCTTTTTTTGAGACAGTCTTGCTTTGTCACCCAGGCTAGAGTGCAGTGGCACAATCTTGGCTCACTGCAACCACTGCCTCCCGGGTTCAAGGAATTCTTCTGCCTCAGCCTCCCAAGTAGCTGGGACTATAGGCATGTACCGCCACAATCAACTAATTTTTGTATTTTTAGTAGAGACAGGGTTTCTCACTATGTTGGCCAGGCAGGTCTTGAACTCCTGACCTCAAGTGATTCACCTGCCTCGGCCTCCCAAAGTGCTAGAATTACATGCATGAGCCACCAAGCCCAGCCTGCAAACTCTTAAGAGCAGAAATCTCTGATGATAATGTAGTGTTTACAATTAAAAAACAAATTTAAAAGTCTTCAATTACTTGAATATTTTAGAACACATTTATACGTGAATATTAGGACAAAGAAACACTAGCAGACTAGCAAATGATAATAAAAATGAGATCATGACTTACCAAAACTTTGAGAATAATATTCAGAAATAAATTCATAACCTTAAATATTTTATTATTAAAAATGAAGAATGAAATTACATGACTAATAATCCAAGATAATTTGAAACCAAGAACTAGGTTTCTTTTCAGAGGGATGAATTAAATAGATAAGCCTTTAGCAAATTTAATCAAGAAAACAAAGATGAATTATAAATAAAATTTAAATGACAAATGGAATATAACAACAAAGGTTTTTTAAATTAAAGGCACACTACTATAATTGTACCTTAATATATTTGAAAATCTCAGGGAAATTAAAAATATTGAATAAAATATTAAATGCCAGAAATTATTGAGAAGTTGAAAACTAAATAGACATGTAACAGTAGAAACTTTGAAAACAATTATCAAAGACGAACTTCCAAAAATACTTTAGAGCCAGATATTTTTATCTCTGAATTCTTTTAAATTTTCTAGAAATAGCCATGTTTAATTCTGTAAGTATGTTATAGTATTGAAAATGTTGCAAAATTCTTCACATTGTTTTTGAAGCTAGCATTACTCTGATACCAAAACCTGACAGACTGCTCTAAGAAAGAGTATTCTATCCAATTTGTAAATTTAGATGCAAAATATGTACATGGAATTCTATGAAATCGAATTCATTATAGATATTAAAATAATTTTTAAAAAGCAAGATTTTGACTCTTACATAGATAAAAAATAAACATATGTTAAAGATTTTATTTTACTCCTTAATGAGGAAAATGTAAAGTATTACAACCAGTTCAAAGGAGAAGTCAAAGAATAACAAATTTAAAGGTAACAACACATCGCAATAATCAATTAGAAGCTATATGGAGAAATATGTACCATTTGTAATAGGAGCAAACTCATAAACAATCAGAAATGACCTTAAGAAATATGCATGAAAGAAAGAGGATGTATATGGAGGAAATTACAAAAATGTACAGACAGAGAAAATGTACACAAGTAATTTTTGGTGATGTGGGTAAATTCTTAGTACTGTATTAAGTTATTTTTCCTTACCAAAAAAGCAAGATACAATTGAATGTACCGTATGTTGACATATTCTGGTTTAGTCATGCTTTCCATAGACAACTTCCAAACCATTATTCCTCCATCCTCATGCAAGATTCCCTTCATTTTTGAAGTTCAAACAAGCAGGAATTATCACTCATTTCCTTACCAATGTCATTTATCAGTCTCCAGGTTATTCTTTCACTTCCATTTAAAACAATTTTTTAATTGATACACAGTACATATTTATGGGGTACATAGTGGTTTTTCAATGTGCAACATACAGTGATCAGATCAGAGTGATTAGCATATACATTATCTCAAACATTTATTGTTTCTTTATGTTGGAAACTTTCAATATCCTTTCTTCTGGTTATTTGAAAATATATAATACATTAATATTGACTATAGTCATCCTATAGTGCTATAGAGCACTAGAACTTATTATTCCTATCGTAATTTATTATTATTTAGCAAATCTCTATATATCTTTCCCTTCCTCCTACCTTCTCACCCTCTAGTAACCTCTGTTCTACTCTTTACTTCTATGAGATCAACATTTTTAGCTTCCACATATGAGTACATGTGGTGTTCAACTTTCTGTTCCTGACCTATTTCACTTAACATAATATCCTCCATGTTGCTGCAGATGACAGAATTTTTCTTTTTTCTTTTTTCTTTTTCTTTTTTTTTTTTGAGACGGAGTGTTGCTCTGTTGCCCAGTCTGGAGTGCAATGGCACAATCTCGGCTCACTGCAACCTCTGCCTCCCGGGTTCAAGTAATTCTCCTGCCTCAGCCTCCTGAGTAGCTGAGATTACAGGCATGCGCCACTGCACCCAACTAATTTTTGTATTTTTAATTTTTTATTTTATTTATTTATTTTTTAAGGTCCTAGAAGAGACATTTACCAACTATTCTCTTGGAAGCCTAAGTTCAAAAGTTAGTTGAATAGGTAAATGTAAGGTGATTTTGTTTAGATGTTGCCTCACTACCACTGCTAAACAGAGAGTCCTTGAGAGCAGGAATCAAGCCTTATTCATGTCTATATCCCAGCTGCCAGCACAGTATCCAATGCAGCAGCAATGAGATTTATTTGCAAGCAACATAACCCAATGCCAGATACTCAAGCTGAAAAGCAACGAGTTAAAGGAGCTTGGGTATCTCACAGCATCTCTGGGAAGACTAGAGAACCAGACTGAGAGGCCACATAGCTTCAAACGAGGCCACCAAAAGACTCATAAAGATCCTGCTGCTGCCACTGGGCATGGACTGTGCAGCTTGCAGAGCCAACGTTATGACTTGGGCCTGGTGCTGCCTCTGGAAACCTGGTGCTGCCCGACCCTCACCACAACAGCATCCATGTGATCACTCTAGCCGCTGGGCCAGATGCTTCTGCTGGCAAATACCTAGCAGCAAGGGAGGCTGAGAAGAATCTGGCCTTCTTTGGTTTCTATTTTTGGCTCTTACCTCCCTCCAAGACTCAATTTTGGGGGTTTCCCCAGATGTAGAAAGAATTCAGCAGTGGGTACTCTATCAGTATTGAGAGAATTCCAGCTTTAGGGAGCAGGCCGGGCACTTGTGCCACAGCAGGGAAGAGCTCAGAGAACATGCGGTCCCCTGTGGCTGGCCCTGGGCTCGTGGGGCATGTGGTGGAGTGAATTAGAATAAAGATTGGAAAGGTGGGGTAGGCCACACCTGGAGCATCTTCAATGCCAGGATAAGGAGTTGGAGCTTTATTCTGTAGGCAATGGGACCATTAAAGGTTGCCCAGCAGCTGTGTCATGCCCAAGCTGGCACAGAATAGATAGAAACAGTGCTGGGTGATGGGAAGATCTGGGTACTAAAGTTGAACAGCTCTGCATGCCAAGGACAGGCTTTCCTACAAAAAGAGAGGGTCCCGCCCTCACCTTCTTCTCTAAAACCTCTCCATGTGCTAAGACAGTCCCCTGGGGAGTGAGATAGAAGCTTCTACTCCTCCACAGAAACAAGATACAGGACATGAATTCACACTCAAAAGGACATGTAATTCTTACCTTGCAGGATTATCTGAATAGCAAATGAGGTAAAGTATGCAAAGCACCCACCCCATAAGCAGCCTTTAGCGAAAGGCAGTTAACAATGACTAGCACTGATTGAGCACTTATTCCTGTGCCACTCACGGTGCTGTGCACTTTGCACACATTATCTTGTTTAATCCTCACGGCAACCTTATGAGGTTATATAATATCCAGGTTTAGAGAGGAAATCTGGCTCGGACTTGCTCAAGAGTAACAAAGAACTAGGATTTGAGTGCAGATATGTCTGTTCCCTGAACCAAAGTTCTCAACTGCTGAACTCATTTTCAGGGTGCACCTGAGCTTCAGGGATATGAATGGAACAGTGGTGAGTTAGCAGGCTGTGTTGGAGAGGGAGCGCCAGCAGGCCGCAGTTTATATAGCAAGGCATCAGCCAGGTGCCGTCACTCACGTCTGTAATCCCAGCATTTGGGGGAGGCTGAGGCGAGAGGATCACAGGAGCCCGGGATGTTGAAGCTGCAGCAAGCCGAGATGGCATCACTGCATTCTAGCCTGTGTCACAGAGCAAGACCCTATCTTGAAAAAATAAAATAAAAAATAGAAGGGCACCCTCCAAGCTTTAAGTGCCTGCCATTCTTTTGTTCTCACTTGCCCCTTATTACATTCTGAATTCCTGCGATCGGAGCCCACTCTAATTCATCTTTGTAGCTCCAGCCGCTGGCCTGCTGTCGTCCTTCAGTGAATGTGGGTTGAATGAATGAAATGAATGTCCTGGGTGCCTCAAAGACAAACAATCCTGTCCCATTCATCTTTGCCCCCTAGTGCCCAGCACAGGGCCTGGCATCTAGAGGGTCCTCGTGTTTATGAATGGAATGGCCCCTCTGGACCCCAGGCTCCTCATAAATCCAAAAACTCCTGATAAACCCAAAATCTTCTCCGAGAAGCCTTTAGGCCTCAACTTCCTCCCTATTGTTACTTCATCAGAAAATTATCTCCCACTTACCTCATCTTCATGGACAACTTAAGCTTCCTAATTCCCCATGTGCTTCTTGTTCCTCTTGTTCTGACTCAAACATTGACTTAATCTCCTTTTAACATGTTGTGCCCTGGCAGCTCTCCAAAGGAGGCTCCAACCACAGGACTCCGCCTTTCAGTGCCACTACTTCTAACAACCAGAAGGAAGGGATTATTAACTCCATCTTCCAGAGGAGGAAATGGAAAGGAAGTGCAAGCAATTTGCCTGACAAGTGGAAGAACTACAGTTAGAAGCCCAAGTCCTGTTTATTCTAAGACCTGGACTCTTTTTCATTCCTCGCCACCTCTAGGGAGCTAAAAATTTATTTTCGATTCAACTAGCACATATTTAATAATAAGGCCTTTCTATGGACCTAGCATTAAGGGAAAAGCATGTAATAGCTTCACTGATTCTGGGGTGGGGTGTGTGTGTGTGTGTGTGTGTGTGTGTGCGTGTGTGTGTGTGTATTTGCTACTATACACCAGGCTCTCACCCTGACAGAGGCTGGGCTCATCAGTGACCCAGTGGCTGCCCTCCAGTAATTCAGAGTCTAGTGGGCATATTTTGTTTANTCAGGCCTTGTTCTGTTGCTGATGAGGAACTGTGATCCCCTGTAGAGGGAGAGGCATTCTGATTTTGGGTATTCTCAGCCTTTTTAGGCTGGTTTCTTCCCTTTGTTATAGATTTATCCATCTGTGGTCTTTATAATTACCGTCTTTATAGTTGGGTTTCTGAATGGACGTCCAACTTGTTGATTTCCGGCGCTAAAATCTGAGCAACCTACTGCGCCGGCCAAAACAGTGGCATTATGATTGATGGTGCTTTTCTGACTCTGCACCAAGAACCACTGCACTAAGGCAGCGGCAAAACCACCTTGCCGGCCACAAGAGTCGCGCTGGTGACCCGTGGGGCTCCTCCGCTGGGAATCTCCTGGTGCGTGAGCAACAAAAGTTGATCTGAAAGTGTGGCGTCCTCTCGTTCTCTGCACTTTCAGTGGGAGCTACAATCCTGAGCTGCTACTGATCAGCCATCTTGGATCTCTCTCTGTATTTTTAGTAGAGATAGGGTTTCACCCTCTTGTTCAGGTTGGTCTCAACCCCTTGCCCTTGTGATCCACCTGCCTCAGCCTCCCAAAGTGCTGGGATTATAGGCGTGAGTCACCACTCCTAGCCATATTTCATTCTTTTTATGGCTGAATAATACTCCATTGTGTGTATATACCACATTTTCTTTATCCATTCATATCTGCTGTCAAACACTTGGGTTGATTCCATATCTCAGCTATTGTGGATACTGCTGCGATAAATATAGGGTGCAGACATCTCTTTGATATATGAATTTCCTTTCTATTGGATAAATATCCACTGGTAAACAAACAAAATTCCTTAAATTCGCATGGAACCCCAAAAGACTCTGAACAGCCAAGGCAATCTTGAACAAAAATATCAAAGCTGGAGGCATCACACTACGAGATTTCAAAATATGCTACAAAGGTTTAATAACAAAAACAACATGGTCCTGGCATAAAAAACAGACACATAAACCAATGGAACAGAATAGAGAACCCAGAAAGTAATATATGTATATAATCAACTGATTTTTACAAAGGTGCCTAGAACAACTCATTGAGAGAAAGGATAGTCTCTTTAATAAATAGTGCTGGGATAACAGGACAGTCATATGCAGAAGAATGAAACCAGACCCCTATCTCTCACCTTGTACAAAAGCAACACAAAATGGATTAAAGACCTAAATGAAAGACCCCAAACTATAAAAATACTAGAAGACAACATAGGGGAAATGCTTCAGGATGTTGGTCTGGGGAAGGATTTATGAATAAGACCTCAAAAGCACAGGTAGCAAAAGCAAAAATAAATATGATTAAATCAAATTTAAAAAAGCTCTGTACAGCAAAGAAAACAATCAACAGAGTGAATAGACCACCTGGTGAATGGGCGAAAATATTTGCAAACTATTCATCCAACAAGAGACTAATATCAAGAATATACGAGGACCTCAAACATCTTAACAGCTAAAAACAATCCAATCTTTAAAAATGGGCAAATGATCTGAACAGACATTTCTCAAAAGAAGGCATACAAATGGCCAACAAACCTATGAAAAGATGGTCAACATCACTAATTATCAGAGAAATGCAAATCAAAACCACAATGAGATACTATCTCACCCCATTTAGAATGGCTATTATTAAAAAGACAAAAAATGGCAGATATTGGGGAGGATGTGTAGAAAAGGGAACACTTAAAACGCTGTTGGTGGGAATGTAAATTAACATAGCCACTAGGGAGAAGAGTATGACGGTTCCACAAAAAACTACAAGTAAATCTACCATATGATCCCACTTCTATTTTATACTTTGACACCTGCTTCACAGTGATATTCTCTACCCTAATTCCAGCTGTGATAGTGAAAGATTTTATTGCCTTTGTGGAGGATCACAAACTTTATAGTCTCATGGGTTTTTGATGGGTTCTTCAGTGATAAACACTTCTAGATGAGTGGCTCACTCCCCTGACTGTACCATAGAACTTGCCAATCTTTCAGTCAATGAATATTGGTTGAATGTCTGACCTGTGCTAGAGTCTGGTGATTCAATCATGAACGACATAGCTATGATACTTGCTGTCATGGACCACTGACACCTTCAGTGTTTCCTCATTATGGTTCCTCATCTTAACTACAGAATGCAGAAAGTAATTTGTGATTATTATTTCAATCTTTCCAGGGCTGTTATATAACTAGTAGCATTCTAGCTGCATAAGGGAGAAGTTAATTCATTATATACAGTAGAAGTTCTGGGGTCATCGTTCTCACTGATGAACATTACTTAGGAACTTGTAGAAATGCAAATTATCAACTACCACCATAAACCTACTGAATTAAAACTCGAGGCCAACTGCAGTGACTTACGCCTGTAATGCCAGCACTTTGGGAGGCTGAGACAGGTGGATTACCTAAGCTCAGGACTCTGAGATCAGCTTGGGCAACATGGTGAGACCCTGTCTTTACAAAAAAAATACAGAAACTAACCAGGTGTGGTGGCATGTGCCTGTGGTCCAAGCTACTTGGGAAGCTGAGGTGGGAGGATCTCCTGAGCCCAGGGAGATTGATGCTACAGTGACCCATGATCACACCACTGCACTCCAGGGTGACAGAGCGAGACTCTGTCTCAAAAAATATATAAACAAATATATGTGTGTATATTATATATATACACATATATGTGTATGTATTTTAAATGGTTGGTGGAAAAAAGAATAATATTTCATAATATGTGAAATTATATGAAACTCAAATGTAAGTGTCCATAAATAAAGTTTATTGGAACAGAACTACACCTATTCATTATGTACTGTCTATGCTTCTTTCATACTAAAATGGCAAAATTGAGTTGTGGCAGACTGTGTGACACAAAAGCCTAAAATATTTATTATTTGGCTCTATACAGAAAATAAAAAATTGACCCTTAGACTAGAACTATGAGGACAGGGGCTGCTTATTTATTGTTGTATTCCTAGCACCTAGTACACTCTATGACACATAGGAAGGACTCAGAATTTTCTCTTTTATACATCCTTATGTAGGAAAGTGGGAACTATGAGTAACTGGTTTTCTTGATAGTTATATTTTTCATGGTCACCTAAATTGGCATATGACATTGCATTCAGTCTATTACGATTATGGATATTTGTAAGACTCTTCTTAAATAACTAATCAATTTTGGGTACACTGATCAAAAGGAAAAAATCTGGTTTTTATTATATGAACCTAGTATCCAGACCTTGGACCAGAATGAAGATTATGAAAAGGAACTACCATATCTTTGAGCCTTGTCTAGGCCACCTGCCAGCCTCCCTAGCTGTCTTGTTTCTGTTGTTGTCATAATACTCCTGCCATCTATAATTAAATGGAAGGGGTTAAAACTGTTGAAACTTGTTAAAACTGAAATTGTCCTATCTTGTACTAATATATCAGGGATAGGAAGATGTTTACAGTTGGCACAGTGTTAGAGAAGTCCTGGAAAGGCAAGAGAGAGAAAAATAAAAATAATATAAAGCAAAGGTGGGGTAAACTATGGTCTGTGGCCAAATCTGGCCTGCTAAATATTTTTCCAATTAACATTTTATTGGAACACAGGCATGCTCATCTATCTACGTGTCATCTATAGCTGTTTTTTTGTTTTGTTTTGTTTTGTTTTGTTTTGTTTTGTTTTGTTTTTAACACCAACATGGCAAAATTGAGTAGTTGCAACAAACACTATATGGTCTACAAAACCTAAAATATTTACTACCTGGCCTTTTACAGACTAAGTTTGCTGTCCCGTGGTATAAAGCATCCTCTAAAAAGAAGACCTTAGGGTTCTATCTAAAGGTTTAAGACTGAAAAAGAAGCATCATAGTCTACAAATGAGAATGAATTTAAAAATCACAGAATATTTAAGCCAATAAACATGGTAGGGAAACTGATGGGTTCTTGAGATTCAATTATTTTTTCAAATTTGGGCGATGATGTGGTTTGTATAGGGTAAAATGAATGGTACTATGGGTTCACACAAGTGTGTGTTTGCTTGCTTGCTTCCTTCTATTCACAAGATATTTATTAGGTGCTACCTTCATCTAAATATGGAGTTAGCTGTTGGAGATACCATGGAGAATAAGAAAGACACATTCCCTGCCCACATGGTACTTATAAATCTGTTGTGTTTGACTTTGACGCAACCCCTACAGATCGTGTGACTTGGAGTAAGTTTATATAACTTCTTTAGCCATTCTTTTCCCATCCATATAATGAGAACACTAATGTCTCTTTTGCAAGTTTGTTGTAATGAACTTGCAATGTTGTAATGTCATGTTGTAATGTTGCAAGTTTGTTGTATACTCCTTACCTAACCAGCCCTCTCCAATGTCCTAATATCTCTGTTTCTGTCTATGGCATCTTTCCCATCCTTGCCAATCAAGCTCACAATAATAGAATCCTCTTAAATTCCCTCTTTTATTCCCAGTAGTCCCCAAGTCCTTTCTGAGCTGCCTCTGCAGTGTTTCTAATATCCATCTCATGTATGTGTATTATATGTATATGTATATATATATATAGGTATATATATATGTATATATATAGGTATATATACATATAGGTATATATGTGTGTGTGTATATATATAAATATATATACACACACACATATATACCTATATGTGTATGTATTTGTGTATATATATATTTTTATATATATAAATATGTGTATGCACAAATTCATACACATATAGGTATATGTGTGTATAAATATAAATATATACACACACACATATATATACCTATATGTATATATACCTATACATATATACACATATACATATATATATACCTATATGCACATATAATATACTATATATGTATATTATATGTATATGTAGATATATAATATATAGTCATTCAAATAATATTTATTGAGTGCCAACTATGTGCTAAGCATTATTTTAGGTATTAGTGATACATCAGTTAATGCAACAGATTTAAAGGAAGATCTTACCTTCATGTAAATTACCTTTTAGGTAAATATATGAAAGTACCTGAAACAGAGTAGCCATTTGGTAACTGCTCTTTTCTTTTCCCTGAGTAAAATGGAAGGCAGTGCTTATCCTTCAGTACTGATTTTAGCAGGGAGTACAATACTGGTTAAAATTTCATTACACAACTCATAGACCAGGTATTATTATCAATCACATAGTACCCTAATAATTGTCAATCAGAATGATCATTAGGTTGGATAGCTCAAGTTGTGAAAATGACTGGTCCTGAATTCGTTCATTTCTCTTTTCTTAAATGTGCCTCTTTGCCTTTGTATACTGTTTCTTGATCTAGAAAGTTACCTATCACTCTTGGCAAAACAAAGGCTGAAGTCAAGCTCCAGTCAAAGGAAAATGTATTGCTAGAGGTAAAAGAGGGTTTTGTAATTACTGTATTTAGTGACCTCATTTTATATATGAGAAGACTGAGGCCTAGAATGAAAAGGGACTTTCCTAAGGCCACACAGCTACAGAGGTAGACTAGACTAGTACCAACTGCTTCTTCTTATGAATCAAGGTCTCTTTCCACTGTTTCTGGGATGTTTCACATTTGCTACCTCCTCTAGAAGTCTTTCTGTACTTGAGGGAAATGTCTCCTTTCTATACCTAAAGTAAGTTTGTGATTCTATCTTCTGCCTTAACTTTTTCCTCTGCCAATTCATCTTTTATGAATTGATTCACTTCCAAAGGTTTCACCTTTCTCCTAGATATAGGAGACTGCCAGATCTCTCTCCCCAGCTTTCCCTTCTTCCTGAGCTCCAGACTTCCATTCCAAGGTGTACATTGCCCCTTACCCAGCCACCTCCCTTCAATGTCCCAATATCTCTATTTCTGTCTATGGCATCTTTCCCATCCTTGCCAATCAAGCTCACAATAGTAGAATCCTCTTAAATTCCCTCTTTTATTACCAGCAGTCCCCAAGTCTTTTCTGAG
>NW_016107835.1:299359-314150 GCF_001604975.1 Cebus imitator
TTCCTGCTACTGCCAGGGACTCATTACCTCTTGTCTGGATGCCCTCCAACCCATTCTCTGCACTTCTGCCAAATTAATCTTCCTAAAGTACATCTCTGTATTTATTTCAATCAGCAATAATTGTGCTTTGGGTAAACCTCATGAGTTATGAGGTCTCTATTGTGCTTACCCTGGCTCATATCATTCCCTTTCTCAAAAAAGTCCCAACTGCCTCCAGAAATAAGTCCAAATACTTCATCGCAGCATTTAAGACCCTGTATAGATGGATCTACATAAGTTTTTTCTACCCTTATCTTTCTGAAACCCAAAGGGGTATATCTTAAAAGAATGTATCTCCTCACTTGGACATACCCAATTATTTCTTAGGTGTCCTAGACCTCATTCTCCTCTACTTTTTAAAGAAATCTTGCTCCGTTAATTTCCACTCTCCCTTTTTGAGGCATTTTCAACCTGTTACCCTTCTGTTGTCCTACTTATTTCCTCTAAGTTGAAAAACCAGCTCAGGTTTCTCCCATTTCGAAAACACCTTTCCCAGACCTATAGTCATCTTTAGGTATTGTGCTTTTTTTCTTTCACAGGTAAACTACTTTGAAAAGTTGTTTTCACTCACTATTTCTACTCCTTCACCTTCCATTCACAAGCATAATCCATAACAATTTAACTTGGATCCCCCACCATATCCCTAAGTGACTCTGGTCAGAATTACCAGTGACTTCTTAATTATTTAAAACAATGAACTCCTTTCAGTTCCTGTGTCACTTCACGTCTGTATTATTAGTGTCCTAGGGATGTCACAACAAAGTGCCAGACTGCATACCTTAAAATAGCAGAGGTTACATAGTTCAGGATACTGAAAGTCTGAAGTTCAAGTGGCGGTAGGGGCATGCTCTCCCTGAAGGATCTAGGGGAGGATCCTTCCTTGCTTCTTCCTAGCTTCTGGTGTTTACCAGTAACTCTAGGCATTCTTGGCTTGTAGAGATAGCGCTCCAACCTCTGCCTCCATCTTCACATGGCCTTTTCCCCTGTGTCTCTGTGTGTTTGTGTCTGTGTGGTCTTCTTATAAAGTCACCAGCCATTGGACTTAGGGCCTACCTTAGTCCAGTATGATTTCATAATAACTAGACATCTGCAAAGGCTCTGCTCCAAACAGGTCGCATTCAGAGGTTCTGGGTGAACATTAATTTTGCAGGGGCACCATTCAACTCAGTACACCTTCTCATCAGCACTTACCACTGTTGAACATGACTGTCTTCTAAAAATTTTCTCCTCCCTTGGCTCCAGTAGCACTATGCTTCCTCTGGTTTTTCTTTGCTTTCTCTTGTCTGTTCCTTTTTTATGGTTCCTCTTCCTCTGCTTGCCCCTTATGTATAAATATTCTCCAAAGTTCTGTGCAAGTTTTTCTACTATTCTAATACTATACATTCTGGGTGATTTAATTCATTTCATGACTTAATTTAGCAAATAAAACTTCTGAATCTCTGACTCCATCCCATACTTCTCTCTCATTTATACCACTTGTTTCTAGGTATCTTCATATTTACACCCCACATGTATCTCCCAAACTCTACATGTATATGCTAAAGTTATTAACTTCTACCTCCAAATCCTGATAAAATCTGCTTCTCCTCCTGTGTGCCTCTTTAAAGGTGAATAATTCACAGTGAACCCAGTTTTTTCATCTCCTTATTGCTATATCTAATTGAGCAAATATTGGCCATTTTTATATATGCTGAAAACTTCTCAAACTTCTCTCTCTTGTTGCTCACTGCAAGTCTCTCAATTTGTTTACCTACCTCCAGTTTTGCCATGCTCCCTACTTCCTGAATTTATTCTCCACAGTGCAACCAGAGTCATCTTCTAAAACACAAACCTCAGCATGAAATCCTAACTGACCAAAACCTTTCAAAGTTCTCTATTTTGTTAGGTTAAAATCCAAACCCCTTAACTTGGTGAACAGGCCCTTTAAAATAGAACTACTATTTATTGCTGCCATCTCCACACAAGCTTGCACGTTATGTTATGGACACATTCAACTGCTTATATTTCTCCCATGTATTTGTGTATTCGTCATGGTTCTCTAGAGGGACAGAACTAATAGTATATATATATATATATATATATATATATATATATATATATATAATAAATATCACACACACACACACACACACACACACACATATATATATATATATATATGAGCTTATTAAGTATTAACTTACACAATTACAAGGTCCCACAATAGGCTGTCTGCAAGCTGAGGAGCAAGGAAGCCAGTCTGAGTCCCAAAACGGAAGAACTTGGAGTCTGATGTTCGAGGGCAGGAAGCATCCAGCACGGGAGAAAGGGAGAAAGATGTAGGCTGGGAGCCTAGGCCAGTCTCTCCTTTTCATGTTTGTCTGCCTACTTTTATATTTGCTGGTATCTGATTAGATTGTACCCACCAGATGAAGGGTGATTCTACCTTCCCCAGCCCACTGACTCAAATGTTAATCTCTTTGGCAACACCCTCACAGACACACCCAGGATCAATACTTTGTATCCTTCAATCCAATCAAGTTGACACTCGGTATTAACCATCACATCCAACTATAACATATTCTCTCATATCTCTGTGCCTTTTTACATTCTGCTCCTTCTTCCCAAAATGATCACTGCTCCTTTCTCTTCTTTGTTTAGCTAACTCTTACTCAACACTGAAGACTTGACCTAAGCTTTACCACTTCTAAGAAGTGTTAGGGTTGACATCTCCAGAGTGTATTAGGCTTCCTCCCATAAACAACACCTTTTAATTTCCTCTATCTAGAATCATAACAGCCAGTTTGCTTGTCTACTTCCCCCCTGTAAATTTTGGGTAGTGTCCATGTGTTATTTTTCCTCGTATCTTTAATATAGCCATCATAGTGCTTAGCAGGGTTACATGCTAAATACTCATTGAATAGCTAATTGACTGGAATGGAATGTGTGCCAGTCAAGGGCAGTAAGAGTCATTACAGTGAGGATTAGAGGCTGAGACTTTCAGGGGTATTGGGTTGTCAGGCATGCAACTACTTGAAAGTTGAGGCCGTGGATTCAGCAAAGGAAAGGGATATGAGTCAAAGATGAGTGCAAGGTTTCTTGCCAAATAGACTGAATGGAGTTAAAAGAGACTTGTTACAAATACTCTTTATAAGAGTTAGTATTTGTTGAGTGCCTCTTAGATACTGAGCATTTGGCTAGGTACTTTGTATGCATTATATCAAAAAGAAAGAGTAATGAGCTAGTTTTAGACATGTGGAGTTTGAAGCATTTGTAAGAAATCCAAATATAAAGGACCAGTAGGCAGTTGTAACTATGGTTCTTGGGTACAGGAAAGAAAAAAGGACTCAATAATTAAATTGAAAGTTACTTGGGTCAATGGTAATTGAAGCCATTGGGATAGATGGGATCTCCCAGAAACAGTAATGTAGAGAAGAAAAGAAGATGATTGGGGACAAGATTCTGGGGGACATATGTGAGCTAAAGGCAAAGAGAGGAACCATTCATTCATTCATCTGACAAATATTTACTAGGCTATATTCTATGTTGGGTACTATTTTAGGAACTGGGGGTATATCAGTGAACAAATGGAGCTGATATTCTAATAGAAATGGGAGAAGTAGACAATAATCGCAAATAGGCAAACATATATCCATTAGTGGTAAGTGCTATAAAGGAAAATAAAGCAATGCAAAACCATATAAAATGACTAAATGTGGGTGTGGGAGGTACAGCAGGGGCAGGAGAGACTTTAGCTTATTCAGGGAAGGCCTCTCTGAAGATATTTGAACCAAGAGTTAAATGATAAGAAAGAGGCAGCCATATAAATATCTGGGGAGAAGAGCTTTCCACCCAGAAGAATATCAAGTACAAGAGCCCTTAAATGGAAAAACACATGATGTTTTTAAGGGTCAGAAAGAAAATTTTGAAACTGGAGTGTGGTAAGCAAAGGAAGCATGAAAGGAAATGAAGTTGGAGAGGAAGTCAAGGACATAATCACATAGGGCCTTATAGGCTCTAGTAAGAAGTTCAAATTTATTCTATTTGCAGAGGGAAGCTGTTAGAGAGCTCTAAGCATAACAGTGGTGTGAGTGGTTTTGGATTGGCAGATGTTCACCATGGCTGCTGTATGGGAAACAGACTGTAGGGGGCGGAGAGGAAGCAGGAAAACTTACTAGGAAGCTACTTGAAATAATTCAAGCAAGAAGAGATGGTAATGAGTTGGATTTGGATTTTAGTGATGGAGTTGGTAAAAAATTGTTGGATTTAGGATTTGTTTTGGAGGACTTGCTAATAGATGAAACGTTGAGTTGGGCACGGTTGTGGCAGGGAATGGGAAGGCAAGGAATAAGTGGTTCCTTGGGTTTTGACCTGAATAACTGGGTGGTACCAGTTACTGAGGTGGGAAAGAGTGGAGGAGAAACAAGTTTTATGGGTAATGAGAAGAAGCAGGAAAGAAATAGCTTGGTTTTATACACATTAGCTTTGTACATATATTGACATGTCTGTTGGACAGCTACATGCTAATATTAACTAAGAAATTAGAAGAGTCTAGAATGCAGAAAATAGGTCAGTGTTAAATATTTAAATTTTGGAGTCACCCTCTGATAACGCTTGACATCAGGTGAGAACATTAATGGGTTAAGTATATTATAAAATGTTATTATATTAATGTTAAAATTCCTGGATTTAATAATGGTATTGTAATTGTATAAGAAACTGTCTGTCCTTAGTAAAGACAAACTAAAGTATTTAGAGGTAAAGGGGCATGAGTTCTGCAACCAACTCTGAACTAGATAAGTAAATACATCCATATATGTTAATGTATATGTCTAGAGAGAGAGGAAGTGACAAAGCAAATGTGACAAAATGTAATCAGTTGGCGATTCTGGATAAAGGCTACACAGGAATTCCTTGTACTGTTCTTGCAACTCTATCATACATTTTAAATTATTTCAAGGTAAAAAAAAATTAAATATAAGTTAGACCAGTTGAGGAGGCAGGCTCTAATTTTGGCAGGAGCTAAAAACATGGACATTACGAGGAAATTAAATCTTGATAAAATAAAGTGACCTTTAATTTTTTAAGTGTAGACAGGAAAGAGAAGAGGTCCTTGTATTGAGCCCTCGGATATGCCAATATTTAGAGATAGAGCAGATGAAGAAAAATCCAAAGAATAGGCTAAGGAGAAGTGGCCAATTAGGTAGGAGAAAAACCAAATGAGAGTGGTATCCCACAATGCAAGTGAAGAAACTGATTCAAGAAAGAGGGAGTATTCAGCTGTGTCAAATGTTGATGAGACATTGATTCTGAGAATTGACTATTGATTTTGGCAACATGAAGGTCATTGGCAACCTTGACAATGGAATGTTGGAGACAAAAGCCTGAATGGATTGTTTCATAAAAGAATAGACAGTGAAGAAGTGAAGGCAGTAAGTCTTTCAAGGAATTTAGTTGTAAAAGGAGTACAGAAAAATAGCGTGTTAGCTAGAGAGGCAATTGGGATAAATATATGGTGATCTTTGTCAGTTAATAAAATTAATTTTTAAAAGAAAGAAATAAATTCCAGTGTCTGATAGCACAGTAGGGTGACTATAGTTATCAATAATTTATTGTAGATTTCAAAATAGCTTTAAGAGAAGATTTGGAATATTCTTAACATGAAGAAATGATAAATGTTTGATTGATGGATATTCCAATGACTCTGATTTGATCATTACATATTATATGCATGTATCACAATGTCAGATGCCCCCAAAGTATGTACAATTATTATGTATCTATAAACATACATGCACACAAAACGATATATATGTTAAAGGGACATATAAAAGTATATTAAACATAAGGGGAAATTTTAAAATCACAAATATTAAATATCTGACTGCTAATGGCAATAGTTAAGTGGCAAGGGATAAATTGATGGTATAGAAAAGAAATTGACAGCATAGACAAAAATAATTGCAGCAGAAAGGTCCTTTGGAAGATCAGAGCAGAAGTGGGGAGTTGAACTTTGCTAAGAATAAGGATAATTCACCCATATTAAGACGTGATGGAAAGAAGAGGAAGTTCTTTTCTCAGTGCTTATCTTTTTAAATCAAATGTAAGGAGAAGTTGTTCACTGAGAGAAAAGGGAGAAAGTGATGTAAAGGAGAAAAAGAAAGGACATTCAGAGATGTAGGAGGAGACGTGGGAGAGTGGTGTCATGGAAACCAAGGACAGGGAGAGGTTTTCAAGAAAAAGCAGTCCAACAATCAATAGTGCTAAATATTCTTTCATTCGAGTTGGATAAATATTGAAAAGAGACTATTGAGTTTGCTAATTCAGAGGTTACTAGTTGACTTTGGCAGAAAAGCCTTTATTAAAACAGTAGGAACAGAGGCCCAATTTCAGTGAAGAGTGAATGGGAGATAAGGAATTGTATATGCAAACAATTTTCTTTAGAAAAGAAAAATGGCAGGGGATAAATTAGGGAGAGGGACCTATTTATCTCCTGTATTAGACTGTGAATTCTTGAGAAAGAGCATGTCATATTCACATAGTTTAGTGACTTATGTAGGGTATGACACTGCTAGTTTTCAACAAAAGTTGAGTATGAGAGTGAATGAATAAGTTCTGCACCCAGACAGAGTCAACAAAATCCAAGATGTTCTGAATTGGATCTGTTCTGCCACTCTCAAAACATGTAGTTAGAAAAAATCACTGAGAAAGTGCTTCTGTACTCGAGAGAAGTAGAAGAGTGGAGGTGACAGGATGTCATTGAAATGCAATTTGTGGTCCCTGGACACCTACCCCACTGCCCATCGTATAGGCAGAGACCTGGAAGGTCTGACCCCAGAACTGCAAGAAATTCCTTGGTGTTTTCTGCATAGGGTAGGAAATACTGAGATGGCTAGAAGTTATGATGGGGTTGCAGTTTGCTCTGCTGAGTTTAGCTTAAGAGTCAGCCATGGTGGAGAGAGGAGAGAATTCAGTATGATAGGCACATAGCTATATTTGAAGGATGTAAATACAGCAACAAAAGAGAAATTGCCTAGAATGAGATCAGGGTAGATCAGAGCATAGTTAGATGAACTCAAGACAAGGGCTATTTAGGCTATCAGAAACCATATTGATGCTGAAAATTACTGGAGCGTGGGCTAATCTTTGAGAGGAAATAGTGGAAACCTTGCCACTGAGTCATTTATAATTATTTACAATTAGACAGGACAATGTCGTTGAAAAATAATGTAGCATAATACAAGGAGTGGTTTTGTTCTATTCCCAGAGGGATGGACTGGATGTGACCTAATAACTTTTTCCTACGCTAATTTGGTTGATTGTGTCAGAGAAAAGATAGGTTGGTCATTTTGTTTTTCCCCTTTTGAGTGACTCATACTTGAGTTGATCACAGCCATACAACCAAAAGAATGCCCACTGATTAGGCAGATAACAGAATGTGGAATGGGAAATCAATAGGTTGACTTAGAGAGAACTCAGACTTACCTAAAACTTGAAGAACTGATCAGAAAAAGGTAAAGTTCCATAAAGTTAAGGCCTTGTATTTTTCACCATTAAACTCCAGGACATGGCTTCAGAGCCTGGAATACAGTAATTGATAAATACACAAATAGTCGATGAATGAATGCATGAATGACACTTTGGGAAGAACACCTAGGAACACCAGTATAAGATTAGCAGTGGATTGATAAGATGGACATCTGCCTTACTATCTGAGTCCATTTTCTTATCTCTTTTTCAGTGATTTCTACTGAGGATGAAATGAGAGCATGCAGATACTTTGAATTTCGTATCTTTAGAAGTATTAGCTGTCTTTTCTCCTTTATTTTTCTAGACTCAATCTCACAAGTCAAGTCAAACTTTGTTTATGTTTTACCACATTAGGAAGAGAGAAAATTATGCCTTTTATCTATTAAAAATCCTAGACGTTTGATGTTAAGACGGCTTGGATTAACATTAACCAACACCACTGGCAATTGTAGAACAATTTTTAAAAACAATAAATAGCTAAGGCACTACCAGGTATGATATTCCTTCACTTTGCCTTTTATCAGCTCATCTCAAATCTTAATTCAAATTGAAATAAAGTGAAAATGTTCTCTCAAAGCACGTTTTCATCCTTAGGACTCCCTCAGTATCCAAAATACTTAAGTCTGCCTCTCTCAATGATAAACTTATATGTTCCCCTAGCCTTGGCTATTGGAACTAACCAGTGGGAAACTCCAATTTTACCTGTTCGACATCTTTGCTTTCAGATTTCCTTCCACCATTCTTTGTCCTTCCACACCAGACAGAATTTATAGAAAAAGGAATGGCTTCATTAAGGAAGTGATACCACCATGTATATAAAAATCCCCTTTCTCTCTTTCTTTAAGCAGGAAACATTTTCTATTTTTATCCTTTGCATTTCTTTTCTTCCTTCCACTTTGCTGCTTTTCAAGCTGGAATTAGGAGATACCAGTTTAATTTGGATACAATAACTGGACTTAATTAATATTCCGGTACAGCTCACTTCCTTTAACAACAGGGCCTGACACTTTTTTTTTCCCTGAAATGTTTTTTTCAAGTGTTTATATCCTTTGCACAGAACAGAATGTTTTGAACAATATTTAAATGCACTTTTTGATCAGCGAGTTAAAATGATCCTCTCATAATAGCTAAAGATGGGTACAAAGAATTTGGTGAGCAATCAAGGAAGTGCTATAAAATAATTAGTGAATAGAAAAGCTATTCAAGTGAAGGCTTTGTAAAAGAATCAAGATTATTCAACCCAAAGAAGGTAAAATTTTCAAGCCCTTAGAAATAGCCACTTGCCATGGATAGTTTCAAACACAGAAACAAAACAAAAGCAAAAATGCCAACTTAACTCATTTCACAACCAATTTAATGTTCATGGGAGAGTTTTGCCTTGCAAAATAAATAAGCTGTGTATTTGATTCTTCATATATTTGTTTTGTAAGACAAGAAGAAGTGATTTAATAACTGCTTTTAAGGGCTGAAAAATATTCTCTAGAAAAAAAATTTACTTTTCTAGAATACCAGAAATTGAATCCCTGTCAACCCTAGGACCTCCCATCAGCCACTTTATTTGTCTTGAAAAATCTACATTCCCACACTGTCCAGACTGGAAAACATCATCCTGTGACACACACAATAGGGTATCTAACCGTTTTCTTTTTCCACTAAGGACAACACATGAAGAAACAGTATCATTTATAGCAGGAAGGATTTTAGCTAGGTGTTCTAGAGAACTTCTAAGTCACTTTCCGTAGTCAGTCATAATTCACCAAAGAAAGCTATGGAATTTTCTTTACTGACATCAGCAGATCCTTACCTCCCTAGAAATGCTATGTGGAGATAGAAGAGAAGGGAGTTGGAAGTAATGGCTGAGAAATGGCAGTCTTTTCATCTCTTTGTTTTATTCAAGCCAGAGTTCTCTAAATGTTAATGCATTGAGGGGAATCTAAACTAGTTTTGTGAAGACTGAATGGCAAGTAGTCAAAAAGGAACATTGGACTTTGCTCTATCAATTTTTTTTGCCTCTCAGACACAGCTTCTCAGTCTGTCCTTTCAGTATGTAACATAATTTACTACCAAAGCATCAACTACTTGAATACCTATGCCTCTCATATTTACATCTCTATCCCAGAACTATTTTCTGAATGCTAACCTCATATTTCCAGTTGTCTGGAGGACATTATTGCCAAGAAACACAGGTACCTCGGACTCAGTATGTTCTAATACTTTTCCCCGCTCCAGAAACAAGAATTCCCTCTCCTCCTTTCCTGTTCCTGATCACATTTAATGGTCCTGGTCCTTTAAAATAGGACTTCAGGAAGCATATTGATCCCCTCTTCTCTTAGCTACCCACTTCACCTTTATCAAATCAGTTACCTAATCATGTTGATTCTACCTCAGATATGTGTTTGTTCAAATCTCATTTTTTAAAATTTATTTTAAGTTCAGGGGTACAAGTGAAGGTTTGTTACATAAGTAACAAATTAATAGGTAAACTTGTGTCATGGGGGTTTGTTACACAGATTATTTCATCACCTAGGTATTAAGCCTAGTATCCATTAGTTATTTTTGTTGATCCTCTCCCTCCTCCCACTCTCCACCCTCCAAAAGTCCCCAATGTGTGTCGTTCCCCTCTCTAAATGATGAGAACACATGGACAAAACGCATGCATTTAGCCTCCTTGAACATATTAATCATTCTCTGAATACCATGTCCTCTCATGCCTGCCTTTGCAGATACTGTTCTCTCTGCTTGGAATAGTGTCCCACTCCTTTACCTGCCAAGTCTCTGCTCATTGTTAAAGGTTTCTGCTATATATTTTGAACTGTTCCTCATCCCTACAGGATAGCTAATGGTTCCATCCTCTGTGCACTTAACCACATCTCATCATCACTGTTAGTTTAGATATTGCTTTTCTCAACTAAACTATGATGTTCTTGAAGACAGGGACTGCATTTTAATTATCTGTGAAGTCTTAGTATCTACAACATAATAGTCTATTTTAACAACTAATGAAAGAATGAATGATGTAACTCGAATCCTATTTATCAGTTTTTCCTTTGATGAATTAATATATACTTTTGGTGTCAAGTCTAAAAACTATTTTCAATGTCCTAGATCCCAAATCTTTTCTCCTATTTTTTTCTAGAATATTTATAGTTTTACATTTACATTACATCTACATTAAGTCCATGATCTAATCTGAGGTTTTGTGTGTGTGTATGAGACTTGGGTCGAGGTTTGTTTTTAGGCCTGTTGTTGTCTAATTGTTATAGCACCTTATGTTGAAAAGGCTGTCTTTTCCCCATTGAATTTCTTTTGTAACTTTGTCAAAAATAAGTTGGGCATATTTGTGTGGGTGTATTTCAGTGTTTTCTATTCTATTCCATTGATCTTGACTGCTATAGTTATCAAAGTCTTGAAATTGGGTAGATTGAGTATTTATTTTTTTTTTCAAAGTTACTTTATCCTAGTTGCTCTGCCTTTCTGGAACAGTTGTGTCTATATCAAGAAAATATCTTGATGAGATTTTGATAGGAACTGCATAAAATATGTTTAAAAATTTGGAGAGGATTAACATCTTTACTATATTGAGTCTTCTAACCCATGAACACAGTGTGCCTTTTTATTTATTTCGATCTTTTTTTCTTTTTTCAGCATTATGTGGTTTTTAACATACATACCCTACACATGTTCTGTTAGATTTATACCTAAGCATTTCATTTTTTTTGCAGCAACTGTAAATGCTATAGTTTTTAATTTGTTTTCACGTCTATTATTTATATACAGGAATGCAATTGCTTTTGTTACATTGATCTTGTATGCTTCATACTTGCTGAACTTGCTGGTTTTGTTTGATTGATTGATTTTGTTTGTTTTAGATTATTTGGGATCTTCAACATATGTTATCTGCAAAAAGGGACAGTTTTATTTTATGCTTTCCAATCTGAATGCCTTTTATTGCTTCTGTTGTTTACTTTATCTGCTATTAATATATCCTTTCTTTTCATTCATATTTATATGGTATATTTTTTGTCCTTGTACTTTCAACCTGCTTATATTATTTGAAGTGAATTCCTGTTGACAGCATATAGTTGAATCATGTGTTTTTATGCACTCTGCCATCTCTGTCTTTTCATTGGTCTGTTTAGACCTCTTACATTTCACATTAATATGTTAGGGCTTAAATCTTGTTTTGTTTTCTCTTTGTTCTCTTTTTTTCTTTGTTTACTTTCTTTTTTCTCTGCCTTACTGTGGGTTACTTAAACATTAATTAGAATCCCATTTTGATTTTTCTTTAGACATTTTGAGTATATCTCTTCATACTGATTTTTTAGTTGTTGCTATAGGTATTAGGTATACATCATTTATCATGGTTTATTGATATTGTCATTTTACCAGTTTGAAGTATAGTGACTTTACTTTTCTTCACATCTCTTTATGCTCCTCCTTTTGTAATAAAATTGTCTTAAATATTTCCTTTACATACATTTAGAAGGACATCAGACAATGCTATAGTTTTTGCTTTCATCATCAAACATAACTTGGATAAATCAAGAGAAGAAGGAAATCTATTATATTTACCCATATGCATACATACATATTTGCTATGTCGTTTCTTCTTTCCTAATATTCCAGGATTCCTTCTTTTGTCATTTCCTTTCCATTTATAGAACTTCCTTTAGCCATACTTTTAAAATAGGTCCACAGGTGATGAATGCTCTTAGTTTTGCCTCATCTGAAAATGTCTTGATGACTCCTTCATTCCTGAAGGATATTTTCTCTTGACATAGGATTCTGGATTGAAAGTTCTTTTCCTTCAGCAGTTGAAAAAAGATTATGCCACTTCCTCTGGCTCCATTGATTTTTGATGAGAAATATGATGTCATTCAAATTATTTTTCTCATATCAGTAATGTGTCATTTCTTTCTCTCTGCTTTCAAGAGTTTTTCTTTGTCTTTAACTTTCAGACTTTTGACTAAGATGTGTCTTGGTATGGATTTCTTTAGGTTTATCCTGTTGGGATTTTCTTACCTTCTTGAATATTCAGGGTTATGTCTTTTGCCAGATTAGTGGAAGTTTTAGTTAGTCTTGCTCTCCTTCTTCTCTCCTTCTAGTACTTCAGTACTATGAGTGTTAGATCTTTTGTTATAGTCTCAAAGATCCCTAAGGCCCTGTTTATTTTTTCAATCTATTTTCTTTCTATTGTTTATATTGGGCAATTTATATTTTTCTGTCTTCAAGTGTACTGATTCTTCTGTCTTCTCCATTCTACTGTTGAGACTATAGGCATACGTCATTTTATTGCACTTTGCAGATAATTGCAGTTTTTACAAATTGAAGGTTTGTGACAACCTGTGTCAAACGAGTCTACTGGCACAATTTTTCCAATAGCATGTTCTCCCTTCATGTATCTGTGTCATATTTTAGTACTTCTCACAAATTTCAAACTTTTTCATTACTACCATATTTATTATGATGGTCTGTAATCAATTATTTTTAATGGTACTATTGCAATTGTTTTGGGGCACCACAAACTGTGCCCATATGAGATGACAAACTGAATGGATAAATGTCATGTGTACCGACAAGCCATTCCTCTCTCTCTCTCTCCCTTTCCTCAGGCCTCCCTATACCTGAGACACAACAACATTGAAATTATACCAATTAATAACCCTACAATGGCCTCTGAGTCTTCAAGTGAAAAGAAGTGTCACATAGCTCTCCCTTTAAATAAAAAGCTAGAAATGCTTAAGCTTAATGAGGAAGGCATGTGAAAAGCCAAGATGGGCTGAAAGCCAGGCCTCTTGCACCAGTCAGTCAAGTTGTGAGTGCAGAAGGAAAGTTCTTAAAGGAAATTAAAAGTGCTACTCCAGTGAACACATGAATGATTTAAAAAAAAAAAAAAAAGTGAAACAGCCTTATTGCTGATATAGAGAAAGTTTTACTGGTCTGCATAGAAGAGCAAACCAGCCAGAACATTTCCTTAGCCAAATCCTAATTCAGAGCAAGGCTTGAACTTTCTTCAATTCCATGAAGGCTGACAGAGCTGAGGAAGCTGCAGAAGAAAAGCTTGAAGCTAGCATAGGTTGGTTCATGAGGCTTAAGGAAAGAAGCTGTTTCTATAACATAAAAGTGCAAGGTGAAGCAGCAGGTGCTGATATAGAAGCTGCAGCAAATTATCCAGAAGATCAGGCTAAGATCATTGATGAAGGTGGCTACACTAAACAATAGATTTTTAATGAGACCAAATAGCATTATATTGGAGGAAGATGCCATCCAGGACTTTCACAGCTAGAAAGAAGAAGTCAGCGCCTCACTTCAAAATTTCATGGGATACACTGACTCTCTTGTTAGGGGCTAAATTGAAGTCACTGATCATTTACCATTCCAAAAATCCTAGGGCCCTTAAGAATTATGCTAAATCTACTCTGTCTCTGCTCTATAAATGGAACAAAGCCTGGATGATAGCACATCTGTTTACATGGTTACCGAATATTTTAAGCCCATTGTTCAGAATTACTGCTCAGAAAATTCCTTTCAAATATTACTGCTCATTAACAATGCACCTGGTCACCCAAGTGCTCTGATGGTTATGTACAAGGAGATTCATGTTATTTTTATGCCTGCTAACATATCCATTCTGCAGCCCATAGGTCAGGGAGTAATTTTCACTTTTAAGTCTTATTATTGAAAAAATGCATTTTGTAAGACTATAGCTGCCGTAGATAGTTAATCCTCTGATGGATGTGGCCAAAGTAAATTGAAAATCTTGTGGAAAGGATTCACCATTTTGATGTCATTAAAAATATTCATGATTCAAGGGAAGAGATCAAAATATCCATATTAACAAGAGTTTGGAAGAAGTTGATTCCACCCCTCATAAATGACTTTGAGGGGTTCAAGACTTCTGTGGAAGAATTAACTGTAAAGATGGTAGGAATAGCAAGAGAACTAGAATTAGAAGTGGAACCTGAAGATGTGACTGAATTGCTGCAATCTCATAAAACCTTAACAGACAGGGAGTTGCTTCTTATGTGTGAGGAAAGAAAGTGATTTCTTGAGATGGAATCTATTCCTGATGAAGATACTGTGAACACTTTTGAAATGACAACAGAGGATTCAGAATACTCCATAAATGTAATTGATAAAGCAGTGGCAGGGTTTGAGAGGATTGACTCCTATTTTGAAAGAAGTCAGGCCAGGCACGGTGGTTCATGACTATAATCTTAGCACTTTGGGAGGTCATGTGGAT
>NW_016107835.1:314475-323134 GCF_001604975.1 Cebus imitator
CCTGGGCAAGACAGTGAAACCCCAACTGTACAAAAAAAAAAAAAATTAGTCAGGTGTGGTGGCATGTGTCTGAAGTCCCACGTACTCAAGAAACTGAAGTGGGAGGATCGCTTGAGCCCAGGGAGATATAGACTGCAGTAAGCTGTGATCACGCCACTGTACTCCAGCCTGGGTGACAGAGCAATTCTCTGTCTGAAAGAGAAGAGAGGAGAGGAGAGAGGAGAGGGATGTCCTACTGTGAGTAAATGCTGTTAAACAACAAGGCATGCTTCAGAGAAATCTCTCATGAAAGGAAGGGTCAATCAATTCAGCAAACTTTATTGTTGTCTTATTTTAAGAAATTGCCACAGCTACTCCAACCTTCAGCAACCATCGCCCTGAGAAGCCAGCAGCCATCAACATCAAGGCCAGACCCACCAGCAGAAAAAAGATTATGACTCACTGAAGGCACAGATGATCATTAACATTTTTAGCAATAAAGTATTCTTTCATTATGGTTTGTACATTGTTTTTAGACATAATGGTATTTTACACTTAGACTACAGCATAATGTAGGCATAACTTTTATATGCACTGGGAAACCAAAAAAAAATCATGTTGTGGTGTCTCATGATTGTCCCTCTTTCATTCAGTTTGAGATCTTCCTGGTTCCAGCATGATGAATGATTTTTTATTGAAATCTGGACATTTTGGATATTGTGTTTTGAGACTCTGAATCATATTTAAACTTTCTATTTTAGCTGGATTCCTCTGACACCACTCTGGCAAGTGATGGCGGTCGCTGCCATGTTACTGCCATGTGGAGGAAGAAAGTGTGGGCTCTCCACTTGGCCTCTATTGACATCTGAGGAGGGAGGCTGCTCCTTCCTGCTAGGCTTCCGCTGATACCTCCCTTGCTGGGAGTGCCTCCTCTGACACCACAGAGAAGAGGAGTGGCTTGCTTACTGCTTGGCATTGGTGGAAGTTCCAACACTCCACTAGGCCTCCTCTGAACACCTCAGCTGGGAGGAGGGGCTCCTTGTTACCACCAAGTGACGAGTGGATGCCTATGCTCCCCATGTGTTCTCCATTGACATCATGAGTAGGAGACTTGTTATCACCTGGCATGGATGGAAGTCCTGTCTCTGTATTTGGCTTTTCCTACCAACACCTGGAGGAGGGGATTTGGGGCATCTTGTTAATAGCCTAGTCAGAATGGAAGTGTAGGCTCTCCACTCAGCCTTCGTTGGCATGCATGGGGCTGGGGCCACAGTTTTTCTGTGCTGTTTGGCTGGAGTAGAGCAGTTACGGTCTAAAAGTTTTATGTCTTGGTGTCTGCCCTTCTCCTGGTCCTCTGAATAGTGAGAGCAGGCTCTTACTGGAGCCTTATTTGGTCTGTGCCCACAAGCATTTCCAGGTTGTTGCTTCTCAGCTTCTAATCTGGGCTATATAAGGTAAAAAGAAAAGCCAGGGACCTTACCACTCTGTCATTCCGTGGAACTCAAGGTCCCTCACTGGTTTGCCTTCTTAATGTAATAGAAATCATCTTTATTACATTAAGAGCCTTCTGACTGGATTGCTTTTTACTCCTAAGTTTTGACGTTTCTTTTCATGTTCTAGATACTAGCCCTTTGTCAGAAATGTGTTTTGCAAAATTTTCTTCTAATGAATAGTATCAGAGGCAGCCAGCTGAGATTCGTCTTATGTTTGTTTTATACATAATGTCCAAGGATTCTAGTTGTATTAGTGAAAGGAATGGGAGAAAGTTTATCTCCATTATCCCATTATCCATTATCTCAACAGTTGTTGAGAAGCAGAAGTCTCAACAACTGTTTTTGCCTCCAATCTTAAGATTTTTAAGTATTACCTCCCCATATCTTTAATAAATTTTAAAGTTAAATAAATATATTTATTTAAAACCCAATATCTTTATTAAAATAGCTAAGTGAAGCAAACCTTAAGTACGTAAGCTGTTTGTTTCAGCTGATGAAATAAACATGTGACTTTTGAAGATGTTTACTATGCCTCATGATTCTATTAGCAACTTCTTCAAGCCTCAGTCCTAAACTTGGGTTTTGATGAGCATGCCAACTCTGGATATTAGCGCAAATGTCAAGATGCCTTCTGGGGATTAGTCTCTGAACTGCCGACTTTTTGGACTTCAGGCCAGTTCCTATTCTGAGTGAAAGCTCCAATCTAACAAGAGTGCATTGATTGCTTTCCAGCTAATCAAAGGGAAAGCATGGGTTGGCCGTTCTGGCATCTTTGTTCAACTAAAAATGATTGTCTCTGGCTCCTAATGCTGAGATATTCTTCCTTTTTTTCCTGTGATGAGGGTGCACAATATCCCTTAATTTTGTTAAGTGTAAAGTTAATGAACGCCTTTGAATAGTCTTTGAGAAGTTATACAAGGTAGTTTTTTTTTTCCCCACCCCTCCCCCCAGGGAAAGAATAGAACATCACCTGCCCTTCTTATTCTCTCAGTCATAAAAAAAGCCTTGATTTAAATTTACACACATTGAAGTTTACTTACCTGAAGTTTTCCCTCTTTGGACTTCAGAAATATATTTTTTAAAGTACCCATGGTCCTTCCAAAAGAATGGAATATTTTGAACAAAAATTAACTCATTTTGGTGTATGCATTTTGTATGAGATTAAGAATTTTTTCTCTTGTGATATTTCTGCCTCCCCACCTCCTCTCTCTATCTCTCTCAGTATGTGTACCTGTGTATGATTCTTTTCTACTCTTTGTTCCCTGGGAAAGGCTTGGAGTTGAGTAAGGGAAAAATTTAAGGATGAATAGGAGAGGCCACTCATGAAGTGATGGAGAGTATGGCTGGTCTATTATATGTGATTCAGAATCGCTGTTATGATGAATATCCTAGAACAGGAAGAATTGCTAGAGACCCCTTTCATGCCACAGTAAATTATCACCACAAAAATAATTTCTTCTCCCCTCCCCATAGCTCATCAGGGTAAAAGCTTGCAGTGACTATTGGTTTGTCACAGGTAGACTGGGAAAGTAGCTCTGTGTTGCCTGTGTATTGTTTCCCAGGATCTGAGTAGTTTGCTTGGCCTGAGACCTCATGAAATCACGGAATTCAATGGTGATAGCAAACCAAGGCTCGAATGGACATATTAGTTGTCTAAGACCACAAAGCTAGTAAATGTCAGAGCTGGAACTCAAATTCAGTCTCTGTGTTTGACTCCAGATCCCAACTATTTTCCCTGTATCAATGGGGCTGAGTTTTGGAGAATTCCATTCATTAGGAGTATCATAATTCTACAGCTCACTGTGATAGTGCTGTATCAGTCCTTGGCCCAACAGTTGGTCTGAAAATGTTAAGACCAGGAAGAGATAAACAAAATTCTCCTTAGGGATTTCAATCCAGAATGAAGAGTTCTTCCATAGTGACTTCCCACCTAACTTAGACACTTGGCCAGAACCATGATTAGTTTAAGATTTAGTAGACACTCTGTAAATGGTAATTCTGTCCCTCTATCCCAGCACATACTGTGGGTGATATACAGTGCTAGCAGCTAACAAATGCATCATGTCATTTAATTATCACAGCTCTCTTACAAGGTGTAGGGATAAATATATCCCCACATTACAGATGAGGAGACTGAGGTACAAAGAAATGAAGTAACCGACATGTCCACTGTCTCACAGCCAGATCTATCTGACTTCATATCTAGTTTGCTCTCTGTAACACTTCAGTTGGTTTCTTCCGATGTACCTACCTATCTCTGTCTTAGTGATATTTTCAGAGGCTTTAAATGAAATTTTTTAGCTAGGTTCTTCAGAAATTCTTGTATGAGTTTAAAAATCAAATTGTGCATCTTTCTCCCTTGCCTCACCCCGTGTTAACCTCAGCAGTAACCTTGACCCCCAGTAGAGACCAGAGGAAAAAATCGTAAATTGGTCTGAGAGTAATTGAGGACTTCTCAGTTACCCAGGCTTTAGCTTTGCCTCGACCTAAGATGCTTACCAGTCTTCACAGAAGAATAAGCTGTTAATTGGCTCTTAGATAGGATGAGAGTTAAGGTTCCAGGTGTGGGTCTGCTTGCAACTAAAGAGATGATTGTTGTCTCCTTAACACATTAGTAGCCATCTATTGGGTGAAGGCATCCTCTTTTCTAATCTGAAGCTAGATCAGTCTCAGTCAGTGGAAAAATGTTGTCATTTGTATTCTGCATTTCTCCCATTTCTTTGGGGTGTGCTACGTATGTATGCATTAGGAGATGCTGAAAAGTGACTTTTTAATCTAGTCTTTTTCTCCCAATAGGTTTATATTGTCCCCAAAGTGTGTGTGTGTGTCTGTGTGTGTGTGTGTGTGTGTGGTGTAGTGTGGTATGTGTGTGTTTTAGACCAAGTATTGCTGGAGAAGCTGACACTTCATTATGTGTAGGTTATTGCATTTGTGGAGCAAAATCTCCCTTAAGTAATATATCTACTATGTGTCATTAAAAATGTATTCACTTTATATGCACATGTTTTCAATTCAGCCATCTTTAATAGGGAAATATATTCTAGTAGATTAGTTTACAGTGTTTCTAAATATATTGTAAATCATAAACACCAGTAAAAACATCCAAAATGTGCATATTTGAGAGTCGATTATATGTTGATTAACCTTATGTGCTTTTGCTATAATTCTTACTATTGTCATTTTCTCTTGCTGTCAAACAACGATTCATTTTTGGAACATAAGATGCATAATTATGACTGCTAATACAGCACCCAGCTGCATCTCAGCTCCCTTTGCATTATGGTACAAGTTTACTTTGGGGACACAAAGGTACTTTCTCACATTAGTCACAAAAACTGTAATTAGACACTAAACTTGAGATAAAAATATATTCATTATTTATTTGCTTAATTAGAATTTTCATATCAACATTACAGAAAAATAATGTTTTTAATTCAACTAAGAGCAATGGGGCCCTGTTTAAAAAATAAAAATAAAAGAAAAAAAGTCTGTGTTGTGGAGAATAGAGCAATGGACTTAGAGGTTTTAAATGCAGGTTATGAGTACTCTGTGGAAGTAGTGGAAATACTAGGCAAGTCTTTAAACATCTCGTAGTCTTGTCTTTATGGTAATTCAGAGCAATAACTTTCACCTGACAGGGATGTGGTAAGAATTAAATAGGTCCTTCAAGAGAAAGGACCTGATACTGAGTTCAGTGAATGTATATTGTTGTTCTTAATATGGCATTTGAGAGTTTTTTAAAAAGGCGTTTTCTAAAATTAATTCACCAATGATCTCTTCAAATGGCAGGATCTCATGATACAATTTCATTGATTTAACAAATATTTTTGAGTGTTGAGCATGTATGTTAAGCAATGTGGTGGTGATCATAGAATGAGTATGCTCTAACCCTGTACTCTAGTTGAGAGAGATAAGACATACATAGGTAAAATGCTTGAGCAAGGAAGTAGGTGATTACCAAAATGAGTGATACCAGCAGCAAGTGATTTTGAAGATTGGAGGAAGAAAACATAACACTATGTTTGCAAACAAGAAGGGGAGCTTGACTTAATTGCTAAATAATTTATAGGAATGCATAAAAACGGGATGGAAAGAAGTGTAGTTTTGGGGAATGTAAAGGAGGCCCATCCAACTTAAGATTTATGTAGGGGTCAGTGGGAGATAAATGTGAACAATCTATAGAAGGCCCAGAAAAAACAAGCTTTATTTAGTAAGCAATGAGGAACCATTGCAGGATTGCAAGCAGATGAATAAGTATGAGATTGGTGTTTATGGAAAAGTGGTGTGGGTTTGATTGGATGTAAGGAGCTCATGCTGCACGATTGCTCATGTAGTACAGCGAGCAGTAACAGTAGGAATAGACAGGGCAAGTTAATAGGGGAAGATATTTCAAAGCCAGCACTTGGTGACTCATTCAGTATAAAGGCCGAAGAAGAGGAGGAGTACACAATGATTACCAGGTTTGAGCCAGTCAGAGCTTTAGATATTTAAAATGAATAAACAAAACAAAAATAGAAAATAGAGCTAGGGTTGGCATCAACTTTTGTTTGTTTTTTTATTGTTTTTAGTTTGCGGTAGTAGAAGATATAGAAAGCCAATGGGAAGTTGTAGGGAGTAGGTAGAACTGATGTGATGTTTAAGTGAGAGGTCAGGACTAGAGATTGTCCTCGAGCCTTAGAATGAAATTCCTAATCTAAATTAATCTAAATTCTACATAAATATTTTCAGGTGGTCCCTTCATCCTAAAAACATCATCTGCCTCTATCCTTTACCTTCCTCCAACTACCAAATTCTTTTCCTTCACAGCCAAACATCTTAGACATTGGCTCTATTTTCTTACCTCCCATTTCCTGACTGCAGTCTGCCTTCTACCCTTACCACTACTATGCCACTCTCCTCTCTATGGTTCCCAGGTGAATTAATGTCTTCTAGATTGAAAAAAAAGTCAAGGAGCATTGTTTCTTCTCCTTTTCTAGTGAGCAATTTTTCAGTAAGTTTTTCAGCCATTATTATATGGTAGAAATGGTGTCAAATCACATATAAGCTAGACGAACTTTGGTAAGTTTCTTAATCACAGTTTTCTTATGTGTAAAATGGGGATAATGATATCTTTTTTGTTACATGAGTAAATGAGCTGATATGCATAAGCCCTTTGGAAATAGTAGTTGCTTAATAAATATTATTTCATCATTGCAGCATTGGGCACTGTTGAGCACTTCTTTCTAGAAATGTGTTTTCCTTGATTATCATAACACTTTTTTAAAAATTATAATTTAGGTTCTGGGGTACATGCACAGCTCATGCAGGATTGTTGCATAGGTACATACATGACAAGGTGGTTTGCTGCCTTCATCCACCCATCACCTGTATCTGGTATTTCTCCCCTCATTATCCCTCCCCACCCCCACTGTCAGTCCCCTAGCCCCCCCTGCTGACCGCAGTGTGTGATGCTTCCCTCCCTGTGTCCACGTGTTCTAATTGTTCAACACCTGCCTATGAGTGATAACATATGGTGTTTGGTTTTCTGTTCTTGTGTCAGTTTGCTGAGAATGATGGTTTCCAGATTCATCCATGTCCCTATGAAGGACACGAACTCATCATTTTTTTATGGCTGCGTAGTATTCCATGGTGTATATGTGCCACATTTTCTTTATCCAGTCTATTGATGATGGACATTTGGGTTGGTTCCAGGTCTTTGCTATTGTGAACAGTGCCGCAATGAACATACGTATGCATGTGTCTTTATAATAGAACAATTTAAAATTATTTGGGTATATACCCAGTAATGGAATTGCTGGGTCAAATGGTATTTCTATTTCTAGGTCCTTGAGGAATCGCCACAGTGTCTTCCACAATGGTTGAACTAACCTTTTTTTTTTTTTTTTTTTGATGGAGTCTCACACTGTCACCTGGGCTGAAGTGCGGTGGCATGATCTTGGCTCACTGCAACCTCCACCTCCCAGGTTCACGCAATTCTTCTGCCTCAGCCTCCTGAGTAGCTGGGATTATAGGTGCACACCACCACACCTGGCTAATTTTTTGTATTTTTAGTAGATACAGGGTTTCACTATGTTGGCCAGACTGGTCTCAAACTGCTGACCTCGTGATCTGCCTGCCTCGGCCTCCCAAAGTGCTGGAATTACAGGTATGAGCCACCGTGCCTGGCCCAAAACACTTCTTTTTCCTAGTTTTCTTTTTCCTACTACTAGTTATCTTGAGCTCTTTTTCCTTAATTGTCTTTTACCCACAGATACACCCTAGAGCAGTAGTTCTCAAACTTGAATGTACATTAAATTCCCCTGGATAATTTATATTAAAGAACACACTGCTCCCCTCTCTTCAGAATTTCTGATCTCTAGTAGGAGCTCAAGTAGTTCTCAGATAATGCTGATGCTCCTGGTGTGGGGACTGAATTTTGAGAACCGCTAACCTAGAGTTCTATCTCAGCCTCTCTTTCTTATTCTATGAACTTTTATTAAGGGGCTTCAGGTACCACTGATGACTCCCAGATTTCTGTATCTAGGGAAGACCACATGCGCAGATTCCAGGTTATCATTTTCAACTGGATGTTAGACTTCCACAAAGAGTTGTCCTCCAGACACATTACAATCCAACATGCCAAACTGATTCTGAAATACATATGTAAGATTAGTCAGGAAAGGTCTGAATAAAAGAGGATAAAAGACAAAGGGGCTAGTCTTGTTAAAACATATTATAACATTACAGTAATTAAAATACTTTTGTACTAGCACATGGATAGACTGATCAATAAACCATAATGAGGCCTAGTGATAATGAATTCTAACCATAATGATTTAAAGACATTGTTTAGTATATAACTTTTAGTCTATGATTTTATCTTGAAACATGAAAAGTCTTTCTAAGCAAAACACAAAACCTGGAAGCCAGCTGGGTGCAGTGGCTCATGCCTGTATTCCCAGCACATTGGGAGGCTGAAGTGAGTGGATCACCTGAGCTCAGGAGTTCGAGACCAGCCTCGGCAACATGGCGAAACCCCATCTCTATAAAAAATACAAAAATTAGCCAGGCGTAATGATACATACCTGTAATCCTAGCTACTCAGGAGGCTGAGGCAGGAGAATCACTTGAATCTGGGAGGCAGAGGTTGCAGTAAGTGGAGATCACACCATTGCACTCCAGCCTAGGCGACAGAATGAGACCCTGTC
>NW_016107835.1:323337-326646 GCF_001604975.1 Cebus imitator
ATCCATAAAAAAGAAAATCGTTAATCTGACAACACGAAAGTTAAAATTTAAAGCATCAGAAAAATACAAAAATAAAATCCAAAGACAAAAAACTGGAGAAAGGGTTTTGCATCTGATATAGCAGGAGGCTGGCTCCCATAAAATATAAAGAGCTCTTGAGAATAACAGGACAATGCCAACAAACCATTCAAAAAGAGGAAAAAAGAACCTGAACAGGCAGTTCAGACAAAAAGAAAGTGGGCTTATAAAAACAAAGAAAATATGCTGTGTTGGCACAGTATCTCATGCTTGTAATCCCAACAGTCAAGAGGATGGCTTGTGGCCAGGAGTTCAAGACAAGACTGAGAAACATAGTGAGACCTTGTCTTGACAAAAAATGTAAAAATTAGCCAGGCGTGGTGGTGCATGCCCTGTAGTCCCAGCCACTCAGAGGCTGAGGCTAGAGCATCACTTGAGCCCAAGAGTTTGAGGCTGTGGTGAGCCATGATTGCACCGCTGCACTCCAGCCTGGGCAACAGTGCAAATCCTAACTCAGGGAGAGAGAGAGAGAGAGCGAAAAAGAGAGAGAGAGAGATGCTCAACACTTACAATTAAAGCAGTATAGATTACTTTAAGCAATAAGATATAGCTTTCACCTATCAGAATGAGAAAAATCAGAGCATTTGATATACTTTTTTTTTGCCAAGCATGTAGAGAAATACATGTGCTCTTATACCTTGCTACTCAAACTGTATTCCTTGGATCAGCAGCATCTGCTTTTTAGAAATGCAGCTCCACCCCAGATCTGCTAAATCAGAATCTGCATTTTAATCAGATCCCCAGGTGACTTGTAGGCATATAAAAGTTTGTAAAGCACTACTCTAATACATTGTTGGAAGTGTAAATTAGCATAACCTCTTTGCATCTCAGTATATTTTATCACAATTAAACACGTACTTTTTGACCCATACTTCCAGTTGTAGGACTTTATATAAAATATATAATCATGTATGTGTGTGAAGACATGCAAAAAGATATTAATCACAACATGATTTCTATTAGAAAAATATTCATATTAGCAAAACAGCTTCAGTGTTATTACTTGAGTAAAGGTTAAATAAACTATAAAAAATTCACTTGGTAAAATACCAAGTTATTTCAATTTGTTTAAGAAAAGTATGTGTGGATACGGAATTGTCTCCAAGATATATTGCTAAACACAAACAGCAAGGTTCCAGCAGAATTATAATCTGCCTTTTCAGTGTTCTATTATTATAATTCCCATTTTAGAGATAATGTAAGTAAGGCAGAGAGGTTAAATAACTAGCCCAAGAACATACGGCTGGAAACTGTGGATTCAAATCCAGACAGTCTTGTTCCAGAGCTTATGTTCTTCATAATCTGCCATATTGCTGCTCAGGGATAAACAATAAACTGTTAAAAGTAGTTTCCCTTGGAGTATGGAGTACTATTTTTTCATTGTATGTGCCTTTGTACTATTTGAATTGTTTGCCTTCTGCAAGTATTGCTTTAAATAATTTAAAAATATTTAAAAATCAATTTTTCTAAAACTGAACTAATTCTCCTCCCCACTCTTCTGCTGATGCTGGTGACAGGCTGAATCATAAACTAGAGTGAAAAACCTGATACACATTCTGTACTCCCTCTTATTTATCCCTCACAGCTGTCTCATCAGCTACCAAGACTAACTGGTTCTACCTCCTAGACCAGACATTTCTCAAACTTCCCCCCCACTCTATCCCTGAATTACAGATCACTTGGACTATAGTATTCATTTACTATCTGATCCACCTGCATCTTTTCTCCCTACAAAATGCCAATGGACACATCTTTCCAAAATGTGAATCTGATCCTACCATTCTCCATGTTCTGACCCAGTTTTCCACTCTGGCCTTACTGTTCACCACTTCTCCTCATATATCCTACCCTCAGGACACCATTCTTCCCCCTTCATTTCCATGATTTTAATATGCTATCAATATTCCTTCTCTAGAAGTACCTTTGAACTGGGTCCAATTTCTATCCTTGGTTGACAACCAGACCTCAAGCATGACCTTTTTTAGATTTTCCATGGATGCAGACTATCAGTAGACATATATTCTGTACTATGCATGCCAGAATACCTAAAGTTTCATGGTCCTTCACTGTTCCACAGAAAATGTCCCCAGCATCAAAGTACTCCTGCCTGAATGCTGTACATTCACATTCCTTGTAGGCTCCTCTGCTCCCCAACATGGATGCAGTATCCTGCAGACTGCTTCTTCAGATCTCCCCCATGACTAATTCAAAGTTTTTCTTTGTCCTAAGTTCTCTCCTGGCCCTCAGCACGCTTCTTGGTCATGAAGGATTTCTGGGAGCCTTTCCCTTTTATTATCAATTTTAGGTTCATCATCTTCCCTTCCTACCATTCTTCCTGTACCTGTAGAGGAAGGAGGTAAGAACAGTGGCTAAGAACAAGGAAGGTCTCAGCAGCCATGCTAATGAATTTGGACTTTTCCCATAAGTACTAGGAAGCCAGTGAAGAATTTTAAGCATGAGAGTGGCAGGACTAGGTTTGCACGTTGAAAAGATGTATTCATTGGCATTTTACAGGGAGAAAAGAGGCAGGTTGACCAGTTAGATAATGAATGCTATAATTAAAGTGATTCAGGGATAGAGTAGAGGGGTGGGTTTTGAGAATTATCTAACCTAGGAGGTAGAATCAATACGTCTTAGTGCCTGATTAGACAGATGTGAGGGGTAAATAAGAGGAAAGAGTCCAGAGTGTCTACCAGATTTCTCACCTTAGTAAATGATTCAGCCTGTCACCAGCACCAGCAGAAGAGTGGAAAGGTGTCTTTGTTTACCTATGCTACTACAACAAATACTTTAGAGTGGGTAATTTATAAAGAATGGAAATTGGTTTCTCACAGTTCTAGAGGCTGGGAAATCAAGACCAAGGCACCAGCAGATGCAGTATCCAGTGAGGCTATTCTCTGCTTCAAAGGTGGTGCCTTGTTGCTGTGTCCTCACATAGAGGGAGAGCAAAGGGGAAAAATGCTGTGTCCTCACATAGCAGAAGAAGTACAAGGGCAAAAAAGGCAAGATCTTCCTCAAACCCTTTTATGAGGCCACTAATACCATCTATTAGGTCAGAACCCTCAATGCCTAATCCCCTCCCAAGGGCCTTACCTCTTAATACCATCACCTTGGGAGTTAAGTCTCAATATGAATTCTGAAGGGACATACATATTTAAACTGTAGCAAAAAGAATTAGTTTGGTTTTGTAAAAGTTAATTTTTAAGTATTTCTTTTTTTTTTCTTTTTTTT
>NW_016107835.1:326971-365750 GCF_001604975.1 Cebus imitator
AAGCTATACTTGCTGAAGGCAAACCATTCAAATAGTACAAAGGCATGTACAATGAAAAATGAGTCCTCTACACTTGAGGGGAACATTGTTAACATACCATAATACTATATTATCTTCCTTCTGCAGAACATAGACTAACCTACCCCCACCTTCCAAACCCACTCCCCACTGAATTCCCTCATTTCCTTACTGCAAAGGTAGTTCAACATACACAAATCAATGAATGTGATATACCACATTAGCAGAAAGAAAAATAAAAGTCATATGATCATCTCAGTAGATAAAAAATTATTTCAAAGTGCAACATGCTTTCAAAAAAAAAAAAAAAAAAAAAAAAAAAAAAAAAGCTGTCCAAAAAGTAGATGTAGAAGGAATGTACCCCTACACAATAAGGCTATATATGACAAGCCCACAGCTAACATTATATTCCATGGTGGGAAGTGGAAAGCTTTTTCTTTAAAATAGGAAACAAGACAAGGGTGCCCATTTTCCCCACTTCTACTCAACCAGAAAGTCTTACCAGAGCAGTCAGGCAAGAAAAAGAAATAAAAGGCCTATCAATTGAAAAGGAAGAATTTAAATTGTCTCTATTTGTAGGAAACATGATCTTATACAGAAAACCCTAGAACTCCACCAAAAAGCTATTAGAAATAATAAAAGAATTCAGTAAAGTTGCAAGGTACAATATAACCCTGTAAAAATCAATAATGTTTCTGTACACTAACAACAAACTTAGAAATTTTAAAAAGATCCCATTTCCAATAGCATCAAAATAAATCTAAAATAATTAGGAACAAATTTAATCAACAAGGTAAAAATGTGTATACCAAAAACTATAAAACATTGATGAAATTAATTGAAGAAGACACGATAAATAAGACATAAATAAATAAAAATATTCTGTGTTCATGGGTTGGAAGAATTACTATCATTAAAATGTCTACACTACCGAAAACGATCTACAGATTGAATGCAGTCTCTATCAAAATTCCAACTACAGTTTTTCACAGAAATAAACAATTCTAAAATTTGTAAGAAATCACAGAAGACCCCAAATAGCTAATAAAATCTTGAGAGAGAGAAAAAAAAAGCTGGAGGCATCATGCTACCCAATCCCAAATATACTGTGAAATTGTAGTAATCAAAACAATATGGTACTGGCATAAAAACAGAAATACAGTTCAGTGGAACAGAAGAGATAGCTCAAAAATAAATTCACACATTTACAGTCAACTGATGTTTACAGAGGTGTTAAGAGCACACAGTGGGGAAAGCACAGTCTCCTCAATAAATGGTGTCATGAAAACTGGATGTTCACATGCAGAATGAAATTGGACTGTTATCCTACACTGTATATAAAAACCAATTCAAAATTGATTAAAGACTTAAACATAAGACCTTAAACTCTGAAACTAATACAAGAAAACAAATGAAAAAGCTTTCTGACATTTGGCTTTGGCAAAGATTTTTTGGCTATGGGCCTGAAAGCACAGGCAATAAAGGCAAAAATAGACAGGTTGGATTGCATCAAATTAAAAAGCTTCTGTACAGCCAAGAAAACAATTAACAGAGTAAAGAGACAACCTACAGGTTTGGAGAAAATATTTGCAAATCATATATTTGATAAGGGGTTAATATCTAAAACATATAAGGAAAACAAGTCAAAAGTAAGAAAATAAATAACTTGATTTTAAAAATGGGCCAAAGATCTGAATAGACATTTCTCAAAAGAAGACATATAAATGGTCAACAGGTATATTTAAAAAAATGTTCTACATCACTAATCAGTGAAATGCAAATCAAAACCACAATGACATATCACTTCACATCTTTTAGAATGTCTGTTATCAGAAAGACAGGTGTTGGTGAGGGTGTGAAGGAAAAGGAACCCTTATACACTATCGGTAGAAATGTAAATTAGTATAGCCATTATGGAAAACAGCATGGGGGTTTCTCAGAAAACTAAAAATAGAACTACAGTATAATCCAGCAGTTCCACTTTGGGGTATATATCTAAAGCAAATGAAATCAGTATGTTAAAGAGATGTTTGCACTCCCATGTTTATTACAGTACTGTTCACAATAGCCAAGATATGGAATAAATCTAAGTGTCCAACAACAGATGAATGAATAAAGAAAATGTTACACACACACACACACACACACACACACACACACACACACACAAACAATGAAATACTATTCAACCATAAAAGAAGGAAATCCTGTCATTTTTGACAACATGGATGAAACTGGAGGACATTATGCTAAGGAAATAAACAAGGCACGGAAAGACAAATACCACATGATCTCATATGTAAAATGTAAAAAAGCTGAACTCTAACCTAGCAATCCCATTACTTGGTATATATACAGAAGAAAATAAATAGTTCTACCAAAAAAGACATCTGCACTTGTTTGTTCCTTTCAGCATTATTCACAATAGCAAAGACATGGAGTCAACCTAGGTGCCCATCAATGGTGAATTGGATAAATAAAATGTGGTACATATACATCATGGAATACTATACAGCCATAAAAAAGAATGAAATCATGTTCTTTGCAGCAACATAGATGCAGCTGGAGGTCATTATCCTAAGCAAATTAATGCAGGAACAGAAAGCCAAATACCACATGTTTAGCTCCTACTTATAAGTAAGAACAATGGGCACTTAACGGACATAAAGATGGCAACACTAGACACTGGGGGCTACTAGATAGGGGAGGGAGTGATGGGGCACACAACTACTGGAAAACTGTTGGGAACTGTGGTTAGTACCTGCGTGATGGGATCATTCGTACCCCAAACCTGAGTATCACACAATATACCCATGTAACAAACCTGCACATGTACCCCCTGAATCTAAAATAGAAGTTGAAATTATATTAATAATAATAAATTAAAACATCAAATGCGTAGAAGCAGAGGGTAGAATGATGATCACCAGCGATGGAGGGCTTGGGCAGGAAATGAGCTGTTGATCAAAGGATACAAAGCTTCAGTTGAACAGGAGGAATACATTTGGGAAAGCTAATATACAGACTAGTGACTGTAGTTAATAATAATGTATACTTAATTTGGTAAGAGAGTAGATCTTAAATATTCTTACCACAAAAAATGATAATTATGTGAGGTTATGGATATGTAAATTAGCTTTACTTAATCATTTCACAATGTTTACATATATAAAATTATATTGTGTATTATAAATATGTACAATTTTTATTTTTCAACTAAACCTTAATAAAGCTATTAAAAAGGAAGTGAACAGATTGATGAACTCAAGGTTTGTGAATATCAATACTTCAGAAAGGGAAATTTCCTCAGGACTTATGTGGAAGATTGTGGAACAAGGTAAAAGCCTTAATGAAAAGAGGTCTTACCAGGGAAGTATGTATATGGCAACTGCTCACCAGCACATATCTCCCCCTGACAAGGGCAGCTGTGATTCAAGAATTGCCTTCTTGGTCCTAGGACCTTCCTCACCCTAAAGAAGAACACTCCTGTCCCTGGAGGCTAAATACTTTTTAAGTAGCTGCCCTCTATTATATACATAGCACTGATAGCTGAAGGAAGGCTTCCAGCCTACCTTGGAAAGAAGCACCCCACAAAAGCTAAAATAGCAGCAGCCAGTATTTAGAAGAAATCACTTGAAAGTCTGTTTTAAAACATATGGTACAGTAATGGCTCTCAAACTTATGAGTGTGCATTAGAATCATCTAGAGGATCCACCACGATCAAGTTGGCTTCATCTCTGGGATCCAAGGCTGGTTCAACATACGCAAATCAGTAAACATAATCCATCACATAAGCAGAACCAATGACAAAAACCACGATTATCTCAATAGATGCAGAAAAGGCCTTCAATAAAACTCAACACCCCTTCATGCTAAAAACTCTCAATAAACTAAATATTGATGGAATGTATCTCAAAATAATAAGAGCTTTTATGACAAACCTACGACCAATATCATACTTAATGGGCAAAAGCTGGAAGCATTCCCTTTGAAAACCAGCACACAACAAGGATGCCTTCTTTCACCACTCCTATTCAAAATAGTATTGGAAGTTCTGACCAGGGCAATTAGGCAAGAGAAAGAAATAAAGGATATTCAAATAAAAAGAGAGGAAGTCAAATAGTCTCTGTTTGCAGATAATATGATTGACTGTTTATTTAAAAAACCCTGTCGTCTCAGTCCAAAATCTCTTCCAGCTGACAAGCAACTTCAGCAAAGTCTTAGGATACAAAGTCGATGTGCAAAAATCACAAGCATTCCTATACACCAATAATAGACAAACAGAGAGCCAAATTATGAGTGAACTCCCATTCACAATTGCTACAAAGATAATAAAATACCTAGGAATACAATTTACAAGGGATGTGAAGGACCTCTTCAAGAAGAACTACAAACCAATGCTCAAGAAAATAAGAGATGACACAAACAAATGGAACAACATTCCATGCTCATGGATAGGAAGAATCAATATCATGAAAATGGCTATACTGCCCAAAGTAATTTATAGATTCAATGCTATTCCCATTAAGCTACCATTGACTTTCTTCACAGAATTAGAAAAAACTACTTTAAATTTTATATGGAACCAAAAAAGAGCCCGTTTAGCCAAGACAATCTAAGCAAAAAGAACAAAGCTGAAGGCATCATGCCACCTGACTTCAAGCTATACTACAAGGCAAAACAAAACAGCATGGTACTGGTACCAAAGCAGATATATAGACCGATGGAATAGAACAGAGGCCTCAGAAAGAATGCTACACATCTACAACCATCTGATCTTTGACAAACCTGACAAAAACAAGCAATGGGGAAAGGATTCCCTATTTAATAAATGGTGTTGGGAAAACTGGCTAGCGATATGCAGAAAACTGAAACTGGACCTTTTCCTTACATCGTATACAACAATTAAATCAAGATAGAGTAAAGACTTAAATTTAAAACCTAAAACCTTAAAAACCCTAGAAGAAAACCTAGGCAATACCATTCAAGACATAGACACGGGCAAAGACTTCATGACTAAAACACCAAAAGCAATTGTAGCAAAAGCCAAAATTGACTAATGGGATCTATAAACTAAAGAGCTTCTGCACAGCAAAAGAAACTGTCATCAAAGTGAACAGGCAACCTACAGAATGGGAGAAAAGTTTTGCAATCTATTCATTTGACAAAGGGCTAATATCCAGAATCTACAAGGAGCTTAAACAAATTTAAAAGAAAAAAAAAAACTCCTTCTAAAAGTGGGCAAAGGATATGAACAGACACTTCTCAAAAGAAGACATTTATGTGTCCAACAAACATAAGAAAAAAAAGCTCATCATCACTGGTAATTAGAGAAATGTAAATCAAAACCACAATGAGATACCATCTCATGCCAGTTAGAATGGCAATCATTAAAAAGTCAGGAAACAACAGATGTTGGAGAGGATGTGGAGAAGTAGGACCACTTTTACACTGTTGTTGGAAATATAAATTAGTTCAACCGCTGTGGAAGACAGTGTGGCAATTCCTCAAGGATCTAGAACCAGAAATACCGTTTGACCCAGCAATCCCATTACTGAGTTTATACCCAAAGGATTATAAATCATTCTACTATAAAGACACATGCACACATGCTTATTGCAACACTGTTCACAATAGCAAACACTTGGAACCAACCTAAATGCCCATCAGTGATAGACTGGATAAAGAAAATGTGGCACATATACACTATAGAATACCATGCAGCCAAAAAAAGAATGAGTTCACATCCTTTGCAGGGACATGGATGAAGCTGGAAACCATCATTCTCAGCAAACTAACACAGGAACAGAAAACCAAGCACTGCGTGTTCTCACCCATAAGTGGGAGTTGAACAATGAGAACACATGGACACAGGGAGGGAAACATCACACACCAGAGCCTGTCAGGGTGGGGGACTAGGGGAGGGATAGCACTAGGAGAAATACCTAATGTAGATGACGGGTTGATGGGTGCAGGAAACCACCATGGCACATGTATACCTATGTAACAAACCTGCACGTTCTGCACATATATCCCCAAACTTAAAGTATAATTAAAAAAAACAACCTCAGATTTTGGGCCCCACCCCTGGAGTTTCTGATTAAAAAGATTGAGGATGGGGCCCCAGAATTTTCTTTCCTACAAGTTCTCGGGTGATGCTGATGCTGGTCTACAGGACAAACTTTGAGAACCACTATTTGGGGGTGGGGGAGACATCAAAATTTGGAAACAAAAAACTTGTGTTCAAGCCTTGTGTGATTTATTTCACCTCCCTAAGCCTGATTTTCTTCTTCTCTGAAGTGGAGTTAGTAAGGTTATGAGAATTAAATGGAATGGTGTATATGAAAGTTCTTTATGAACTGTAAATGTTGCATACAAATGGTACTTGCTACCACACCTCCACCACCACCACTGAATTTTCTTGTACATTTGTTCCCCCTCTAGCCAACTTTGTCCCACCAAGTCTATCAGGCAACTGGAAAAGTTGCCTGGCTTTAAAACTTGGCTTTAGTCAAGAAGGCCCTGAGTAGTGTTTTTTTCAACCCACTGGGCATGGCCTTGATACTGACCTTGAATTGACTCCCCTTTTCCTTTGCCTGGCGTCCTCTCAAACTTGCTCCTGGTTCTTCCCGCCCTGGTCTACTCTCACAGCAAAGAATAGCTCCCAGTGCTAATATTAAGTATAAAAAACTGTCCAGTGGAATTTTAAAAAAATTAGTAAGACAAAAGAATCCACTTCCAAGCAGCAAAATTATATTGAAAAAAGCATTTTTGCTAGGTTGGTGGGCTCTAGGCTGATTTCCCTGAGGGTAAAATCCAGATCTTTGAAATAGTTAAATAGAATCAGAAGTATAATTGCAGATTCCTAATTTAGGAATATGTCAGACAGTTGCCTGGGTAAATGATATGTCCATGTAGAATAGTGACATTTTTCTTTAGAAACCTCTTTTTATTCCAAAGGTAATACATGTGTAGTGTATAAAATCTGGAAATGATTTAAAAGTGTGAAAAAATAAAAACCCTTAATTCTACCACACAAAGATAAATACCCACTGGTATAATATTAGTAAATTTACATCCAGCCTTTCAATATCTACATATCTGTATAAGAATATGTATATATATGCATATATATTTCTTGAATTGGACTTGTAATATGTTCAGGTTTGTATACAATTTTTAAATTTACCATTATATTATGAGCTTATTAAGTAGTCTTCAAAAACATGGTTTTCAATGACAAACTATTATTCCTTTGTGTAAATGTACAATTCATTATCTAATTCTTCCTAAATGTTGCACAGCTAGGATATTCCAAATTCTATCATTATGAATAACCCTGCAGTGGATGACATTTCAAGTACATAAATCAATGTGTACATCTCTAATGGCTTTCTTAGGATAAAATCCTAGGAGTGGAAAAACTGGATCAAAGGATATGAAATTTCTTAAATGTAATTCACATACCATAAAATTCACTACTTCAGGTGTGTAATTCAATGGATTTTAGTATATTCACAAGGTTGCTAAATCATTACCACTAATTCCAGAAAAATGGAGCATTTCACAAGTTTGCGCATCGTCTTTGTGCAGGAACCATGCTAATCTCTGTATCATTGCATTTTTGGTATATGTCAGCCAAAGGAAGCACAGTAGAAACATTTTAAGTCTCCTGATAACATATGCCAAAATTTCCTTTAGCAAGTGTGTACCCATTTTGACACCCAACAATGTATATCTATTTCCCCACAACTTTGTCAGCAGTTCTCTTTAAAAAGTATTGCCAATATCATTGAAAATGGCATTTCATTGTTTTGTCTCTATCACCTGCTCTTCTTCCTCTTCTGCCCAAACCATAGCTCTGCAGAGATCTGTTATTGCCCTCTTTTTTGTACACATTCACCATGGGCAGTCACATCCACCGCAACAGCCTTGGCTGCCTCCTCTGGATAGTGACCACATGTCCATACCGTACCCTAACCTTTTTCTAGCACTGTAGCCCACACATCAAGCTGCTCGCTGAGCACACCTACCTACAGAATTTGCCAGCATTACAAACTAATATCTGAAATCTAACTCATGTTTCCTGAAACTGGTTTTTGTCTATGACTTTGCTATTTAAATTAGTTTCATCAGCCTTCTTGGTGCTTTATAGCCATCTCTTCTCTCTGCTTATGTAAAGTACTCTATTGATTCTCTGTCATATTCTTCCTTTCTGTTCCATCCCCACTGCCATTGCTCTGATTTTACCTTTTATTGTGTCTATTCCATTAGCCTACTCACTTCTCTATGCTTCCAGTATCTATCCACTTAATTTATCCTACACATGGCTACCATATTAACTTTCCTACCATATTGCTTGTACCATATTGCTCTCCTACTCTGGAACTTCCTAGGGCTCTCTCTTGCCTGTTGGATTATGTGAAATAAAGGCTTTAACTTGATTCTTAAGGCCCACCATGCTCTTGTATCATTCTAATTTCACTTCCTCTTTGCCTTATAAAAACTATTTTTCTTCCTTGTTAGTATTCCTGTGCTTCCCACTTCTGTTCATGCAAATCTGGCATGGCCTCTATCCCAGTCATCTTTAGTGGTGATTGTATTGACTCTTCCAAAATTATCTCAGAGGCTCTGTGATGCCATTCTTGATTCAAGCAGCAGTGGTCTTTCCTTCTTTTGGCTCTCATTTTGTTAGCATTTCCTTTCTGATACTTCTGACATCCCGTCCTGTTTGATGGTTTTCCAGATATTTTTTGTCCACCCTCTACCACACTGTAAATTCCTTGAGCACAGGGATTATTATATCTAATTCATTTTGGCATGTTGCCTAGTACCTCTCCAAACACCTTAAATGCAGATAGAGGAGCCCCGTAAATGCCTGGACAAAACCATAGTGAAGAGTGCCAATTTTCTTTTTAGAACCACTAATGACTCCGTTTTGGGAATGAATACTGTACTGAAAAGGTACAGATGCCAGGTGACCCAAGTGTCATGGTTCTTTTTACCTCATTCTCTACATTCAGTCCATCAGCAAATACTGACAGCCCTACCTCTTCAAAATACCTCTCATCAAATCTCTTGTTCTTACCCCGACTGCTACTTTCTTAGAACAAACCACCATTATCTATTACCTATAATAGCCCCTTTAAATGATTCCTTGGCTTCTACTCTTAAGCCCCCTTCCAAATCCATCAGCCAAGTCAAGCCTTTATAAAACTTACAGCATGTTAGTACCCTGCTTAAGAACTTCTAACAGCTTCCCATTTCACTGAGAATAAAATTCAAACTGTTTCAGCCTTTGGAAACTCCATAATCTGGCCTATGAACCTCCCCAACATTATCTCCCACTACAGCCCACCTTGCTCACTGTGTTCCAGCTCTGCTGGGTATTGGCTCCTCCTGATTCTCAAGTTATATCAAAGCAGATTGACTGGGTGCTCTTGTTTCTACTGGGGTCCTAACTGTTGTTGACTATTGTCCTAGGGCTCTATGTCTTTAGTAGTGGAGATGACTTGGGGAGTGGCCAGAAGTAGTTCTCAGGGCTTTGAGACTTGACTCTGGGGAAAACCTTTATGGATTCCATCAGACCTCTGAAAAGTGGTAGGTCAAACAGTGAGTTTGAACTGAAAGAGATAATGGGCTTCAAGGAGGAAGAACGGAAAACTAGAATTATTCCTGCGGCCTCTTTCCCAAGGGATGCTATAAATGTTACTGACAGAAACCAGAGCTGGAGGACAAACATCCTCCACCTTCTTTATCACTTTGGGTGTTGGTTTAGGAAATTGGGCATCATGGCAAAAACTTTAAGGCTGTCTGTTGAGTCACATACTGCACTGTGAATTTGCTGCCATTTTCCCTATGTGCTCCTCTGAAGTCTCCCTTAGCCCTTTGGTGTTGCACCCATAACTTTTGTACATAGAAGGGAAAGGGAAAAAACCTCTTTCATTATTCAGATTCTGGACTTGCTCCCCTTATTTCTAGAAGCTTCTAAATATTCACTACCTACCTCTTTGCCTTTAGGATCATTGACAAGATCAAGCAGCTTTTCCCCTCTTCTGTCAGACAAACAAGTCTGTGATTGGTATGTTTTATCACACTATATATAGAAAAAGTAGAAATTTCTCCCCAGCCCATTCTGAAAGAGAATCCCAAGTACTGCATTTCTCAACTAGTAAGCATTTTCCCACCTCTGCTGTGTGCAGAGCTTTCTGGAGTCATCTGTATAGTTACTTCCTGCCAACCTTCTTTGGAAAAAGAGGTGTCCACCTGTGTCTTAAAGATTTCAGTGTGAAAAATGGAGAAATGGAAGCAGAGGGTCAAATGTAATGCCCTAGCCAGATGCCCTAGGCAGAAAGCCAGAGAGCACCCCTGACACATACCACAGCATTTGGGGGAGTCTTTATTTCCACTGAAACATTCTCTTCTTTTCTTATTCCCTACCCTGGGTTTCTTTTTGGCCAGGGATGGATTCTAGGTGGAGGGTGGAGAGGGGGACCCTGCGGATTTACATGGAGGAACTTGAACTAGCTATTCAGAGGGGACGGGTGGGAGAGGAGGGGAAGTGGGGAGGCAGAACAGGGTACCAAAAGCCCCTTCTCCAGAAAGTATTCATCTCTCAGATGATCCAGATTATAGCTTTCCAAGACTGATGAGAAAGCCATTGTCCCGAAAGTTCTCTTTCAAATTACACACACACACACACACACACACACACACACACACACCACCACCACCACCCCCCACACACGCACACACACATTTCCCCCCTTGATTGGGTCTATAAGGAAGGGTTTCCTGATTACTAGGCTGCAAGGACCCCAGCCAACAGTGGTTGGGGGTGGGCCTTCAGAGCTCTGTGTCCCTCCATGGTGACCAGGCAGCTTTTCCCCTCCTCTGTCAGATAAACAAGCCATGCATTGTTCTGTCCTCAGCTTGTCTGTGGGCTTCTCTTCCTGCTGAGCCTGACAGAATGAGCTTGTGCTTCTTCGTGTGGGGCAGGTGGAATGTGCTGTTTGGAGAGAGGCTGGAAGAGCCTCAGAAAATAAACAGAGCTAATCAAGGACGTTATTTTGTGCTTCTGTTTATACAAATACTTTAAAAAGAGGAAAGTGCCCACACTCTCTTATGGTCCAAATCTCGGGTTAAGCGCAACCACAAGCCACAGGGGCCACATTTTCCTTTTTGTCCTAAGTTAGGGCAGAGCCATGGTTCTCTTTCTGCTCATCTTCTCTCAAGTATCTCTTGAGGTGTCTGCTGGGAGCCAGGCTCAAAGACCGATGGTGCTATTGGAAGATACTGGGGTGACAGCTGACTAGGGCAGCTAAAGACTGAGTCCTTTCAGAATTGATCCACCTCCAGCCCTGACCTCTCACTAGGGTCTTTATGAGGCCTCCCCTGGGAGCCAGCTTCTGGCTTTTCTGCTGTATGTATCCACCCCCCTTTGCCCCCATGCCAAGTTCATGCATGTCTCCTGAGTACTTGGAAAAAAAGCAGTCATCTTTGCTGTGCCCTGAGCATAGGAGGTCATACTTGATCATGTTACCTGGAACTCAGCTCGCCTAAATGGGAGAATATGCCCCTTTCCCTCCACCCCAGCTTGCAGCCTCTTTCCCAAATCCCAAACTGGCTGAACCGCTCAAGTTTCTCTCTCATCTTCCCTCACCAAAGGATTTCTTGAGTATACACTGTGCCCACCTGCCACCCCCTCATCTGATGACATCCCAACACTTATCCTCCTACCCTGCCTCCCTGCCCCAGCCAGTCCCATGAACTTGCTTGCACCTCTAGTCACAATTTCTTTAACCTCACCTAACCACTGGCGCGGTCACGCTGATAACAAACCAGTTGCTCTTTATTTTGTTAGGAAGTGGAGATTGACAATCTTCATCAGGCAAGCATTTGCATGGGCTGGGCTACTGAGCAAAAGGAGAAAGACATTTGGCCACCAGAAAGCAAGGGAGGCTGGGCACCCAGGCCTGTGGAATGAAATGAAAAGATATTTTAACCTGATGCATTTGTTTGAAACAGATTATGCCCTGTTATATTGTTACTTAAAATGTGGTTATCACACCAGCAGCATCAGTATCTCCCTGGAGCTTATTAGAAAGTAAGAACCTGGGCCTCGCTGAATCAAAATCTGCATTTTAATAAGATCCCCCAGGTGATTAATATGCCCACTAAAATTTGAAACATGCTTCTCTAGAGCATACTGGGTTTGGCATTTGAGCCTTCTCTTAACTAGTCTTTTCTCTTTTATCTTCATTTGGATTGAAGAAATCAGTTTTCTTACTACTAACGGTACCTTGCTCATTATTATTTTGGATAGGGGTAATATTAATAACAGATACCATTCACTGAATGCCTGTCATATGGCAAGCATGTTTTATAGATGAGAAAACCAAAGTTCTGTGACATGCCCGAGGCCAAACACTAGTGAATGGTAGAGCTGAGACTGTAAGCCAGATCCATATGCTCCTGAAAGCTCCCAAACTTTCCCCCATACAGTTGATAAAAGTCAACCCAGAGTCCCCTGTGAGATACAGAGGGAAGGAGGGGGAAGGGGCCTCCAGGCATGATTTCCCCAGAGAGGAAAGCCCTAGCATATTTCTTGTCCTAAGGGAGCTTGCATAATCCCTCTCAGGAGCCAGAAATTACTGGAACTGGGGCCAGAGGCCAAGGGAAACTGCAGAAGGGAATTAGGAGTATTAATGAAGGGAAAATCCTGACTCTAATTCCTCAAGAGAAATTAAATCGTGATGCCTGAACTTAGGCTTAGGGAGTGCAACAAATCCACATAGGACTGCTCTGAATTCTGGCTACTGTGCTAATCACTGAAGGCATCATTTGGAACCTCAGCCTGGGGCCTAGGACTACTACATCGCAGCACGCTAGAGCAGGAAGGGTCATTTGTGACAATTGAATTTAATGTTTTATTTTGCAGGGAGGAAACAGAAGTCCAGAGAGTGGGAGTAAGTTGCCAGAGGTCAGAGTGAATTCATGGCAGATCCAGGGACGCTGACCACAAACACCACAATTCCAGCATTACTAATGGGCACCTTTTCTGGAGTTGAAGTCTCTGGTGTGAAATTGGGTTTTCTTTGGATCTGGTCAAGTCCCCAGAGGAAGTGCAGACCCTGTAAATACAGCCCAGAATGTTTATGAGGCTTTGTATCTCACCAGGACCTTCACCTTGGAAAATCTCTCAGTCACTTGCCCCCAGCTATACAAAATCAACTTGAGTGCTACTCCTATGGACCTGGAGGCTGCTAGTCCTGGCTTATCTGTGCTTTTCTTTTCTGGGGCCCACAGGACCTGCAGAGATGGCTGGGTGGGGTCAACTCAGTCCAGGAAGCTCAGGAATTCTTTTAAGTGTATGTGTCTGAGGTATTTTTCTCTCTCACTTACGTATATTTTTAAAAATTCTTTTTAGACACCCGCTTTATCTTTCCCAAACATCATTTCCTTGCTCCTTTCCTGAGTTCTAGCAGTGGCTGGGGGCCCAGCTTCCTTATTGGCCTCTGAGCTGCCGAGGGGGTGGGCCAGGACTCAGAGGAGGTTGGAGTAGGGAGCAGGGGGGCTGTTTATGCTGCTGGAAGTGCCTTTCATCCTTCCCTTTGCCACCAGGGTGCTGGCTGGTTCCTGGAGCAGTGTCTTCACTCCTATCCAGCTCTTGACACTGGCTTTTATTCCCTAAGGCTGTGGCCATATCTAGGGCCATCCAGGCTGATGGTCATATCTTGCCTTCAATCCTACTCCTTCCTGTTCTTAGAACTGGAACCTGACCGTGCCTGAGCCCGTTGGATCACACTCAGCATCTTGGGCTGATGGTCCCTCGCTCCAGAAGTCTTAACTGGAGGGCAGATGGGTCTCAGCTAAGGGAGGACGCTGGCTGGAAGGGTTGTCAACAAGAGTCTGAGCTAGCTGGATACCCCGCTCTCTCCCAAGCCATCTCTCCACCCTGGGCAACTTCCATGGTAGGTACAGCCAGTAGCCATGGCTGCTGCCACTCTTCCTGCCCCTGCTTTCTTTCTTCAATGTCTCTTTCTTTTTGCTTCCTAAGAAAAGCATTTTGGAGTAATGAATGGGATGAGGTATGTACTCATTGATAGTGCCCGAGCCAGCCTTAGGAAAAAGAGCAAGTGCTGGGGTCATTGCCTTCACATCTTGGCCTGGAGCTGCATGGTTGGTCGTAGGCATTTTCTTACTTTTCTGTTTGTTTCTCCTTCTCTCCTTCCACACTGCCTATGGAGGGAATGGTTTCAGCTCTGGGACTAATGACACTTCCCTTTTCTGACTGCTTCTTGAGGGAATTGCTATGGGAAACCTCAGGAATACAGGCTTTTTACAATAGACTCTTGGAATGGAGGGGTCGTGTGGTATCCTAGGAAAAAACTGAAGGATCTGAGTCTCATTCCCAGTTCTGCTGGTTAATAGCTATATGCTCTTGGCAAATCACTTAAGCTTTATGCATCTCTGGTTCTCCATTTGTAAAGTGGGGATACGAATAATTTTTACCAGCTGGACGTGGTGGCTCATGCCTGTAATCCCAGCACTTTGGGAGGCTGAGGCAGGAGGATCGCTTGAGGCCAGGAGTTTGAGACCAGCTTGGCCAACGTGGTGAATCCCCATGTCTACAAAAGAGTTAGCCAGGCACAGTGGCATGCACCTGCAGCCTGTAGTCCTAGCTACTCAGGAGGCTGAGACAGAAGGATAGATTGTGCCATGGAGTTTGAGGTTGCAGTGAGCTATGATTGTGCCATTGCACCCCAACCTGGGCAACAGAGCCAGAGAGGCCCTGTCTTAATAGTAGTAATAATAATAATAATAATAATAATAACTGTTTCACATAAGGTTACAGAGATGATTAAATCAGTTAATGCATATGAAGTGGTTAGTGCATGGCACATCTTAAGTGTTCAATAAACAGTTCTTGTTTTGTGTGTGTTTTTTTTTAAGTTTATAGAATATCTATGTCAGGTACTATGTTGATTGATTTCACGCATGGACTGCATTTAATCCAAATCATAACTTATGAAAAAGAGATGGTCATCTTCCCCATTTTGTGATAAAAAATCTGCAACTCGCAGAATTGACTTGCCCATGGCTGTCCAACTACAATTTGAATGCAAGTATGCACGGACTTCAAGTCTAGGGCTATTCAGGACTAATAATAGGCCACGTAGTAGACCCTACAGATAGTTTGTTCTCCTGTTCCAAACTAGGGTTAGAAGGCTCTAGCTCAGGCTCCAGCTACCTCTATTTTGATTTTTCTCCTTCTAGACTTTAGTTTTCTCTGTGTCCCAAAAGCCTCCACTTCCCCCTTCTGTCTCCTTTGGGATTGTTTCCTATTCCTGGGGAAACCTGAGAAAGAGTAAGGGGCCAGCCAGGTGCGGTGACCCAGGCCTGTAATCCCAGCACTTTGGGAGGCTGAGCCTGGCAGATCACCTTAGGTCAAGAGTTTGATACCAACCTAGCTTACCTGGTGAAACTCCGTCTCTACTAAAAATGCAAAATTTGCTGGGTGTGGTGGCGCATGCTTGTAAGCTACTTGGGAGGCTGCGGTAGGAGAATTGCTTGAACCCAGGAAGTGGAGGTTGCAGTGAGCTGAGAGCGTGCCATTGCACTCCAGCCTGGGTGACAAGAATGAGACTCTGTCTTTAAAAAAAAAAAAAAAAAGTAAGGGGCCTTTGTAAGCTATGTTTCACGGTGTGGCATGGTAGTGGTATAACAGAACCTTGACAGTGGATGGTCAAATCCGGGTACCCTAGGTGTAGGCACTCTTGAGCCATCAGAAAGTCTAAGTTTGAGCTAGTAACCATTATTGTAGTACCTGCTATTTACTGACGACTTGCAATGCATCAGGCTGTGTCCCAGATACTTTAAGAATACTATCTCTAGGGGAGTGGGGATGTGGGGAGAGATAGCATGGGGAGAAATGCCAAATATAGATGATGGGGAGGAAGGCAGCAAATCATGCTGCCATGTGTGTACCTATGCGACAATCTTGCATGTTCTTCACATGTACACCAAAACCTAAAATGCAATAAAAAAAGAAAGAATACTGTCTCTAATCCCCGCGGTCACCTAGCCTGATATGGATTATTGTTTCCTTTCTCAGGTAAGAAAACTAAAGCTCAGACGGGTTAAGCGACTTACACACATGTCTAAAGTGGCAGAGGGGAGTTGAACCTGTATCTGTCTCTGTCTTTTCGCCCATTGCCTACTGGCTTGGTATAGTTAGTGAGATGAGACTAACATACATGAAATGATGATGGGCAATATCACATTTCATATTATTATGGACCACATTGTGAGGACTAGATTACTCAGAACAAGCTTCCTGGAGGAAATGGTACTTGAGCAGTACCTTGAAGAACATGTAGGATTTAGGTTAACAAAAGGAGAGGGGGCATTCCAGGCAGAGGGAACAGTCATTCCAGGCAGAGGGAACTATGATTGATTGAGGCCTTGCCAGACCTGATTCAAAGCACTTGCATTGTCTCATTGGATCCTTCAACAACCCCATTTGGTACTATTATCCCCATTTTACTGCCATGAAAACTAGGGCTCTGAAAAGTGAAGTCACCTGTCTAAAGCAACAGAGCTAATGAGTGGTAGAGCTGGGATTCAAACCAAGGTAGTCTGACCCCAGAGCCTGTGTTAGATCTACTGGAATAGCAACAGCAAAGACACAGAATCAGAAAGGGACAGGGCTGATTACAGGGTGTGACTGGAGCAGAGACATGAGCGATTGAGCTGGTAGGTAAAGATAGCTTATTGAAGACTTTGAAACTCTGATATAGTTTACATTTGATGTGGGACAGGGTAGGAAATAGGGAGCCAGTGAAGATTCTTGAATAGGAGAGTATCCCAGTTCAGTTGGCACCTAACATGATATGATCTAAAAGCAGTGACTGAAGGCAGAACAAGGGAGACAGGCTGACAGACTGCTGTAGTATTTTGGGCATAAAGTTTCAAGGGCCTGGACTAGAACAGGAGTTGGTGGTGGTGGTGGGTTCTGGGAGAAGAACTCTAGTTCTGTCTAATGGCCACAGTGAAAATGGAGGGGGTGTAGGGAGAGAGAGAGAGAGAGAGAGAGAGCGCAGGAGAGAGCAGGCGACAGCGAGCACGAGCGCAAACCAGGGCTGGAGAAACATCATAAAAGAAGACCCAGTAGAAATCAGTATGGGATTGTATGGTTAGGGAGAAGGTGGCATCAAGGCTGTCTGCACTTTAAACCCATAACTCAAGAATCCTAAATGTGGAAAAAGGCTTGAAATAGGAAAGGTACTCTGTTCTCCACTATATCCTCAGTGCCTAGAAGCGTAGGACATAGTAGATACACATGGTACATAGTACTACTATTGGTAGATGCTTGACAAATAGTTGTTGACCAGATAACTACCTGGTAGCAGCAGGTGGAAAGATTTCCCAGCAGTGTGGCTTTGTGTATAGGACTCCAGAGCAAGCATAGCCCCCAAGGTCTCCTTGTGTCTTCAGCCTCCCCTCTGGGCACTCTGAAATCAATAATAGAACAATGTGATTACAAAGCTGGGGGTTTCACCCGGTTCCTCCATTTACATCTTAGCCACTGTCGCTGACCTGTGGCTCTGCTTCCTGGCCTTTGACAAACAGCTTCCCTTGCCCTTCCTCCTATGTCTCCTGGTCTGTGTCTGGCCTGTTACCACTCAACCCGCGTTTTCCCCAGCAAGGCCATTCTCCTGAGGACTATCTTTGCAGGCCTTAGCCCTCTAGAGCCTTGTACTACAGAGATCTTTTGTGCTTCTGCCGGGGTGAGGGGCATTTGCAGCTGGGATGGAATCCTCCAGCTTGAGTGTGACTATGAATGCTCCTGGGAGGTAGGGAGCTGCTTTATCTCACAATATAGCAAGCTTGTTGAAGGCAGGGGCCCTTGTTCTATTTCATCCTGTACTACCAGTGCCTATTGTAGACCTTGGCACAGTAACCATGAATAAATTGATGAAAATAATTTATCATATATTTATTTCTCTATCTACTTATCATGTTTCTTTTACCCTACCGTTTATCTCTTTCTCTGTCATCCATTTCTCTCTACTGTATATTTCTCTACAGTCTTTCTCAGCATTTTCTCTCCTTTCTGTCATTTGTTTTCCCCTCCATCATCTCTCCCTCTTATTTGTATAATTTGCCTGGTCCTTCCACCATCTCTCTCTCTCCATTCTCTCTCTACTCTCCCTCCTTCTCTCATTCTCCCTCCTATCAATCATCTTTTTACCTCCCGGCATTATCCATATCCCACATGTGCTGTTTCGCATACCACTCTTCCCCACTTGCAAGGGTGGCATCTGCTCATGCAAAGTATTCCAGGTGACAGAGATGGGTCCTGTATACAGCAGTCAGTACAAAAGTTGTGCCTGCATTCAGGGCCGTGGCCTCAGACTGATTTCCCTCTATGTACCCCTGACCTCCTAAGCAGCCAGTGTCCTCTGTCGGCCTAACATGGTACCATTCACCACTTTGTTCTATCTTCCCTCACAGGAGTTGGGGCTTCCTGACACCACGTTGCCTACCAACTCAGCTGTCTTGCCTCTGTACCCATCTTACCTTTCACTCCATTGATGCCTTTCCCATGCTTTGTTTGAATCAGCTCTATCTCTCCCATTAATGTGTAAGCTCTCAAGGGCAAATACTATATTGGATTCATCTCTGTATTCCCAGAGTTACACGTAGAGGACACACAGTAAACATACAGCAAATGCTTATTCAATGAATGACTAAAAATTGGAGAATTGACAGCCCAGTGTTGACCTGTTCAAACTTTTCAATCACTTGCCTATTCCTTTCTCAGAGAAAAGTGAGAAGATTGACCAGATTGATTTTCTTTCTCAAAGAGAAGTGAGGACGTGCTCACTGTTCATTGGGCAGCAGCACTCATTTATTCCACAAGTATTTATTGACCATCTGCTCTGTGTCCAGCATTGTGATACATGCTCAGGATACTCTTGTGAACAAAGCAGCCCTATGAAGCTGACATTCCATATCTCTAGAATGAAGGCAACTTGAGAACTAGGAGATCAGGAGGGCCACTAAGATTCCCACACCAGTTTCTTGTACGATGTTCTACTTTATTGAAGGAAAAGAGGGGGGTGGGGCGGAAGCTGCCTGGGAAGTGATTTCAGCTCTGGTTCCTTAAGCCTATTTCCTGTCCCTTTCTTGTAGGAGGAACGCCCCTGTCAATAGGCCGCACTCATGGCATGTGGCCAAGCTGCTGGAGAGATGCCCTGAAGCAGCCACCACCATGCATTTCCCTTCTGAAGCCTTCAGCTTGTCCTGGCATTCCGGCTGCAACACAAGGTGAGTCTAGAGCCCTTCCCTCAAGATGGGCTGGAGGGACAACTTGGACACTCCTCTTCCTCTGCTCTAATCCCTAGTGGATGTTAGAGCCTCAAGTGCTATAACAGAAAAGCAAGTGGGAGCCCAGAGTACCTGAGTTCAAGTCCTAGTCTCTTGCTAACTCTGTGATTTGGGGCTAGTCCCTTTCCTTCTGGACCATGTTTCCTTGAAATACCTCTTTGGGCTTACAAGACACCATACTGCCCTGCTTTTCATCCTATTTCACTAGCTGTTCTTTCTCCTTCTCTCTTTTCCTAATTCCTTTCATTCTCCTGTCTCTTAAAGTAGGAAGACCCCAGGGCTCAGTTCTAGCCTGCTTCTCTATCAATGGCGACTCACTGGTGACCTTATGTGGTCTTTATTACCTCTGTCACATAGCCAAAGCCTTCAAAATAGGGACCTCCCTGAATAACTGTTATTGAAACAGTTGCCCAAGAGACAGACAGCGTTTTCTGCAGGCTGAGAACCAGCAAAGGTGCTGCCCTTCACTGCCTTTTCCCTTCCACGAGAGCTTCCCTCCAAGAAGGGATTTCTATTGGGGGTTCAGAGAAGCTAAGGGTTCAGTTTACCCCAACTCGGTGACTTTTTGGAAGCCAGGGTCTCAGGGCAGAGGCAGTTTTGTTCTGGAAGAATATGCAGAAACACACTTTGGCATTCTTAAGCATGGCTCCTGTTTGAGTGAAAATGTGTTTTTGTTTTTGTTTTTTTCAGCAGGAATAGTGGTGGGGTGGGTAGCAGGTTCCCTTGCCAACAAGAAATTGCTTGATTCCTTGACCAGAGAACAGGTGAGCTGACTGGCTAACAGGCAAGGCAGGGAGCAAGAATGAGGGGAAGCTGACCTGAGGGTCTCATGGGCTGCTGCCACAGTTCAACTGTGGCTTTCTGGACTATGGCCTTTCTGAGAGCAGCCTGTAACCTCTGGGGTGCTCAGTTTGGCTTTGTGTGTGGGAAGTGGTACTTAAAATTGAAGATTGCATCTGATCCTGGCCCTTCCCTTGGTCTTCCTGTGGGAGGTGGGGGAGGCTTGGGTGGGCAGAGGCCCCTGTACTATCAATACTAGTCATAGAGAGGATGCTGATGACAAAAACTAATAATCAAGAGACGAGCAGCTGCCATGTATTGAACCCTTGAGAGGTACCTGGGCTGTGGTCAGGGCTTTACATTTATCATCTGCTTTCATCTACACATCAACCCTATGATATAGATATTACTATTTTCATATTTAAAAGACCATATGGCAATAGAGCTAAGATGCTGGACTCAGGACTGGATTCAGATTCCAGCTGTGCTGCTTTAACAGCTTAGTGAGTTTGTCGGTTTACGTTCTCTCTCTAAGCTTAAGTTTCTTCCATTGTAAAGTGTAGATAGTAATCTGTCCCATAAAGATGGGAACAATAGACACTGGGAAATATAAAAGCAGGGAGAAAGGAAGGGGGACAAGGGTCAAAAAGCTACCTATTGGACACTCTGCTCACTTCCCAGGTGATGAGTTCAATTGTACTCCACACCTCAGCATCACGTGATACACCTTTGTAACAAACCTGTACGTATACTCCTGAAATCTAAAATAAAATTGGAAAAGAAAAAAAAAAGATCTATCCTTTTCAGCTTGAATGATAAAAGCATGATGCTCAGAGCTAGGTCTTCAGAGTGCCTCAGCCAAGCCCCTGAGAGGTTTGCTATTATCAAGAAAAGAATAGAAGAACACCTGAATGACAGTCCAGTCTGTGCCAGTGGTTAGAGCTGGGTGTTCTTGAGTAAATCACCACCTCAAAATCACTTCCCTTTGCTGGGCTTGCTTTACACCAGTGGTTCTCAAAAGTGTGATCGCTGGATGAATAGACAGCACCAGCAGCACCTGGGAAGTTGGAAGTTCAAATTCTCAGGATTCACCCAGACTTAAAGCTCTAGGATGAGGACCAGTGACCTGTGTTTTAATAAGCCCTCCGTGTGATTCTGATGCACATCCTCATTTGAAAATCATGGATTTATTTACAAAACGGTGTGGCTCTCTCTAATGCTGATATTCTGTGATTGTCTCTTTTGGCAGGAAGCCACATGCTGACTCCCTAGGGACAGGGACAGCCCAGAGGCAAATTCAGACTTGCTAATGTCAGGGAAATAGAGGATAACTCCCATAGAGTTCTCCCACTTTTAGTCCTTAGGGTATTTCCCCATCTTTCTTCCATATATCATCTTGTGTCTCATTTTACTAAGCCCCTGAGGTGCCCCACTGTCCATCATCTTCCCTGTTTCCTCTTCTTCCATTTTTCTGCCTACCCTCCTCTCATTGGTGGCATGGGTACCTCTGGGCTGGCCAGCCCTTTCCTATGACAGGGCTGGCCATGAAGGGAAAGTGATCTGGTGATTTGGCTAACCAGTATGCCCTGTGTCTTACAGTGACGTGTGTGTGCAGTGGTGTCCACTCTCCCGGCACTGCAGCACCGAGAAAAGCAGCTCCATTGGCAGCATGGAGAGCCTGGAGCAACAAGGCCAAGCCACCTATGAGAGCCATCTGTTGCCTATTGATCAGAACATGTACCCTAACCAGCGTGACTCAGCATACAGCTCCTTCTCAGCCAGCTCAAATGCTTCTGACTGTGCCCTTTCCCTCAGGCCAGAGGAGCCCGCCTCTGCAGACTGCATCATGCAAGGCCCAGGGTCATCTAAGGCTCCCAATAGCCGGCCTAATGTAGCTGAGACCTCAGGAGGTAGTCGGCGTGCCAGTGGGGGCCACCTGACCCCCAACTCCCAGATGTCAACTCGTCCACAGGAGGGACACCAGTCAGGGTCTGCCAAGGCAGTCAGGGGCCCACCACAACCTCCAGTGAGGCGGGACAGCCTTCAGGCCTCCAGAGCCCAACTTCTCAATGGAGAGCAGCGCAGGGCATCTGAGCCTATGGGCCCCTTGCCACAGAAAGAGAAACTGAGCTTGGAGACAGTACTACCCGCAAGGAACCCTAATAGATTCTGTTGCCTCAGTGGGCATGACCCAGTAACAACTGAGGGCCATCAGAACTGTGAGTTCAGTCAGCCTCCTGAATCCAGCCAACAAGGCTCTGAGCATCTACTGATGCAGGCCTCAACCAAAGCTGTTGGATCCCCAAAAGCCTGTGACAAAGCTTCCAGCATGGATTCCCACTCACTCAGTGAGGCTTCAGCAGAGCTAGCTAAGGCTTCTTTTGGCAGACCTCCACATCTCATAGGACCCACAGGGCATCGCCATAGTGCCCCTGAACAGCTGTTGGCATCCCACCTGCAGCATGTGCACCTTGATACCAGGGGCAGCAAAGGGATGGAGCTCCCACCCGGACAGGATGGGCACCAGTGGACTCTGTCTCCTTTGCACAGCAGCCACAAAGGGAAGAAAAGTCCATGTCCCCCTACAGGAGGAACCCAGGACCAGTCCAGCAAAGAAAGAAAGATCAGACAAGTGGATGACAGGCCTTTGGTTTTGAGATACCAGAGCCAAAGCAGTCCTCCCCATGGAGAGGTTGATGGACACCCCTCAGAAAGAGGTTTCCTGGACCTAAACAGAACAAGCAGAGCAGGCAGTGAATTGGCCAACCAGCAATCCTCTGCCTCTGGCTCTCTTGTTCAACAATCCAGGGACTGTTCTTCAACCACTAAAGTAGCTGGTGGCACAGAGGCAACCGAAGAAGGAGACAGTGAGCCCAGGGAGTGTAGCCGGATGGGTGGCAGGCGAAGCGGAGGGACCCGGGGCCGCTCAATCCAAAACCGGCGGAAGAGTGAACGTTTTGCTACCAATCTGCGTAATGAAATTCAGAGGAGAAAGGCCCAGCTCCAGAAAAGCAAGGGTCCCTTGTCACAGCTGTGTGACACTAAGGAGCCAGTGGAAGAGACCCAGGAGCCCCTAGAAAGTCCTCCACTCCCTGCCTCTAACTCATCGCTTCTATCTTCATGCAAAAAAACCCCCAGCCCCAGAGACAAGCTCTTCAACAAAAGCATGATGCTCAGAGCCAGGTCTTCAGAGTGCCTCAGCCAAGCCCCTGAGAGCCATGAATCTAGGACAGGCTTAGAGGGACGAATAAGCCCTGGCCAGAGGCCTGGCCAGTCCTCTTTGGGCCTGAACACCTGGTGGAAAGCATCTGACCCATCCTCCTCAGACCCTGAGAAAGCACATGCTCACTGTGGAGTTCGTGGAGGTCATTGGAGATGGTCTCCAGAGCTTAATTCACATCCACATGTGGCAGTAGCCATGGAAGGCCCTTCCAACCCAGGTGACAACAAGGAATTGAAGGCTTCTACTGCTCAAGCTGGGACAGAAGCCATCCTCTTGCCTTTTGCAGACAGAAGAAAGTTCTTTGAAGAGAGTAGCAAATCCTTATCTACATCTCATTTGCCAGGTTTAACCACTCATAGCAACAAGACTTTTACCCAGAGACCAAAACCAATAGACCAAAACTTCCAGCCAATGAGCTCCAGCTATAGGGAATTGAGGCACCATCCCATGGACCAATCATATCATTCCACAGACCAAGCATATCATGCCACAGACCAATCATATCATTCCATGTCACCCCTTCAGTCAGAAACTCCTTCTTACTCAGAATGTTTTGCAAGCAAAGGTCTAGAAAATTCCATGTGTTGTAAGCCACTACACTGTGGTGATTTTGACTACCACAGGACCTGCTCTTACCCCTGCAGTGTTCAGGGAGCTGTAGTCCGTGATCCTTGCATTTATTGTTCTGGGGAAATCTGCCCTGCCTTGCTAAAGAGAAATATGATGCCAAATTGCTACAACTGCCGGTGCCACCACCACCAATGCTTTCGGTGTCCAGTTTGCTACCATAATCCTCAGCACAGTACCCTCGAGGACAGCAGCTTGGCACCTGGCAACACTTGGAAACCCAGGAAGCCGACAGTGCAGGTGAGGACTTGGTTCTTGGGTGGGTAACCTTCATTATTCTCTTAGTGAGGAGAAAGCTAGGTAAGTTATTTTAAAATAGAACAATCATAATTCCTTGAAACTGTACACCACTGGCTCCAGGAGCTGTTAGCTTAGTAACCTTGAACAAGATACACAACCAGAAAAATTGCAGTTGCCTCATCTTTAGAGTTAGAGCTTCATAAAATCGACACAACTGAGATTTACATCCTGACTATAATATTGATATCCGAGTGACCCAAAGCAAGTCATTCAACTACATGCATTTGAAGTATGTGATCTAAAGGGAAAAGATAATTTTTCCCTTATAAAACAGCCAGTATTAAGAAGAGTCTCACTACCTCATCTCTAAAATGAAGGAATATTATGGCTGCCTCATGGATCAGTTGTGAGAATCAAATGAGATTGTGTTTATCAAGTGCTAAGCCCAGTGCATGATGCAAAATTTCACTTGTTGCCTCCCTTTTTCTGCTTCAGAAATATTTAAAGATGAAAAATTTGCAAATATCCCCAGGGTTTGTTTTCAGAGATCTGGCTTGTCTGTTTTCTAAAAAGACAAATCCTTTCCCCTTTCTCCATCCTGTCTCTGTTGGAGATCCAGGTCTAAGCTGGCTGTTCTTATTATATCCTGGTTATGACATACCACCCTAACACAAACCACCACCATTCCCCAGGTTACTTCTGGGAGAACTCCCTAGGTCCTTGCGTACTCACTGCCAAATTCCTTCCCCATGACATCCTTAATGCCATCTTTTGGCCCATGCATTCAAGCCAGAAGTTAATTCCTGTGTTCAGCTGTTGCATACACAGACACTTTTGAAATGACTGAGTATATGAATCTGCTCAATATATATTCTTGGGAAAAAAAGAAACTTTAAGAGTGAAAGAAGCCTTACACAAAAGACTGTGAACTCTGCTATTCCTTTTATATGAAATTCAAAAACAGCTATTCTATGGGGAAAGAAATTCAGAACACTGTTTGCTAATGGGAGGTGACATAGAGATTGACTGGAAAAGGGCATGAGGGAACTTGTGGGGTGGTGACAATATTCTATATCTTGTAAAAGTTTGAATTAAACATATGTAACTGTCAGAACTCAACAAATGTACAGCAAGGCTGCTAGACAGCCAATGCACTTAATATTTGTACAATTCACTGGAAGTAAATTTTGCCTAAAAATGTTGTAAACAAATATCAAACTTTATTCAATATGTATGCTGAAGTGTTTTTGAAGTTGACTGCTGTATTCAACTTAGGTTTTCAGCATACAAGTCTTGTACATATTTTGTTATATTTGTCCCTGAGATTTTATGAAAGCGCCGAATCCTAGCCGCTCAACTACCAGGGGTATTTGCCCCAAATATTTTATGTTTATAGATGCTATTATAAAGAGTATTATTTTCTTAATGTCAAGTTGAAATTCTTGATTACTAGTATCTAGAAATATAATTGAGTTTTGTGTATTGACCTTGTATCCTTCAATCTTGCCAAACTCACTTATTACTTCTAATAGCTTTTTGGTTGATTATAAAATATTTTCTACATACACAATCATGTCCCAGCAAATAGAATTTTGTATCTTTCTTTTTCCTATACATGTCCTTTTCTGGGAGAGAGAAGAGCCTTGTCACACTGTCTCACCTTCAATGCAATGTTTGGAGGAGATGGTGAGAGTGGACATTGCTGCTTTTTTTCTTAATCTTTCACTATTAAGTTTGATGTTAGCTGTAGGATTTTTTTGTAGATACCCTTTAATTGAGGAATATCTCTTTTATTCTTAGTTTGCTGAGAGTTTTCATCAGAAGTGGATGTTGTATTTTTTTCAAATGCTTTTTCTGTATCTGTTGAGATGATCATATAATTTTTTTCTTTAGTCTACTGATACGGTGAATGGCATTGATTGATTTTTTAAATAAGTACAAGCACAGCATTGCCAGGATAAATCCCACTTGGTCATGATTGATTATCCTTTTATATGTTACTAGATTTGCTAATATTTTGTTAAGGATTTTGCATTTATGTTTATCAGGGATTTTAGTCTATAATTTTATTATAACATCTTTTCTGTGTTTGTTTGTTTGTTTGTTTGTATCAAGGTAATGCTAGCCTTAAAGAATGAGTTGGGACATATTCCTTCTCTTTTATTTTCAGGAAGAGTTTGTATAAAAATGTCTTCCTTAAATGTTTGGTTGAATTCATCATTGAAGCCATCTGGGCCTGGAGGTTTTTTAGTAGAAAACTATTTAACTACAAATTCAATTTCTTTAATAGATATGGGGACATTTAGGTCATGTATTTCTTCTTGAGTAAGCTTTGATAGTTTGTGTCTTTGAAGAAACTTGTCCATTTCATTTACATTTCAAATTTATGGGGATATAGTTGTTTTCAACTTACTTTAAAATGCATCAAGAATTTAAGATGGATTGGTAGATGGCTAGAAGGGTAAATAGATATACGATAAGGTAAATATATCAAAATGTTAATTGTAGAATCTAAGGTGCTGGGTATATGGGTGATCACTGTGAACTTCTTTCAACTTTTTTGTAAGTTTGAATATATTCATAATGTTGAAAAAAGAGGAGAGGAAATATAAAATAATTTTTTTAAGGACACCGAAGCTGAAACCAGACTGCCTGGTTTTGAATTTCTTCCCCTGAACTTACAATGTCTAAGCTTTCCCATCTAAAAACACGGGGGTAGTAACAACACTTATACCATAAGTTGGTTGTGGGGAGTAAGTGATGTAACACATGTAAGACTTGGAGCAGTGACTGCCAGATTGTAATCATAAGTGAGTTATCTCTTAAAGGGACATTTTGGCTTAGCTTGAGAGACTTTCTCTGAAAGAAGGACCCCACAGATAGACAGTAGACAAAGGGGGCTGAGACTTGGTGGCAGGGGGAAGTGAGGGGATGACGGTTGCAGTGTTGTCAGCCCAGGACCAGCAACCCTGTAAGAGAAGGGGCTACGATTTGCAGGTTGCAGCAATTGGCAGCAGTAAATCATGTGGGTAAGGCTGTGCCTAAACCATCTCTCTTTTTTTTTGTACTCTGAGGGAGGGATACCTTGGGTTCCTAATGCTTGTTAGACCAGCTAAGCAGGTCTGCTTAGATACTAGGCATTCAGACACGTGGATGGCTGCCTAGGAACGACCACATGCCCATTTCTAATCCTGCCATCTGAACTTTCCACTCCCACCCCACCCCCCTCAAGAAATGAGAAGAACTTGCAGCATGGGTTAAGATGGTCTAGCTCTGATGACTAAGGTAGTTGTGGTGGTAGCTCTCTGAAGTAGGGCTGAGATCCTGCTACTAATGCCCTTGCATAAGGTTGGTGAGGTAATTGGCTCCTGTCCAGTACTACGAAGACTGAAGTCAGCATGCACTCACATCCTTCATGCTTCATGCCAGCTTGTTTTGCATACATTGTCAAATTATTTCACTTATCAGTTGTATGAGATACGTTATAATAGGATCTCCCATTTTACAGCTGAGGAAGCTGAGAAAGCCAAGGCTCAGAGAGGTCACACATCTAGAAAGTGGCAGAGCCAGAGTTTGAATAATAAGACAGCAACTGGCATCTGAATGTCTACTGGGCACCAGGTACTATTCTAGGTGCTTTACAGGTATCAAGTCATTGAGTCCTCAATATTATTATCATGATTATACTATTATATAGTTGGGGAAACTGAGATAAAAAGAAGTTGAGTGCCTTGCCTGAGGCCACAAGTGAAAGGCAGGCATGTGATTTGAATCCATGCTATCAAGCTCTGGAAGCCAAGCTCCTGATTGTGCTACACTGCCTCTCCATAAGCTGATTGCAAAGCCCAGGCCCTCTCTAGCGTGGCAGGATGCCCTCTAGCAGTATTACTCCCACTGGGGCAGCAAGTTCCCATCACAGTCTCCATTTGCAGCAAGCCATGGGGATATGGGGATAAATGCTTTGGTTCAAAGGGTGCAAGCAGTGTACCAGGATCTTATGTGGCTTAGGAAAAAAGGAAAGTGATACTGTGGACCTGGGAAGGTAGCTGGAAGTTGATATGGGACTTTGTTTGGTTGAGCACTGCTATTTACTGAGCATGTCCACAGGGCTAAACAGGGCATGGACAGAAAATCCTGGCCCCCACTATGGTTGAACAAGTAATGGTGTCTTTGCAGGCAGGAACATCTCACAAGGGCATTGAGGCAGAGTCTGAAGTAAAGGTGGTTAGAGCTGTTCTGAGATGCCAGATATAGGCAGGAACTGCTCTGGTCCTTTAAAAGATGAAGCCAAAAAATAAACCTCAACTTTTCCATTGCTGCTAACATCCAGAGCCTCTTATGTGCCAAGCATTGTGTTAAGAGTTTTCTCTGCACATCTTATTTATCATCACTACTGGTCACCCAGGAGTGATGACCCTTATTTGTCAGATAGGAAACTGAGGTGAGGTTCAGGGAGGTAATATGAGTTCCCTCAAATAACAGCACTGTTAAGTGTCTTAGCCAGTATGACTGCACCAAGGACTATGTTTATTCTGCTTCACCAGGCATCTTACCTCCAATAGTGAGACCTACTGGGGCAAAGGCAATAAAACTTTGAATGGGACTAATAATAATCACATTGAAGAAAGAGGAAATTTGGAAGATCAGTGAAATTTAGGAAAAACTACACCCCATTGAGCTAAACTCTGAGTCTCTAGGTACAGAGTGTTGGATACAAAATGAGGGAGAATCTGAAAGGCTATTTTGCATTCAGTTTGGAGCTAAAATAGGAAGGTAGGGACAGTTTTACAAAGGGCACATATGGCTTGGCCTAGAAGAAAAGGAGTTGCTGGGCCATGGCCCTTAAGGAAAAAATGCCCAGCGTAGAAAGTCTACTCCTGTAATGTAGGGACCATGGCACCCTGCACTTACATTCCCCAGAGATGGGCCCACCTCAGCCCCTGCCAGCAGATATGGGCAGAGAAGGAGGAACCACTGCAGTCAGAGGCATGCCAGCTTACCTGCTCACCCTCTGCCTCACCTGCAAGCAGGAGCTTCTGCCCTCACAGCTTCCTCAGCGGCCAGGGCTTCCAAGAAGATGCTTTCTCTGTTTGAAGAGGCAGGAGGAATGAGCAGGTTCACACAGCAGAACAAACAAAAGGAGCTCCATCCCTCCATGCAGGCAAGAGCCAGGGCACACAGCAAACATACTAAACTGGTTTTCAATGTGGTTTGGGAGGGGAGTGGAAAAAGAGGGAAACAGCATTTCTAGACCACGGTGTCCAGGTCCCCAAGTGCTCTCTTAGTCTCTGCATGCCTGCAGCAGTGTAGCAAGCCTCCTGACAGAAAGGCAGCCCTCCAGGTACACATTTCTCAGCCTGCATTGCAGAGTAAATGGAACAAGCTGGGGGGCTAGGCCAGACACTGGCTTCTCACCTCTTCCCATTTTTGAGGCCATCTAGATAGCTGGCTGCCCAAAGCTTTCTAACTTACCAGGATTTTGCTTTACAGGAATTTCCTGGGGACAAATGGAAACCAATAACAGGAAACAGGAAGACCAGCCAGTCAGGGAGGTAAGTGAGCGCTCAGGGAATTGGGGTGACTTGGTGCCTCTGAAGCTTCTATAGAAATTGCTAAGGTCTTTGCTTTGCTTAGTTTCCTTTGAGGAAACTGGCCTGGTATCTAGACTAAAGGGCTTGATGCCATAGATATAATACAGCTCACACCCCACCCCCCCAGATTGCTGGGTACAGACCAAACTGATTGCTGGGGCATTTTGGAATATGCAAGTTTCCTCTATTAGACTGAGACCCTTGAGAGAGGACACCATACCTTGGTAATAGCCTTATTCTCTGTACTTAGCACAGTGCCTGATACAGAGAAGTTGCTCAAGAGATATTTGTCATTTGCTTGCCAAATGAAGTGGAGCCTCCTCCACCATTAAATGGGTGAAATGACATAAAAGTCATAATGCTAGCTAACATTTCTTGAACACAGTGCTCTATTCTAGACCCCATTCAAATCACTTTACAGGTATTTATTTATCACTATGACCTTATGGAGCTGGGAATATCAGTCTTTGCGTTTGACAGAGAGAAGAAACTGAGACACACAGAGGTACATTCATTTGCCTAAAGTCCCACAGCTAATCAGTTGTCTAGACCCAGGCGGTCTAGCTTCAGGGACACAATACTGCACTACAATGTTTCTCTGAAATAGTTATTTTACCGATGAGTCAGTGAAATAAAAGGACTTTATTGAAAACCTGGTATAGGTCTTAACTTTTCCTGGGAAAGGTAAATACTAGCATAAGAGCAGTGGGAAGCATGATGCCTGCCCACAGCCTGAGCAGGGAAGACTAACCCACACAAAGCTAAATGGCAGTAATAATAAATTACCACTTGCCAAACAACCTACGTGCTGCAAGCTGAGTTACACATACTCTATTATGCTTTATGTTCACAACAACTCTGTCAGGTAGGTGTGATTGTAACTGGGCAGTGCTTCTCAAACTTGAGTGGGCAATTGAAACACAGGTCAATAGTTAGACCCGACCCTGCGCCCCTAGAGTGATTTAGTAGGGGAGAAGTGGAGCTCAAAATCTGTAATTCTAACAGGCTCTAACAGCTAACAGCATCTGGGTGATGCTGAGGCAGCTGGTCCTAGGATCACACTTTGAGAACTGCTAACTCAGATAAAGGATCGCTGTCAGAGAGGCTAAGGAATCTACTCAAGGTCTCACAGCTAGTAAAGGGATAAGCCAGGATTTAAAGCTAGCTTTTATTTTCTCTCACAAGTTGACAGAAGATGAAACACTGTCAAATACAGGGCTTAAGAAGTGCCTGGAACCTGGTAAGGGGGCAGTATATGGTAACTATTATTGTACACTATTTAAGTTCATTGGAGGGTAAAAACGACTAAAGGTGGGGAGCTACAAGAGGAAAGACTCACAGAGGAGACTAAGCAGGGTGCGTTGGAGGAATAATCCCCACTGGTTAAGTTCTGACCTTGCAGTCAGTTCTGCCTGAGTTCAAAGCCAGGTTCTTCTATTCACTAGCTATGTGGCCTTGGCCAGTGCCTCCTGCCTGCCTCGCTCCCACTCTCTCTTTCCCTTCCCTCCTTATTTATAAAATGGGATAAGAGTCCCCACCTCAAATGTGTGGTGTTATGAGGACTAAATGATTTAATATATGTAAAGCATTTAGAGCAAAACCTGACACCATAGACTCTCAGGAAATGTTATCTGTAATGAGGAGGAAGAAGAACTGCAGCAACAGAGAAGAAAGGTGAGTAGATCAACCTAGGTAAACCTAGATAGGATCACAAACATAGGAGCAATGAAAGGTTATCATCAGGTAAGTGACATGATAAATGTGGCCCTTTAGGCAATTTTGCAATATCTGCAGCCTAAGTGGGTTGAAGAAAGACCAATTAAGGGAAGTGATCCAGGCAAGACAGAATGTGGCCCTGGATTGGGTAGGTAGAGGTGCAATAGAAATGGAGCAGAAGGAATAAATAAATAATGTGTGATATTTGGGTGAGGGGAGTTTGTTTATTGTGAAAACAATGTTACAAGAAATTTAAAATAGAAAAAAAAATAACCTTATTGTTATCACCTTCACACCCTGGTTGTTTTCATTTCCCTGTCAGCTTTATAGGTATAGAGATTTTTTAAAGCATGATGATAATAACCATGTAGATGTAATTTTGTGTGCCCTGCTTCTTTTTCCTCTCTACGCATTACTTGGTAAACAATTTTTCATGTCGCTATGCAGGTTTCCTCAAGTCATAATTTTTAGTGGCTATATAATATTTCACCAGCTTAATGTGCTCTAATTTGCTTAATCATTCCCAAAATATTAGATAATTAGGTAGTTTCCAATTTCTTGCTATTATAAAGTAATGCAGCAGAAATATTTTGATTTGCTATGGCTTTTTTTCTCATTTTGAATTATCTAATTAAAAACAATTATGTGGATTTGTGATTACTAGTGCAAAGAATATGAACATTCTTATGGTTCTGCATAGATTTTGCCAAACTGCTTTCCCCGCAAGATGTTTTACGTGCCATTAGCAAGATTTTGTTACCATTGGAAATTTTCTTTTTCTAATGCCATACAGTTTAATGGGACCTATTATAGTTTAAATTTGCTTACTTTGATCATTCTAGTTTGAACATTTTGTGTGTCTAATTAAATATTAATATCTGTATTGCTTCTCATGTGAATTATCTGTTCAAATTATTTGCTCACAAATATGTGACACCTTTTGAGGGCAAAGTAGAGAAAACTTGGTGACTAGAACTTGAGGAGAAAAAAGGAAATATATCTTAGCCAAGCATGATAGTGCACGCCTGTAGTCCTAACTGCCCAGGAGGCTGAGGCGGGAAGATCACATGAGCCCCGGAGTTCGAGGTGGCAGTGAGCTGTGATCATGTGACTGCACTCCAGCCTGAGTGACAGAGCAGGACCCTGCCTCAAAAAGGAGACAAAAATTAACTCTGAGCCCCAGTGACTTGGAAAATGTTATGGACATAGATGGGGCAGTTGAGAAGGGGAGCTGGTTTGGTGAAGATGCTGTCAAGTTTGAATTGGGATATGTTGTATCTGAAATTAGTGGAAGATACAAGGTGATTCTTTCAAGGCTTGTCAAACACCCAGCCAGGGGATAGGTTAAGGAAGAAGAACCAACAAAGGAAGCTGAAGGGTCAAGCAGCTGAAGTAGTAAAAGAAGAAATCTGCTAGTGTAGAAGATAAGCAGATAAAAGCAGTAGACATAGAAAATAAACGGCATGGTAGTCTGTAAGGGGGAAGCATAGAGAAGAAATGTAAGCAGCTTTACACATCCCAAATTGACCTGTTTTAAGTGTACAATTCAATGATTTTTAGTAAGTTTACAGTGATTTATTATCACCACATTCCAGTTTTAGAACATTTCTATCACCCTAAAAAGATCCCTCATGCCCATTTGCCGTTGCTCTCCATTCCCACCCTTGACCTCAAGCAACCACTAATCTACTTTCTGTCTTTGTAGATCTTCCTTTTCTGTGCTCTCCATATGACTCAAATCTCACAATATGTGGTCTTTTGTGCCTGACTTCTTTCACTTAGCTTAAGTTTAGCAGTTCATCCATGTATCAGTACTTCATTCCTTTTTATTTCCAAATAGTAGTCCATTGTATGAATGCATCGTATTTTGTTTACTAGTCCTTCCACTAATGGATTGTTGGGTTGTTTTCACTTTTTGGCTATTGTGAATATTACTGCCATGAACATTCATGTACAAGTTTCTGTGTAGATTTATGTTTTTAATTCTCTTTAGTACATATTTAAGAGTGGAATTGCTGAACCAAATGATAACTATATTGTTTAACTTTTTTAAGGAACTGCCTGTTTTCTAAGGCAAATCCACCAGTTTACATTCCCACCAGCAAAAGAGAGTTCCAATTTCTTTTGGCTAATTTTAATACAATGATTAATTGCTGCTGTGTGGTTTTTTAAATGTTTAAAAAGGGACCAGGTGCAGTGGCTCACACTTGCAATCTCAGCACTTTGGGAGGCCAAGGCGGGAAGATCCCTTGAGGTTAGGAGTTCAAGACCAGCTTGGCCAACATGGTAAAACTTCATCTCTACTAAAAATATAAAAATTAACCAGGCAAGGTGGCAGGTGCCTGCTTTCACAGCTACTTAGGAGGCTAAGGCAGGAGAACTGCTTGAATCCAGGAGATGGACATTGCAGTGAGCCAACATTGTGATACTGCACTCCAGCCTGAGCAACAGAGTGAGACTCTGTCTCAGAAGAAAAAAAGTTTAAAAAAGAAGATGTTTAGAAAGAATAAATTAGCTAGGGAAAGGAGAAAGAGAGAAATAGGATGATAGAAGGAGTAATTGGGTTTAATTTAGTGGTTCTCAAAATGTGGCACCAGGCCCAGCAACCTCAGTATCACCTGAGAACTTATTAGAAATGCACATTCTCAGGCCATACTCAGACCTACTGATTCAGAAAGTGGGGGTGTGGCCCAGCAATCTCTGTTTTAGCAAGCCCTCCAGGCAATTCTGATGCAAGCTAAGTTCCAGAACCACCAGTTTGAATGAAGCTTCAATCAGGATCCAGAAAACTGAATTAAGTTTAAAACTGAAAGGAAAGCTCAATAGAAAAGGAAGTAGTATTGACACTGAAGATGGAAGAGGCGGGTTCCAATTGAAGGTCTCAGGAAACATGAGAAGGACTAGGAAATGTCCAGGGCATAGATGACATTTGTGAGGAGAAATCCTGATAGTTTCCCCTCACACCTTCCCCCACCACCACCCACAAATTTTAACATTTACTATGTTATTTGTGTCACAACTGGAATGATGGGTGTGGGTGGAAAAATCAAATGTATATTCTTAAGCCACTCTCTTTGCCTGGAAGCCTGCAATGAACTGATAATTTCAGGTAGTTATACTCTTAGTTGTCTCCCTCCACTGTTATTTGGTTTTCCGTGAAGAGAATGTAAAAATTTTAATATTAGCAGGAGGGGGGAAAATCATAAATAGATCAACTGGGAGAAAAAGCTACATTACTGTGATGTGTTTAAAAGCCAAAGAGGTTATTTGCTGGATTATCTCTCTTGGTTTTCTATACCTGTGATTGCCTTCTGTGATCCTTTCCAGTTTTTCACTTTGCAGAGAACTTTAGAATGTGTAGAGTGTTTTTATATGCATAACCACAGTTAATCCTCACAGCAACACTGAGTTTAAGCCTTATTTTTCCCATTTTGCTGATAAGGAAGCCAAAACTCAGGAAAGGTATTATACCATTGACAGCAGCAACAACAGGAATAATAGCCAACATTTATTGAGTGTTTGTTAATGTGTCAGACACTGTCGTAAGCATTTCACATGAATTATTTTATTTATTATTTATAATAACCCCAAGAGAACATTACTGTTTATTGACCCAGTTTGCAGATGAGGAAATTGACTCACAGAGAGATTAAAGTCAATTGCCTTAGGTCAAACAGGCATCTGACTCCAGAGCCCATTACTACTGCGATTATACAGCAAGTAAGTGACCAAACTAGAGCTCTACTTAGGTTTTTCCATTCTTAGCCTAGGGTTCTCTTCCTTCCCTTTGTCACACCACATCATGAGCAGAGTGTGAAATACCCAGTACACATTTCCTATTTACTTACTGAGTGAAAGAATATGGGTAATTCAGAGTTGAATCTGATTTCATTAGGAAGAGTACACTTTTCAGGAAGCCTTTACTACCTAAGAAGAATGCAACCTTCAGAAGCTTGGAAAGATTTGTCACACATCTAACTAAGTAAATTTAAATACTTAGGTATTAGTTTATCACCAGGCACACAAAAATTATTCAAGGAAAATTATAAAACTCTAATGGGAGAAATAATATGAATAAATGCATAGTATATACTTTGCTTTAATTTAGGAAAACTAAATATAGTAATGATTACAATTCTCCCTAAGTTAATGTGCAGACATAATGTACTCCAATTAGAGTCACCATGAGACACTTTATAGAACTTGTCAAATTTATAGTAAAATTTATCTGAAAGAATAAATAAATGGGTAGAATTACCAAAGAGTACCTTCATTTAAAAAGTTGATGATGGTAGACTTACCCTATCAGATTTTAAAGCCTGTCATAAAGCAACAATTATCAAAACCATATGATAGTGGGTTAAAAAAAGTCAAACAGTGAAATTAAAAAAGAGCTTCTAGAAACAGACTCGAGCTATTTTAAGAATATAGAACACATGAGAAGCAACCCTGAACTGGGGAAAGCAATTACTGTTTCTTTAGTAAGTGTTGAAAATTTTAGATATCAATATGGAGAATAATTAACTTAGATTCATAGCACATACTGTACAGAAAGTGGACCAGTAGAATGGCATATTTATTCCAGCTTTGGATAGAAGATAATTTGTGTCTGTTAAATGGAGAATATTATCAGAGACTAGATTGATGGATTCAAATATATAAACGCTGAGGGTGGGGAAAGCCTTTGTACAACAAAACGTAATAAAAACTAAGCAACAGAATGAGGAAGATGTCTGGGATCAGCATCACTGAAAACAGTTGCCTGTCCAAAAGAAATACAGAAAAAATGGGTACAGATGTAAAAGGTCAGCTTTCAGATTTAGCTTCATAAGTGGGCAAAGAAAATGAAAAGGCAATTTACACCTGAGGCAATAACGGCAGTAAAATCGTTGCATGGAAGAGTACCACCTCTCTAGCAATGAATGAAGTATGAATAAAAGCAACTTCAAGGGATCATAACCTGCTTATTAAACTATCAACAATTTAAAAAATCAATAAATAGAAATTATAAAATGCTACCTTGGCAAGGCGATGAGGAAACATTATGTGTTTCTGGGAGCAATATAAATTGGTTTAGTCTTCCTAGAGGGCAATCTAGAAAAATGTGACAAGAGTATGTGTTTCTGGGTTTAGAATCTAGAAATATGTGTTCATATTATTTGACCTAGAATACCCCCAAGGAAATAACCTAAAAGGGGAAAAATAATTTATTTTAAAGATGTTCATGGTAGTGTTTATTATAATCATGGAAAGAGTTTACTAATCTGTTATAATCTTGGAACAAAATAGAATAGCCACTAACAGTGACAGGTATACAAATGTTGGGTTTTTCCCAGAAATGAGTATTTGCAATATTAACCAAAAAATAATACATACGAAGACACATGTTGAATCTACTCTGATAGTAACCATACACAAAGAAAATTCAGGAAGGAATCTGGCAAAATGTAAATAGCTAGATATGAATGTACATGGTATTCTTTAGGTACATGTCAAGTTGTTGGAATTTATAATTAAAAAGAAAATCTGAAAAATAGGTGACCCATGTTGGTTTGATATAGGCTTGAGAAGTTAAAGATCAAGGGCTTTGTAAGGAATCCTCATACCAATGTGACAGACAATGTTACTTACCAGACATGCTTAATCTCACTGCTATCTAGCATTTGGTTTGCTAGAATTCTCCATCCACGAGCACTTTTGCTTACTTATATCTGCAAGAACTTTGACATCACCAGACCTCTACAAATCTCCAAATTTCTCACCACCACTACAACATAGTACCACCTTGCACACACCCCCACAAGTAAACATTTTATTATCTGCCTCAGAACCATCCCTTTCTTAAGGGTTTTCCATTTCACTTCATTTCTCTCACTAGGACTAGTTTGCATTTCAGTGCCATTATTCACAAAGAAGCGTATTTTCTCTCTACTACAATGATTGTGTATGTATGCATGTATGTGTGTACGTATGTATGTATGTATTACTTGACAAAAAATATAGATTGGGATCGCTGGAGAAAAGGAGCTAAGCTTCACCCAGGATAGTCCCAATAAAGCAGGGACTTGTCTGATTTCTTCACAGGACGCTTTGCATCAGCCTCCTGAGGACTAGAGAAGGTTCAGGGCAAGTGCTGCTAGTTGCATTTGTTGTTGTCAGGCTAATTGTTCATTACTTGAATTTCTGTGGATCCAGGGGCAAGCAGGGGTGGCAGCAACAAGCTCTCTGAGTCCTTCTCCCCTCCCTGTGTATCCTCCTTGTGTCTCACTTCCTGGATCTTGCAAATATTTCCTTTGGCAATAACCTGGGAGTGGCTGTTTCTCTTGGAGCAGAATTATATTTTGGCTGCTAGGGGAAGGGAAAGGCGAGAGGGGTTGGACCTGTGTGCTGTTGCTACTGAGATTCTGGAATGCCAAGCTATTGTGGTGAGCTTAAAAATAAAGCTTCCAAATAAGAAACTTCAAAAGGGCCGAGGAAGAGGCAGGAGGAGATTTTTCAGTGTCTGCAAGTATTGGTTTTCATTTTCAATTCCCATTAGGCAAAAAAAAAATTTCTACAAAAGGGGAAAATCTATTCAGAAAAAAAAGGCAACCCATGGAAGAGGAAAAGAGACAACCTTGGTTTTGGCAGGCAATTTGCTTTTGTTTTTGAGATGTAGTCTCTTTGCTGATGTCAACAAAGCCCTTTCTTATAGTTTGCTTTCATGCTTCCTCTTCTTTCTTCAGTGAGTAGCTAAAGTCTTCATGGACCCCTGAGGATGAATGTAGTGCAAGTACCTTTTGCTCTACCCCAGGAGTCCTTGCTTTCCTGCGATTATCTCTCAGAGACAGACGAGGCAGGTCTGGATACTGCTGCTTTTTACTAGCTGAGAAAATGATTTATCCTTTTGAAGCCTCAGGATTCTCATCTGCAAACTGACAATAATGGTTGTTGTGAAGATTAATGGAAATACAAACACGAAAGTGCCTAACATGGGGCCCAACACTTAGCAAGAAATAAGAAACCAGAGTAGTCGGCTGGGTGTGGTAGCTCACGTCTGTAATCCCAGCACTTTGGGAGGCCAAGGCGGATAGATCACTTGAGGTCAGGAGTTCAAGACCAACCTGGCCAACATAGTGAAAACCCTTTTCTACTAAAAATACAAAAATTAGCCAGGCATGATGGCATGCACCTGTAGTTCCAGCTACAG
>NW_016107835.1:365857-419088 GCF_001604975.1 Cebus imitator
TTCCTTTTTCTTAATGAAACTCCTTGCCCTGCACTCCAAGGAAAGAATCCTTACTTGGTCTCAAAGCAGAGTTGCAAATTTCTTTACATTTAGGAGGCCTGATCCCCTTGAAAATAGGACTTCTAGAGGCCAACCAATATCCTTGGCTTTAGGCTGACTCCCTTCAACGGAAGCCCCCCTTTCACCATTTTACTTCTATTGTTAAAGCCAGGAAGACAGGAGCAATATCGGTTTTGCTCCCCTTTGATCTGATCATCTTGCACAGTGTAATATTCAGCAAGGATTAGTGGAAGGAATGACTAGTACACACATTGGCCCAAATGATCCCATTAAGGGTAGTCCTTCCCCTCCTGGAGTTGGTCTCCTTCTGCCTGCTTGATGTAAGGTGACTCTGTAAGGCTCAGGCTGGCCCAACACAGGGCAGATGAGTGGGAGGGTAGAGCTCTTAAAATGAGGGCTGATGCAGAGAGTAGCAATTCCCAGGTTGCCTTGTGCCCAGTACCTCTAGATGGGGTCACAGTCCCATGACTTGAGGCATCAGATGCCCCTAGAAGGTCACGTTCTTTTCTTCCATTAACAGGGAACATTAACCAGAGAACAGTGCAGTCCAATTCTCTTAATGGGAACAAGGAACAGGGCTGAAGCATACAACTGTGAAGGCAACTTTCCGTGTTCCTAGCATCATTTCTAGGTCTTTTTTTGCGTAGTTTGTCCTCATGATTGCTTATTTGTAAGACACGTATTTTATTGGAAGTAAGATAAGTGAAATATCTTGCTCAAAGTCATGCAGGTTTTGAGTTATAGAGCCAGATTTTTTAATTTTATTGGAATTCAGACTCAAGTCTTTCTAAAACTGTGTTCTTTCTGCTTTGTTCTATTGCCTGTCCTGTGCGCTGGTTGGGGGAAAAAAGAAAATGCAGTGAATTTGATTGTTATCATGGAGCAGGGTTCTTTGCATCATAGCTGCAAGAGATTGGCCCATCTGTTGCCTTTGAGGATATTGCTGCATTTCATGAAATCTAGATTGGAGAAGAAGTTTGGGAGAGAGGCAGGGACAGGAGATAGAAATGAGCAACCAAGTATGTATGGTGATGGGTGTGGAACAGAACGTAGAGTTTGAAAACCAACCTAATTGGAACAAATAACTGCCCCCAAACCACAGCACTCCCAATTCTTTTACTCTGAACCTTTGTTTCCATGATATGGTCCCTGAACCACCTGTGTTAGAGTCCTTTAGGTGAATTGCTTAAAATGCTGATTTCTGGAGCCCACCACAGAGGTATGAAATCCCATTTTCTAGGGTTGGGGCCTAAGAATTTACATTTAAAACAACTTCCTGGGTAATTCTGATGAGGAGCTACTTTGATTATGAGCTGTTTTCTCAGACTAGTGGTTTCCAATAAAAGTTGGATCATGTAGCCTTCTCAGAAAGAATTTTTTAAGCATGTACCCTCTACCTATGTTGGCAATATATTTATTAATTTCTTATATGTGCTAATGTCCTCACATTTATGCTTCAAAATGCAAGAAATAGAAAAAAACAAGTATAAATAAAATACTGTGAAGACAACTACCCTAGACTAAAACATAAATGACCTGTCCAAAAAAAAAAAAAACAAGAAAAGAAAAGGTAGGTGGTTGAAATCCAGTTTCAGGGAGAAGGAAAGAAGAATGGTTAGAGCCCAGTAGAGTGGAAAGTTGACCTCATTTTTCTACAAACCCAGAACTCCTCCAGAATGCAGAAAAAGGGAACTGACCATAAAGGTTTCAAGGTAGGTATCAATAGCCCATTAATCCTTTAATCTTTGGATGCCAAAAACTGAAGAAATGATTGGGCAAGGCTGAAGGGCATTGGCCAGGCACCCTGTTGAAGTAGGAAGCAACATTTTATGAAAGCACCTACATGAGACAAGAACGTAATCTTTTGAGATGTGTAGTTAAGGACAGCATTGGCAAGGCACCAGCTTTGATCAAAGCAGAGAAGCTCCACGCAGCTCATTTGAAGAAGTGTGGTGCTCTTTGAGCACCGTAGGGTACATCAGCCCAGTAATAGAATTAGGAAGCTTGATAAGGTTGAGCAAAACAAATAATTTCCATTAGCTTGCACTACCGCAAAGAAATATGCAATTTACATTAAAACAACAGGCTTGCTGTGCAAACAGAGCCTCAAGATAAATCCCAGCCCACACCCCACCACCACCACCACCACTACCACACACAAATCCCAATCAGATTCTGGAGCAATTGGACAGCTGCTGACTGCTTTACTTGCCACTCATTGTTTCCATTGCCTGGCAACCAGTGCTGCAAGCTTACAGTAAAAGGTTTAAGTTTTCTTCTTTTCTATAGTCACACAAACCTGCATTTATTCCACACTGGAGAAATATGTACTGAGCAGCCACTGTGTGCCAGGCACTGTGCTGGATACTGGTGATATAGCAGTGAACTTGACATGGCCTTCACCCTCAATATGGTCATGTGGAAGGGGCAGACAACTAAGCAATACTGTGCTAGGAAAATTAATGGGTGCTGTTAGAGCAGAGTCTGGGCATTATCCCATACTTTGGGGGAAACAGGGAAGGCTTCCTCAAGGAAATGATATCTTAGTGGAAATCTGAAAGTAAGTCAGATAAAGAGGGGAAAAGAGAGGATAAAGAGGGAACAGAGCATGTAAAGACAAAAAGAAGTGTGGGAGGTGTGGGAATGGCAGAATTTTAAGGAACCTTACAAATCCTAATAAGGGTCTGTATTTTATGAATAATGTATGCTTCAAGCAGAAAAATGTATAACAAAATCAGATTTATGCTTTATTTTTCTGTTTACTAATTTTGAATTGAAAAAAGTCATAAATGCATTTACTTTATACATACACGCATGCTATAACAGAATCTCACCCCAAACCATCAGTACAGCTCTTCACAGGAGACATAACAGGCAGTTTGTTGTGTATCTTTCCAGAAAAGTAATGTGTGTGCATGTATATACATTCTTTTTTACAAACATATTGCACAGCTTTTCTATTCTACATCCTGGTTTTTTATTTTAATGATTATTCTATATTACACATAGATCTATTGCATCACTTTTAACAGCTACATGTGTTCCATATATAAATATTCCCTATTTTATTTAGTCCCTATTGAAGGGCATTTAGATGGTTTCCTGTCTTTTGTGATTACATACAAATCTACAGTGAATATCTTATGGATATCTCTTGGTGTTCATGTTGGAATGCATCTGCCGGATAAATTTCTGGAAATTGAACTACTGGGTCAAAGGATAGGCACATTTTACCTTCTTTTCCTTTCAAATTGCCCTCCCTACGAGTGATATTAATTTCCACTCCCACCAGCAGTGTAAAAGATCACCTGTTTCCTTATACCCTCATTAATTCTTTTACTTTTTTATTTTAAAAGTTTCATTTTTGTTTTGATTTGCATTTTTAAAATTTTAAGTGAGGTTGAACACCTTTGGTAAGTTGATAAGTCATCTGCATTTTTCTGTAAGCTATACCTTTTTTTCCCTATGGAATTGTTGGTCCCTTTTATTGATTGGTAAGCATATTTCACATATTAAGGATATTTACTCTTATAGATGTTACAAATATTTTTCCCAGTATATCTTCACCTTTAGACTTTATGGTATATTTTTCTGGACATAATTTTTTAAGCTTTAGGAAGTCACATTTATCAACTTTCCCTTCTAACTTTTATATTATGTGTCTTACTTAGAACTTATCCTGCTGACATTATTTCATAGTTTTAAAAATATTTTCTTCTAGTATCTTTATGGTATTTTTTTGACAATTGAATCTTGATACATATAAACTTAATTTTGTTGTAAAAAGTGATGTGATGATTCAGCTTTATTTTTGTTTCAATGGCTATCCAGTTGTTCTAAAACTATGTATTGAATAATTCGTCTTTCCTCCACTATTTGAAATGCTTCCTCACAGACTAACTTCCCATATACATTTGAGTTGATGTCAGTGTTCTAGTGTTCTCTGTTTTATTCCATGGATTTACCTTCTATTTGTGAGACTGCCTTATTTACTGCTATCTTTAGAAATCATTTCAATAATTGGTAGGGCTAGTCTTCCCTCATGACTCCACATTTTCCATACCGTTCCCTCATGATTCTCATGATTTTATTTTTCCCATATGAAATTTACAATAATGTTCCAAAATGCAATGTGTTGACAGTTTTATAGAGTTTCTATTAAGTTTATAGATTTACTTAGAGTTGCCATCTTAACAATGTTGAGTCATCGTCACTAGGAAATTGTGAGTCCTTTCATTTATGTGCATCTAGTTTTATGTTTCTCAATAGAGTTTTAAAGTTTTTGGTATATAGATCCTGCATATATCTTGTTAGGTTTATTTCTAGGCATCTTATCTTTTTAATTGCTGTAGTAAATGTGATCTTTCCCTCTTTTATATATTCTAACTAATTGTTGCATCTATATAGAAAAGTTGTTGATTTCTGTATATTAATTGTATACCCTGACACCTTACTGAATTTTCCTGTTGTTGGTATTTTAAAAATTGTTTATGATGAGGCTGCGCACAGTGGCTCATACCTGTAATCCTGGCACTTTGGGATGCTGAAGTGGAGGGATTACTTGAGCCCAGGAATTCAAGACCATGGCAAAAACCTGTCTCTACTAAAAATACAAAAATCTGCCAGGCATGGTGGTGTACGCCTGCAGTCCAAGCTACTTGGGAGGCTGAGGCACAAGAATCACTTGAACCTGGGAGGCAGAGGTTGCAGTGAGCCGAGATCGTGCCACTGCACTCCAACCTAAGTGACAGAGTGACACTGTCTCAAAAAAAAGTTTCTGATGAATTTTCCAGATAAATACTCCTATCATCTATACATGGTGAGAAGGTATCCCCTTCTTCTAATGTTTCCATCTTTATTTTATGTTTCCATCTTTATTTTGTCAAATTGCACTATTGCTTTCAGAACAATATTAAACATTAGTAAGGAAAGTGAGCACCTTTGCCTTGTTCTGGATTTTAATGGGTATACCTCTAGTGTTTTGCCATTAAGCACAATATTGGCTTTTGACTTAAAAAAAAAAAAAAGTCTGATGATGATATTATGGAAATAGACATCTTTTTCTATTAGTTTTTTTTTTTTAATCTGGAAATGATGTTGAATTGTTATCAAATACATTTTAGCACTAGGGAAATTGTTATATGACTTTTATTCTTTGATTTATTAATGTTGTCAATTATATCAATAGATTTTCTATTACTGAACCAGTCTTATATTTCTAGGATGAACCCCATCTGATCATGGTGTATTATATTTCTTAACATCTCTTAGATTCTGTTTGCTAATATTTTATTTAAGATATTTAATATGTTTTGCATCTATATTCTTAGATGAGATTGGTCTCTAATTTGCTTTTCTTTTATGTTTGCTGGGCTTTACTATCAATATTATGCAGGAATCTTTTCTTCTCTCTATTCTCTAGATTTCCAGAGTCTAGAAAGTACAAATAACATTTGTTTGATTTTATTCCTTGAAGGTTGGTAGAATTAACATGAGACCATGTGATTGTGCTATTTTTTGATCAAATTTATCATTTTTTTTTCCTATGGTAACTTGTGGGTTTATAAATTCTCATTCTTCCTCAATCAGTTTTGGTAATATTTGTCTTAATAGAAACACACTTTAAGTTTTCAAATTTGTTTTATGGGGTAGAGCAAAATATTCTCTTATCCTTTTTATTTACTCTGTAACTGTGGTTATTTCTCCATTTCTAATTTTGCACATTTGGATGTTTTTAAATTAGATTAGCAAGTGGTTAATCTGTTTCACTGTTTTATATTTTCTTTTGAGGAATTGGTTTTGGCTTTAATTATTAGTTCTATAATTTGTTTTCTAGTATGTTAATTTCTGCCATTAGTTTTATTATCTGCCTTGTTTTAGGTTTATTTTTATGATTTTTATGATTATTGTATTCTTTTGTTGAATACTTAATTCATTTATTTTGATTTGTTCATATGTACTAATATAAGTATTTAAGGCTACAAGTTTTTCTTTTTCTTTTTTTGAGACAGAGTCTTGCTCTGTCACCCTGGCTGGAGTGCATTGGCACGATCTCAGTTCACTGCATCCTCCGCCTCCCAGGTTCAAGCACTTCCCCAGCCTCAGCCTCAAGAGTAGCTGGGATTACAGGCGCCCGCCACTACATCCAGCTAATTTTTGTATTTTTAGTAGAGACAGAGTTTTACCATGTTGACCAGGCTGGTCTGGAAATTTTGGCCCCAAGTGATCCGCCTGCCTCGGCCTCCCAAAGCAGGGATTACAGGTGTGAGCTGCCACACCTGGCCTACAAGTTTTTCTTTGACTACTGCTTTAGTCAACCATATCCTCTAGCTTCTGATATTTCCATTGTTGTAATTTAATAGGTATTCAACAATTTCAAATTAGATTTTCTCTTTGACTAAAGTAGATTTTTTTCTCTGTTTATTTTCTATATACTGAAGATTTTTTTTTCATTTTGTTATTAATTTCTAATGTTACCATATTGTCATTAGAGAACATGGTCTGTACTACTTCCATTTTCTGGCTCAGTAGATAGCCAATTAAAAATATACTCAATGGGTCCTTGATAAAGAAAAATATATAGTCTGTTTCAGTATAGGAAGAAATTTAGATTTTCTCATTATCTTAGTTTTTGACTGTCATGATCTGTCATCAGCTGGAACAGTCTCATATTTTGTTTCTACTTTTTTTCTACCTTTGCATTTGCTATAGATTTTGCTTTAAGAATCTTTATGCTATGTTTTTTGGTGAATAAAAGATGAGAGGAAGTAGATCTTCATCATGTGTTCTAATTAACATTACAGTGCCCTTCTTTATCTTATTGTTTTTTGCTTTTAATTCAACTTATGAAATGAGTGTCATAATTTATTTTTTCTTTAATTTTGACATTATTTCCTTTATTAAACATGTTTATTGAACACCCACTGTGTGCCAGGCACTAGAAACCTATGAATGAGACAGACAAGATCCCTGCCCTCATGGAGCTTACATTTTAGTTAGAGATTGGAACAGAAAATAATCAAGTAAAAATAGGTATGTGATACGATATCAGGTGGGGATGAAGATGAATACCAAATAACAAAGTAGAATAAGGATGATTAAATATAAGTTGTGCCGAATTTAGGTAAAGTAGTCAGGAAAGGCTTCTCTGCCTGGTACATGTTTGTCATTTTTTTACTTTCCACTTGTCCATCACCTTTTGTTTTTGTTTTGGTGTTTTTTTGTGAGGGAATATGCAATGTGGAACAGTTTGAACACAAGGCATTGTTATAATCGTAATGAACTATAAGTGTGCAAAAGCCCAAATAAGAAGATAATCGGTATGTCTGGATATGAATCTCTGATCCACATGAGTGGTGAGCTAACCAGAATGGGGGCTGGATAAGATGGGAATGAAGGACATTTTGTCTTCCATTCTGTCTGAATTTGGCTATCATTATGTGTATTATTATTTTTTAAAGAAATATTTCTAATCTTCATCATGATTATTGAATGGATATTCTGTATGATGATTTAATTGAGCCCCTGGAATTTCCTGTCACTGGGCAAGACTTAGCATGATGCTGATTACTCACAGGCTACAGCAGGAAACCACATCTTGTGGCTTAGAGGGCTTAACTCTTTATACCCTGAGGCTAAAGAGACGTCTTTTAACTTTAGTCACTCTTTATTATACAGAGGTTTGACTTTTTATGTATATTCAAATAAACCTGGACTTATTTTCCTTGGAGGTTTTCTTCTATTGCTTATGAGAGTCTTATTTCACCTCACGATGATAGTCTTTTAAATTTTCTGATTGGTTTTTCTTATGTTATATACGTGTGTAGTATATACACATATAACATATATATTAAAATTATACACACATACACACACACACGTATATCCATGACTCTTGATTTGGAATTTATTTTGGTATATAATATATGATGTAGCTCCAAAAAGCACTACTTTACAGTTATCTCAAAAACATTTATTGAATAATATTTCTTTATCTCCTTTTTGGGGGAAGATTATGTATATGATATTTTTATAGGTAGTCTGCTTTGTTTCCGAACTTTCTATTCTGTTTGGTTGATCAATAACACATTGTTTTAATTGCAATTATTTTATGATATACTTTATTCCTTACTTGCCCCTTTCCTCATTTCTTCATTTCTATAGCAGAATATTCTTTAATATTATATCATGTTTTTATTACAAGTTAATTCTCTAAAAAATCGTAGTTAGATTTAGTTAAAAATTTCTATTGATAATTCTGATTGGAATTGCCTTAGAAGGAGGGTTTTTTTTTTTTTTTTTTTGAGACAGGTCTTACTCTGTTACCCTAACTGGAGTACAGAGGTGCAATGATGGCTCACTGCAGCCTCAACCTCTTAGGCTCAAGCTGTCTTCCCACCTCAGCCTCCCAAGTAGCTGGGAATAAAAGCATGCATCATCATGCCCAGCTAATTAAAAAAAAAAAAATTAGAGACAAGGTCTTACTATGTTGCCCAGGCTGATCTTGAATTCCTGGACTCAATCACTGATCCACCCACCTCAGCCTCTCAAAATTCTTGTATTACAGACATGAGCCACCGTGCCTAGCCAGAAGGAAATATTTTAAATCCCAAATAGCAGATAACTATGACTTGTTTGGTGTTTTTTATTACAAGTATAAAAACATAAAAAGTATATATATCTAATTCATAATACAGGTTGCATGTAGAGAGGCAGTAGGGTAATGGAAGTGAGGAGTTATGTGAAGGATATTATTTCTTAAGAAAAATCCATGAAACATAAATGGCAAAGTATTCAAACTTACTAAGTGTGGGTGATAGGTAGCAGCATGGGTATCATGGCTATCAATCTCTGTATATCTCTAAATATTTGAAATTTTTATAGTGAAAAGCAAACAAAAACAACAGATGAGGCAGGATAGCCAGGCTTGGAAACCCTAGAAGACAGCACATGCAATCTGACTGCTATAAACAGACTGGGATGGTGTGTGTATATCCAGACTTTGGAGCTAAACTGTTCAAATTCTAGCTCTACCACGTGCTAGCTTTATGACCCCAGGCAAGTTACTTCAACTTTCTATGCCTCAGTTTCCCCAACTATAAAATCAGTGCAATAGTAATAGCTACCTCCTAGGGTTATTGTGAGGAATAGATAAGACATGGAAACCATTTAAAACAGTGCCTAGCATTTAGTACATGTTCAGTAAGTGTTAGCTATTATTATTATTGTATTATTATTACTATTACTATTACATTTACTACACATATTAAATTGTTTTGTGGACATTTTAAATTTTATATAAATGTTGTCATCTAAAATACGGGCCTATCTGCAACTTGCTTGTTTTTCTCAGTAGTCATCTGATGTTTTGCAGGGAGACGGCTCATTCCAAAACTAGCTTTTCGTGGGCAACCCCTTCCCATCCTTGCCTTGAGAACCCATCGCTGGACTTGTCAAGCTACCGGGCAATTTCTTCTCTCGACCTCCTTGGAGACTTCAAACATGCTTTGAAAACATCAGAGGAAACTTCAGTATATGAGGAGGGGAGCTCCCTTGCCTCCATGCCCCACCCATTGCGCAGCCGTGCCTTCTCAGAGAGTCACATCAGCTTGGAGCCCCAAAGCACCCGGACCTGGGGGCAGCATAGGAGGGAGCTCTTTAGCAAAGGTGATGAGACCCAGCCGGATCTTCTTGGAGCCAGGAAGAAGGCCTTTCCTCCTCCTCGCCCTCCTCCTCCCAACTGGGAAAAGTACAGGCTCTTTCGTGCAGCCCAGCAGCAGAAGCAGCAACAGCAGCAGCCACAGCAGCAGCAGAAACAACAAGAGGAGGAGGAGGAGGAGGAAGAAGAAGAAGAGGAGGAGGAGGAGGAGAGAGAAGAGGAGGAAGAGGAGCTGCCACCCCAGTATTTCAGTTCAGAAACCTCTGGCTCCTGTGCTGTCAATCCTGAGGAGGTCCTGGAGCAGCCGCAACCCCTAAGCCTTGGCCACATGGAGGGCTTAAGACAGGGTTCACAAAGTGTCCAAGCAGAGCAAGAATCCTTTGCACACCATTCCAGTGATTTCCTGCCTCCAATAAGGGGGTACTTGGGATCTCAACCTGAGCAGGCTCAGCCCCCTTGCTACTATGGCATTGGTGGGCTTTGGAGGACATCAGAACAGGAAGCCACCGAATCCCCCAAGTAAGTACATGCGAAAGACACTAGGTCCCTGAAGAGGCAGGCAGCACAAGTTTGAAGTTTACCTCCACAATTTACTAACTGGATGACCTCAGTCTGGTCAATTAAATTGCTCCCAGCCTCAGTTTCCCTACCTGGAAAACGGGTATAATGATACCTCCTCCACATCATTGTGAATATTAAGATAATCTACATAAAGGATATAGCTCCATACTTAGCACATAGTAGGTGCTCAGTAAATATCATGTTCTTATCCCTAAATATCATTATTAATGTACTGTATTTTTCCTTCATGTGTCTTTATCGTATCCATCAGTTTCTGGCCCCTGATCTTAAAGGCATTGAACACTTGTTGCCAGTATTAGGTCTTTCCCAGAAACCTGGCTCAGGCACTTTTTCTGCCTTCTTTTCTGCTTACCCTCCAGAATAAGAGGCCAGCTCACAAGCTGACCTACCTCTACTCTAGGACAACAAGCCTGGACTTCTAAACTCACTCCCCCGTCCACACACCACAACCCCCAACATCAAAAGTATTCCTGGGGCTGGGTGCTTCATGCCTTGATAATCCTTACAACAGTTAAGGACTTTCTTTTTCTCTTCTACTTTCACCCCCTCCTTGTTTACCTGCCTCTTTGCATTCATGTGGGTGGGTAATAAGTGGTAGCTGACAGGGTGAACTGCCTAGGCAGGGAGTGTGTTCTGGCAGCAGGACTGCCAGCGTTTATTCACTCCACAGAGCCAGTTGTCATCGGCATGCCCTACAGTGCATTTTTATTTATTATTATTATTTCTTTTGCTCCAAAGCAAAAGCCCCAGGGCCATCATCTCTATTATTTGCTCAGTGCTCTGGCTGTCAGCAGCTCTGCCTGCTCTCCTGTGAAGAGCTCAGCCTACTCTCTGCTGAGGCTGGGGAGGCAGGTGGCTTCTAACTGCTTTTTTTTAACTCCCTTTATAGCAGGAATTTTCCTGAGACTTGTTGCAGGTACCTTGTTATCATGTATTTTATTGACAGGCAAATCTGTGACTTGGCTATCTGGAGCTGGCTGATCAGTTTTCCAGCTTAAGATGCCATAAGCACCACATTTACAGGGTGGGCCTGGTTCCCAGGCACTGTAAGAATCCTCCATTAGATCTCTTGTGGCTGCTTCTCAAGCTGATCTTCTACCTGGGGAGCATTCTTATTGTAATGAGAAAACATTTTGTGAAAAGTACCTGTGATTGTTATCTATCATAGCAGAGAAAAGGGAAAATGACCTCCAAATAGTAGGCACTTAACAAATATTTAAGAAGAAAGAGCAAATAAATGAATGGATGAACATTTATTAAGTATTTATTATATATCAGACACTGCTAGACATTATATGTCCATTATTTCATTTAATCCTCCCAATAGCCGTATTGGCCATTATTATCCCCATTTCACAGCTGAGGAAATGAACTAATTCCAAGTTACACAGCAAAGATGCAAAGCTAGAGCTGTCTGACTCCAAAGCCTATGCTTATTTTGCCTTCCTAGTCAGCCTCTTCCAGAGACATCTTGTTCTTTCTGTAGGCCAGGAGTCACAGGGTCCTCTCCTCTCCTGTAGGGCAAGGTGTATCAGAGGCAGCATTAACAGACCCTGGTTTTTCCTTCTTTATGTAGCTCCATTTGCCTTGGCACCTTGGCCAGACAGAAAGAAATCACTATTACTAAAGATCTTGTAAATTGCTCCAGAAATTTATTTCTAATGACTATGGGATATAACGGAAAACATTTGTGTGCACACAGCTCTGCTTGTATCTACAAAATAAATTAGATGCTTCTTTGAGTGATAGAGAGTTAAGGAACAGCATCGTTACCAACATAGCTAATATTTCTTTTTAACTACTTACTATGTGCTATGCATTGTTCTAAGTACTTTTGTGTATTAATTTAATCATCAAAGTAAACTTATGAAATAGCCATTCATCTTCTCCATTTCTTAGATGAGAAAAGCGAGGCCCAGGGAGATAAAGTAACTTTATCACAAGATCACAGGTACCTACTGTGCTTGCTCTATCATCCCAGGGTCTCTGGGCTCTTGAAGAAGATTCTATTCCAGACCCTAGGAGAGGACAGTGTCCTAGCCAGAAGGAAGCAGCTTTAAGATTTTGTAAGGGACATATAGATGCATAATATGTTGAATCTAAAATGCAAACAAAGACATCTTAATTTCAGCCAAGTTAAACTGTGGTACCTCTATAACCTACTTACTTTTCCATTAAAAAATGCTGGGATACACACAGAAGCCAGCTAGTTGAATAATCAAGGATTATTTAACTCTAATAACTCTGATTCAAGTATATGTATAGCTTGCTTTATGGACTCTGCATTTCTTCTCAGTGCTCTGTGAAAGGAATCTGATTTTTGCTTTGGTGTTTACTATTAAATTCCAATTATATTCTCATAGATCACCTATAATCCTTTCCCTGTTAATGGAGGTGATAAGGGAAGGATCCCTAGAATATAATGCCTAATATGATATACTATAATATGATGCAGGGATGTGTATGCTGGAGAACGGAGTCTCCAATTAGCACATCCTTTTTTTTTTCCTTTATAATACTTTCTGACACAAAACTTTCACATGTACCCTAAATATTTTCTTGTATATAGGAATTCCCTAAGTTCATATTCCCTCCAGAATATTCTCTATTATCTGCTAACATAGATATACTCCAGCCAGAAAATTCCTTACATGTAAGCTTTTATATGACGTCAAGTTGTCCCTTTGGCAGTATAACATAGTGGCTAGAAGCACAGATTCTAGAGTAAGGTTGTCCAGTTGGAAATCGCAGGTCTGCCATTTAATGTCTGGTGACCTTGGAGAAGTCACTTTACTTCTTGGTGCCTCATGTTCCTTATCTGTAAAATGGTTTTCATGAGCATTCAATTATATATTTATATACCTATGTGTGTGTGTTTCTATCTTAGGATGGTTTCTGGGGTATGGTAAGTACGGTGTGCACGTTAGCTGGTATTGTTCTTTTATCAGTGTTACAAGCTTGAAACTTACATATAAATGAATTTACCTAGGATGAAGAATATTGGTATGCCCAAATTTCTTCTGTGTGATGAATTAGGAGACAGCATAGCATGAATCAGTAAATAGCTGTGAAGCTTTTTAACCATTATTTTTGACCTTTATCTAAGAACTGCAAATAGCTGCAAAAATGACTAATGAGTTTCTCTTTTCCCTTTCGAACAGCTAGAGGTTAGCGAAGGGGCAGTGCTATAGACAGGTGGAGGGTGGGAGTGGCTGCCAGGCAACAAGAATATAGTGAGAATGGATCATCCCCTAGCATAAACCATGGACAAAATCATTTGTCCTTCCATCACTGAAACCTGACATTGTAGCATTTCTCTCTACTTCCTTCCTCACACCAGACCAGAAGATGTGATGGCAGAAGAGGCCAAACCTAAGGCAGCATGGATCCAGAACTACATTTTTTTCTGAGGAGAAGTTCTCTTTCATGGGCTGAGGCTCTGAGAAGCAACTCCTCAGCCCCACAGGCTTTGGTGAACCCAAGACAATAGGGTCTGCTGCTACACTTGTGAAGCCCCTAGGTGCCACTGTTTCCATTTTTTCCCCCATTTCATTCTACAACCATGGAGGAGGCTGGGGCCATTGGGAATATGCCAAAAGTGGAGAGATGCGATCCCTTCTCAGGCTGAAGGTCTGCCCTATAGCAGGCAATGTCAGAAGATCTCATGAGAGATGTGGTGGGCCGTGACAAGTCCCTGGCAGGGGTTCTTAACATGGTAACCACTGTTGAGGTCATGGGTGACTCTTTGCCGTGGGAGATCTGCAGCAGAGGGTCCATTTCAAGCAGGAGTGGCATTGGAAAAGAAGAAATGATGAGAGTGTCCAGGAAAGCCACAGGGTGCCTTTGTAAGCAAGCAGACTAGATAGAGCCAGTATGGGTGAAGGTCCAGGGGTAGATCTGAGGGAGGCCAACAGGTTTGGAGAACCCCATAGCTAAGGTCTCAGGTACTTCTCTACCACCTAGCCCCTACTTTGAGATCCACATACTGGGGCCGTGAACCAAAGGGATGATGATCAGAAGCGCAGAACTTTTAGAGCCTGCTAGTTTTTCTGGATTTTAATTGAGTGTTAGTGACAAAACCAAATTATCTTGAAAGAAGTCTCCCTAGCTGGTGAAGTCATGGGCACGGCAATAGTCTTCTGAGTTCTTAAAATTTGCCTTTACCTAACTCCAGTTTGCCTTCATGTGGCCTGTTTACATTTGAACAGTGTCTTTCTTGTTCATTTGTTTTTCAGCTCCTTGGTGAAGCAGGGTTCCATTTTTCAGATGGAAAAGTTAAAAAGCAGAAATGTTAGCAGCCTCTCAACAGAGGTGCTCAAATGGTCATTCTTTGTTTCCACAGACAAGAGTTTCAGCACTTTTCGCCTCCTCCAGGGGCCCCAGGAATCCCTACCTCTTACTCAGCTTATTACAATATTTCTGTGGCCAAGGCAGAGCTGCTGAACAAACTGAAAGATCAACCCGAGATGGCAGAGATTGGCTTAGGAGATGAGGAAGTTGACCATGAACTGGCTCAAAAAAAGGTAAAGTTTTTTGATGTGTCCTAGAGATTTTCACAATTTAGCTTGAATGTGTCTGGAGGATGACCAACCTTCTACACTCTCTAGAATATCTCACATTCCCATATTTTCAGTATGGAAATCGTACAGCTTCTCTGGGTTTCTCACAGTTCCAAGTCCACTCTATTTTTGATCCAGTCACTAATAATAATAGTCATAATCATCATTATTGTCTCTGTGATCCTTAGAACAGCCCAACAAGGTAGATTGGGTATTTTTAATAGTTGAAGGGACTAATTTGCCCAGGTGCAGACTAAATGGTAGATCCAGCACTTGAAGTCAAGACTGTCTGAATTTCTACTCTACAGTACATGCTGTCTCTCTGAATTGAGCCAGCCTTGTAATTAACTCACTACTCAGGACACATTAGAGCTTCTGCCAGTGGGCTCTTGTACCCAATGGCAGTGCCATTGATTTTTATTCTTTGTGCAACTTCCTGGGAGACAGAACAGACTAAGTAAAATAAGGACAAATTATAGGCTGGCAAACTTTAGTGTTTATTTGCAAAGATAGTCAATTATGTCTTAAAAACACAAAATAGTTAAATGGGGATGATGATGATGTTGTTGTTCCAAAGCTTTCCTTTCTTTGTCTGAGTACCACTAGTCTGGTTTTCTAATGAATTCCTGGAATTACTTTGCCCTCCCTGCACTTACCTATTGTATTTCATAAGCAAATAGGGTTGTCATGGCAACCTCAAAGGCTCAATTTGCCTCTTTGCGGACATCTGAACTCAATGTAAATTGTTCTTCTGCCCATACTTCTTTCAGAACATGACCTGTAGGAAGGTACAGGGCCATATGCAAGAGCCTTTCTTCCAATTTCCTATCTGAAGCAAAATGTCAGGGGAAGAATTGGAAGCATGATAGTGTTGAAGTTTTATTGATTCAGATATCTGTTTCCTTGGATTCCATGTTCTGTGAGCATGGCAGGGGTACTCCTAGCTTACTCATGGCCTGGCCTCTGCACGGGCAAACCTAATAAAAAAAAACTCTGACCAGGAAAAGAAAGAGATGATCAGAAATGGCAGAGCACAGAACAACAGAAAGTGACTTGAAGTGATTGTGGGTGGGCTACGACACTTTGTCTCTGAGGAAGAAAGGTGAGGGATGTCACCAATTTGCAATGTCCCAGAAAAAACAACTTAGCTCTGGCTGGATCTGTGATGACTCCACAACTCTATCCAGTACACTTCTTCAGGATTGAGGTTCAGGTTGTAGAGCACAAGTCCCAAGAAATAAAGCGCCCTCACCACTTATCCTTCCATCTATCCCTGGAGCCTGGGAACTGGGGTTGGTAGGTGATTTTCCAAGTGGGTCATTTTCCAGATGGCCCCTGGCCATCCTTTGTCCCCAGCATTGACTTTTGTTTGGGAGAGCAGATGGTGGGAATATAACTGGCAGCCTTTTAGCATCTAATTGTGTTGCCTCCTTCATATCACTGATACCCAGTTCCCAGTGGGTTTTGGAATTTTTCCTAAATGCATATCCATTATACTTCAGACTGAGATTATAATGATCTCCTGACTTTTGAAGGGTTCTAAAATGTGACAACAGGTCTTGGAGCCTGGAGAAGGCTCTCTTAGTCCTGGTCACTTTGGACATCTCTAAATAAACTACTAGAGAGGAATATATTCTAGAAAACTACAAGCCTATGGTCCCTGTGCTTGGACTAGAAAAAGATTAAAACATACATTGAAGGATATTCCTATGTACAAGATAACTATTCTAAACATGTAACATGTGTTAACTTATTTAATTCTCATAACAATTCCGTGAGGTAGGTCCTATTGTTATCCTATTTTTTTGATGTGGAAATTGACGTGCAGAGAGGTTGAGTAATTTGCTGAACGTCATATATAATACCATTACTTTGCATCAGAGCAGGAGTTCAGACTCTGCTAATCTGGCACTGGAGTCTGTGCCCTTAACCACAATACAATACTGGCTGCAAAGGCTATGGGCAGACTGGGACAGGGCCATTATTGTCATAACCTTGAAGCTAGACAAGTATCCGTTCATTTGGAATACCATGTAGAACTAAATAATAATATTAGCATTAGTAAACATGCATTGAGCATTTAAGTGTCAGTCATAATACTAAGTCTTTTACTTATGTGGCTTCATTTAACCATCAGAAAATCTCTGGAGTTGGGGAAGTGTCTACAGATGAAGAAACAGAAGTCTTAGTGGCATTAGGTATCTATCATAAGGCCATACAGTTTGGAGTTAGAATTGGAATCCAGATGTCTCTGACTCTAAAACTCTACTGTACTTCCCTGTGACTGCACTCACCTATAGGGGAGACAAATCAGAAGACACAGAAACTTACAATCAACAGCAGGTGAGGGATCAGACACACACACGGAATAGAAAGTGAAGAACTTCAAATTACACTGTAGGGTTCTAATTCTAAAATACTTAAAAGCTCAGACAAAACAAGATCACTGAGAGAAGACTTACAGAAGAGGGCTTCCTGTGGGGGAGGGGAGGGGCAGAGCTGCCCCCCAAAGAAATTTAGGAATAACCAAAATGAAGAAAGAGATAAAGAATAGGTGGAATTGCATAAACTACTGAGGAACACAAAAATGAGTGTTGTGAATACAGAGGAGAGTGAGGAGCTAATTCTGAAAGACTCTGAGGAGTGACATTAGAATGGCAAGGTGGGACCAGAGTGAGTAATAAATAATAGCAGCCCAGCTTTTATGGAGCACTTATTATGGGCCAAGCACTTTGCATGCATCACCTCACTGACTCCTTTTTATGACCCAATGCAGTGGGTACAGCAGTTACCCCCATTCTACAGATAAAGAAGGTGAAACTCAAGAATGTCAAGTCACCCAAGGTCCCACAGCTAGGAGGTGACAGAGCTAGAAGTCAAACCCAGTCATTATAACTCCAGAACTCAGTCTTATCCAAAAGGCCTAAAAGCCAAGCTGAGGAAGCAAAGACCTAGCACAGTGCTATGAACATGAGAGGTACTTAAATGGGTTGAAGGAGAATGAATGAAGTGATAGGCAAATACCTTAGGGCAAATGCTTTTCCAACCTAGGCTCTCACAAGGACTATAACTCCTATTTATTAAATAGTCCCAGGAAGGGACTGGGTGCAGAGGCTTACGCCTGTGATCCCAGCATTTTGGGAGGCTGAAGGGGGCTGATCACTTGAGGTCAACCTGGCCAACGTCATGAAACCCTGTCTCTACTAAAAATAAAAAAAATAAAACAAATTAGCCTGACATCTATGGCGTGCACCTGTAATCTCAGCTACTTAGGAGACTGAGACACGAGAATCGCTTGAACCTGAAAGGTGGAGGTTGCAGTGAGCTGAGATCATGCCACTGCACTCAAGCCTGGGTAACAGAGCGAGACTCCATCTCAAAACAAAAACAAAAACAAAAACAAAAACAAAAACAAAAACAAAAAACAGTTCCAGCAAGTACTTATTATATTAAGTTGCATTTGGTAGATGAAGCTTAGCGTATGGGTATCACTTACCCAATGCCAAAAAGTTTGGTGATGACATGGAGATCCCTACCAGACGGAAAGAAGCTGCTTGCCCAAAAGGCTGGAGTTGCTCATGACTTGCCCAAATTTCCTTTGTTTCCAGTGACTAGGATAGAGCCCACTGTCTCTTCCTTGTATTCCAAAACAGAGGTTACAGGCATAAATCAGTTTCTGTTGGTCCCCATTCTCATCCTTTGTCTTCTGTTTAATTCCCCTAGGTACAGCTTATTGAAAGCATCAGCAGAAAACTTTCTGTCTTGCGGGAGGCCCAGCGAGGGCTGCTAGAGGACATCAATGCCAATTCTGCCCTTGGGGAGGAGGTGGAGGCCAACTTAAAAGCCGTCTGCAAATCCAATGAATTTGAAAAATACCGCTTGTTTGTTGGGGACCTGGACAAAGTGGTCAACCTGTTGCTGTCACTCTCTGGACGACTGGCCCGGGTAGAGAATGCTCTCAATAGCATCGATTCAGAGGCCAACCAGGAGAAGGTAGAGTTGGGGTTTCTGGGGTGTGGGTAGAAGGAAATGCCATTTGTTTCTTTTCAGGGCTCTCTCTTTCAAAAAGTTGGGCTATATGGGAAACAGTAGAGGATAGGGTTAAAAGTGTGTGAGCACTGAGGACAGGCGCGATGGTTCATGCCTGTAATCCCAGCACTTTGGGAGGCCAAAGTGGGCAGATTGCTTCAGTCTAGGAGTTCAAGACCAACCTGGGCAACTTAATGAAACCCCATCTTTACTAAAAACACAAAAATTAACCTGGTGCGGTAGTGCATGCCTATACTCCCAGCTATTCCGGAGGCTGAGGTGGAAGGCTTGCTTGAGCCTGGGAGTTAGAGGCTGCCATGAGTGAAGATTGTACCACTGCACTCCAGCCTGGGTGACAGAGGAAAAAAACAAAAAAGAAACATGAAAAAAGGAAAAATAAGACTGTGAACACTGGCTTTTAAGTGCCCTGAAATTGTTGCTCTACCATTTCTTAGCTATGTGACTGTGGACAACTCACGTAACATTACTCTGCCTCAATCTCGTCATCTATAAAATGGGGTGAACATACTTCCTGCCTTACGGGATTATTGTGAGAATTAAATTAGTTTATGTTAATTACATAAAACAGGGCCTGGGACAGGGTAAACACTGAATCAGTACTAGCTCTGAGTAGTAGTAGTAGCAGCAGCAGTTTTGCCTCACTCAGTGAGGCAAACTCAGCAGTTTTGGAGGGGTAGGTCTCATCAAGTAGTTGATATTAGAAAGCTGTCAGTTTCACAGGTTGAGTCACTATGCATCTATTCCTGAACCAAAATTGCATCACCTTTTCCTATACAAGTGGCTTTGGATATACCTTTGAATCCACAGCAAGAGGCACATATGCATATACATATTCATATATACACAGACACATACACTCACACATATCCATTCACACAGAGACACACACACACCATACAGAAAGCACCTCCACAGTGACAGTTGTTTACCAGATGAAAGGGACACAGGCTGGCTTTGTCCGAGCCTTCCTCCACCCCAAGCCCAGTGGTGGTCCCTACATTGAAGACAGCCTTAAAGAGATGGAAAGAGGTGATTTCACATCCCCTGTCCAGAATTGTTGTCATGTTTACCCTCCTGCTACTGGAAACAAAGGCTTTTGCATGGAAGTGGACTTTAGGGTGGAAAATCTAGGACTGACTAATTAGCAGAATGGATAGCTGCTTTGTGGCAGCATCTCTGGTGGAGTACTACTAGACAGCACTGTTAGACAGATGCCTGGTAATTGAAAGAGTCCTTGATTGGTCTTCTGCTCCCCCAGTTGGTGCTGATAGAGAAGAAGCAGCAGCTGACGGGGCAGTTGGCAGATGCCAAGGAGCTGAAGGAGCACGTGGACCGCCGGGAGAAGTTGGTGTTTGGCATGGTCTCCCGCTACCTGCTTCAGGACCAGCTCCAAGATTACCAGCACTTTGTCAAGATGAAATCTGCTCTCATCATTGAACAGCGAGAGCTGGAGGAGAAGATCAAGCTTGGGGAAGAGCAGCTCAAATGTCTCAGGGAGAGTCTACTCCTGGGGCCCAGCAATTTCTAATTCTGCCAGCAGTCTGCCACAGCATCCCTGCCCAGCCACAGTGGGAAGTGCTTTCAATCTTCTTTGTTAGCAGTTTCTCAGCAAATAGATAGCAATTAGCAGTTTGTTCCAGCCCTCTACCCTGGATGTCTCTCACTGCTCCTTCCTTAACAGTGGTCCTAACCAGCTAGGAGACCTTGGGGAAGCCACAGGCTTCTACCCAAGGGAGCTGCAGCAAGGTGTGATCTTACAACCACACTCTCCTTCCCACAGTTGCCAAGGGCAAGTACTTGCTGCACAGAGAGCCAACTAAGTGCCTTCATTCTGCTTTGTACTAGGACACCAAAGACATCAAGTGCTCATCACCCACCCGTATCATCAACAGCCTCTAAAGGCTCAGAGGGAAGCTTCCTTGCAGTTCTACTCTGCCCCAGGGCTTGTGGCCCAGCCATTTCTCACAGAGAGCTGGCCGCCTTGAGGGCATTCACCTGGCACCAGTTTCACGGCCTCATCCACGCTTTGCAGGGAAAAGCACAGAAGGAGGAATTATACTGAACGAAATGCAAGCAAACGTTGAGTATTCCCAGGTGACCCTTAGGAAGGAACCAGGTTTAAATCCACTCTACCCTCACCTTTCCCAGCAGCAAGTTCAGGGGAAGAGTCCTACTCTTAGCCCTGGCTAGTGTGACCCTCTTCCTGTCCTAAGACTTTGGTCCTACCACCTCTTGTTTCATCTTTCCTTTTCATTGCTGTGGGTTACCCCAGGTGCCTACCCCAGGGCTTCACCATATGGGCCATTAATAGCTCTACTAAAGCTGACTTTTAGATATAGGTTTCATTATTGGGGGAGGTGGTTCTTATTGTTATATTTTAAATGGCATTTTGATTTTATTTATTTTTATGTTTTGATTATTTTTTTCTTTTTAAACTAGTAAGGTGAGAAGAGGGAAGTTGGAGAGGGAAAAGTTAGCCCAGAAGGAAAGCATTTTCTGCAGATCAGCCTGAATCCACCATGGCTAGGTAAGCAGGTACCAATATTGTTCCCACCATAGCTATCAATGTCTAGGAATGAGTTCTCCCCTTGAACTTGGAGCCTTCCTACTGTGGCCTGGCCCCGTGCTTCCCTGAAGCCTAAGTGACTGTGAGTTTAGCATTCCCCAGCAGGGTTCAAGTTTTTCTTACTGAGTTCTCTTTGAAACCAAAGAAATCTCCTGAAACAGAGAAAGGTTCAGCCATTTCTCTACCATCTCCAAGCTATGGGATGAGTAGAGGTGACCTGAGGAGGAACTCCTCTAACTATTGCTTTCTCAGCCTGTGGCCTGGCTAAGGGGAACCAAAACTAAGGTAGCTGGGCGCTCCAGCCAAAGCCAGCTCCCCAGAGCAACTGATGACCCAGCCAGGATCTTAGGCATGCAAACAACTAAAACTGCTGCTGTTGCCAAGGCCCTGACACCAGTAGCTAGTTTCTATGCTGGAAAGGTAGCCCTCAGGTGGACGATGGGAAAAAGGGGGTTATGGTCCAATGCTGCCCTGTTATCCAGCTCAGCTGTTTCTCACTAACTGGGGTCAGTGCTTGGTATCATGCAACCCAGACAAGGCCTGGCATCTCTGCTAGTTACTGCTGAGTTCCTCAGGGTCCTTGAAGGTCAACTGTAGCAGCCGGGATGTCTCCTTCAGCCAAAGAATTTGCCAAGGAAGTTTTGCTGCTGTTACAAATACTTTTCACTAGCTTCCATTTCCTCTTCATTGTATTTGAAAACAATGGGAGAATCTTGGCCAGCAGGGTGTCCTGGGGTGGGGGGTGCGGTAAGCCTTTCTGTGGAGCCCTGGGTTTACTCTTAGTACTGCTGCTGGAAACACTGTTAGAATGGCAACCCTGCCATTTCCCCTCCAGTGGAAGATTCTACTTTATTCAGGAAGGCTGGTGGCTTGCAAGGTCTAGGATTACACAAGCCAGCAAAGATTGAGAAGGTAGGGGAATGCTTTGAATGGAGGCCATAGTTGTTATCTTTTCTTCTGAGCAGGCTCTAGGACAAACAATGAGCAAATTGAGGTGTCCTGTGTTGGCAGGATGAGGCTGATATGTTCCATCATTCTCAGATTTGTTGATTAGAACAACTTTTTGGTAATATGGGCCTATGGAAAGGAATGATCACTTCCTTGGACACTATGGCCATAGTCTTGAGTTTTTCTAGTCAGCATGTGATTGGTTGTATCTTAAGTTTATGATGCCAAAAATACTACTGACTCTTTTATTTTTGTTCTTCATCCCATCTCAAATTAGTTTCTAGAGTTGGAATCAGATCACAAAGATGTTCATTTTCGCATGCAGGGAAAGTTGCCAAAGCACTTAAAAATAACCCCAAAACTATACCTAACAGTGAAGCTTGGTAGATAAAGGTGACCTGCTAAACAGACACTGGCGTGCCACACTCCTGCCAGGGCAGACTCATTGTGTGTGATAGTGCTGCAAAGCTGCCAGTATTACTTGAGATGTAGTGTCTCTCCCCTGTTCTCAGTTCTTGGGCTCAGCCTTCCTCCAAGCCCTGCCAGTGAGTAGCAGTTTGGAAGGCAGGCCAAAGGAGATCCCCCAAGACAGTTATTGGTCTTGACTTCTGCTCTCTCCCTTCAAGTATTTATACAGGCCCTCATGGGTAATAGGCAAGCATGATGATTGATAGAGAAGTCAGTGCATGAGTTACTATCACATGTCCCCCCACTTCCCTGGCCACCTGCAAGGGCTCTGGATAATTGAGTCTCCCTGAGTTCCACAGCTGGAGGCTCAGCCAGGATATAGCCATAAATGCCCAAGTAGAATCCGACAGAATAAGACAGAGATGCTGAAAATAAAGTCCTAGAAAGGAAGAAATTGGAAGCAGAGAAAAGGAGAGAGGGTGAAAAGATGAAAAGCCTCTTTCAAGGTTAGGTTCAGGTTCTGTTTTCTATTTAAACTCATGTGCCAAAAAGCTGCCCAGGCACACCAGAGCCACATTCTGAACCCAAGTCTCCCTGAAGGTGCTGCTCTGCCAGTAGCAGGCCCCAGATGGAAGAAGCTGGTCCCATTTCTGGCCACTTCCACCCATTTGGAGCTTGGTGACTCCCACTGTCTTTGCCAGAGGAGTTGTCTATGCCAATAATATTTCTGCAACAGCATATTATATTATTTGAAGATTAGTAGATCTTTTAGAGGGGAGTGGGGCAGGGGGCAGTTTCTATAGATAAAGAACCAATGTTGGTTGTACCAGCTGTTGGGGGTCATGTATCCCATGTGAAGCTATTCTTTTTCCAAATCTTATTGTTTCTGCATTTGTGTCCTCCACCACTCCCTTCTTGGCTGACATAGATATGCCTGCCAGATTGTCATCAAGGGTCATATTTCAATAAAAGGTGCTAAGGACAAGAAAAAATCTCATGTGTTTTGACTCAGGTGATGGAAGTCTAAAGATTCTGCTGAAAATTCTCCTTCATATGACCGGATCCTTACCCACATCCCTAAACCCTTACTCTGGCCTCTGAGGGATGGTATTAATGATATACCATTCATCATCCCCAGTTAAATAGCAGGATCTGCCATAGCCTTTTTAGAGGAACAGCTTTTAGACATCTGTTTCAAGAGCACACTGAAGAGGGAACACAGAGTTTTAACCACTGGTTATTTCTATTGTTATCACAGTATTGAAGCATAGTATTTTTCTACTTAGAAGGACCTCAAGAACACAGCCCTGCCCTTTAGCTCACTGATATATTTCTTTCTCTCTGGTTAGTCATTGGCAACATCACAACCAGTCTAACCCCATGTTTAGAATGCAGAAAAAGTCAACAATGGTGTAATCTCAGGTATAGACCTAAGCAGTATAGAGTCCAATTGTGGAATCTAGCCTGATTGAAGGTAAGCCACGTTCTTTCTAGACTTCATCTAATCTTGAATTCTTTCTAGTAGTTTTATCTTACTTTTAGCTGATACTCCAATCTCACACCTTCACTCTCAGCTCCCTGGAAAGCAAGGGTCTTGCTGATCTTCTGCTCTCCAAATCAGCCTCAAAGATTAGACTCAAATGTATTCCAGGCAGCAACTCTGACATTGAAAAGCTTTCTTTTTTGTGATCCATATTCTGTTCATATTCCAACTATCCTCCTTCTACTCAAGATATCCAGTGTGGTAGAATAGAAAGAGTGCAGCTTTGGCTTTGGCATTAAAATTAACTGTGTTCAAATCCTGGTTCTGCCACTTATTCAATGAATCTAGGCTACTAGCTTAACTTCTGAAGTCATTTTCTTATCTGTAAAATGGGAACAGTATTATCCAGCTTGCAGAGTTATTGTAACTCAAAAATAATAAATAAAAGCCACTAACAATCCAAGTAGTTATTAGGCAGAATCCCAGGCCCACCCCAAACTCGGTGATAGCAATCTGAATTTTAACTAGATTTCCAGAAGATTCATGTACATATTAGAGTGTGGGAAGTACTGACTTGTCAAAAAAGTATTCAGTACCTGGTAACCATTATTATAGTCCTGATCTACTAAATTCAATTTTTCCTTATCCCAGGCATATTTTTGCTCTTCTCATATTGCTCACAACTACCTGCCTGGATGAATTCAGCAAAGTTGCAGGATACAAGGTTAAAACACAAGATCAAATGAACAATCCTAAAATGTTATTAAGAAAACAGTTCAATTTACATAGCATTAAAAAGCAAAAAAATAGGAATACTTTAACAAAAGAAATGCAAAACTTTTACACTGAAAACTATAAAACATTGTCGAAAGAAATCAGAGCAGATCTAAACAAATGGAAAAGCCCTCCATGTTCATGGATTGGAAGACTTAGTATTGTTAAGATGAAATGTACCTCAAATTGATCTACAGATTTAATCCAGTCCTTATCAGAATTCCAGTGGCTTCCTTGCATAAGTTGACAAGCTGATTCTAAAATTCATGTGGAATTACAAGGGACCCAGAAGAGTCAAAACAATCTTTAAAAAGAACAGAGTTGGAGGGCTCATACATATCAAAACTTACTGCAAAGCTACAGTAATAAGGACAGTGTGGTAAAGGCACAAAGATAGATGTATAAATAAGTGGAATTAAATTGAGAGTCCAGAAATAAATCCTCACATATGTGGCTAGTTAATTTCAACAAGGATGCCAAGAGAAAATGAGGAGAGTATAGTTTTTTAGCAAATGGTGTTGACATAACTGGGTATCTACATGGGAAAAAAATGAAGCTTTCCTTAAATCACATGCAAGAATCAATTCAAAATTGATCATAAAATGTAAGATTTAAAATTATAAAATTCTTAGAAGTAAACATTGTAGTAAGTCTTCCTAATGTCACACACGTGACAATGTCACACACGTCATACAAAAAATATAAATAAATTGGAGTATATCAAAATTAAAAACTTTTGTACTTAAAAGATATCATATCAAAAGAGTGAAAAGAAAAGCAACATAATGAGGGAAAATATTTGCATATCAAATATTTCGAATATAAAAAGGACTCTTACCACTCAATGATAAAAATAACCAATTAAAAATTGGTAACAGATTGTAATAGACATTTCTTCAAAGAAAATATGTGTCTTATATGCTTGGTTTGCTATAACGTACTACCATAGACTGATTGGCTTAAATAACAGACATTTAAACATTTATTTCTCACAGTCCTGGAGACTGGGAAATCTGAGATCAAGGTGCCAGCAGATTCAATGACTTGTGAGGGCCTACTTCCTAGTTTGCAGATAGCTACCTTCTGGCTGTGTCCTCAGGAAAGAAAGGGATCTGGTCTCTTCCCTTTCTTATAAGGGCATCATAATTTCATTATGAAATCACTCGTGATTTAATCTAAACCAATTTACCTCTCAAAGGCCCCACCTCCATATACCATCACATTGGGGATTAGGTCTTCAGCATATGAATTTGGAGAGGACACAAACATTCAGCTTATAGCAATATGCAACTGGCTAGCAGGCACAGGGATAGATGCTCAAGTATTACTATTCATTAGGGAAATGCAAATCAAGACCACAATGAGATACCACTTCATACCCACTAGAACAGCTGTATCAAAAAGCCAAACAATAATAAGTGTTGGTGAGGAAATGAAGAAATTGGAACACTCATACATTGCTGATGGGGATGTAAATTGATGCAATCTCATTGAAAAACAGCTTGGCAGTTTCTACAAATGTTAAACATAGAATTTCCACACGACTTAGCAATTCCATTCCTAGGTATATGCCCAGGAGAATTGAAAACAGGTGTTCAAACAAAAGCATGAACATGAATGTTTAAAGCAGCATTACTCATAATAGCCAAAAAGTGGAAATGACCCAAATGTCTATCTACTGAGGAATTTTATAAACAAACTTTGATATATCCATACAGTAGGGTATTATTTAGCCATAAAAATGGATAAAGTACTGACACATACAACATTGATGAACCTTGAAAATATGCTAAGTGAAAGGAGCCAGTCATAAAAGACCACATATAGTATGATTTCATTTATATGAAATGTCCCAAACAGGCAAATCTATAAAGGTGGAAAGCAGATTAGTAGTTGTCAAGACTGGGGGTTCAGGGGCAATAGGCATGAGGTTTCCTTTGGGGGTGATGAAAATATTATAAAATTAGATTGTCATCATGGTTGCCCAACTCTGTGAATGTACTGGAAACCATTGAAGTATACGTTTTAAACGGGTGCACTAAATGGTATTTGAATTATTTCTCAATGTGTTTTTTTTTAAAGCTATTGATTATTTCTATCAGTCTCATTCCTCTTGACAAAAATCTGAGTTGAGGGTGAGCATGTACTTCATTCCTGAATCCAAAGGGTACAATATTTGTACCATTTGAATTTGGGAGTGACTTTGCTATTGCAACCTTCCCCTTGAAGACCTGGAAGACCCAGCAGCATTAGGAGAAAGAGTAGTCTCTGCCTTGTACTAAGACTTCAGTGAAAATAACAGAGATGGGAGGGACTACTATTGGGAAGCAGGAACAATCTTTCTAGGTAAATATTGTGGTAGAATGGATAAGAACTTCTGTTCATTGGGCAAATAAACCACGTTTTAAATCCTGACTCTACCAACTTACTGTGTCACCTTAATAAGTTACTTGACTTCTCTCAGCCTTCATCTATAAAAGGGGGCTAATAAAGGCCCCATCTCAAAGTGTTACTATGATGATTAAATGAGATAATTCATATGAGCATTTAAAATAATGTCTGTCATGTAGTAGGTGTTTAATAAATGTTAGCTGCTAGATTTATTTTTATTGAGGTGAGATTGAAGTAGAACAATATAAGGAAAAGTAAAGCATCTTCAGCTTTGGAGTCAGATAGCTCTGTTAATGTGACCTCGGAAGTCACTTTATTTATTGAGCCTTAGCAAATAATAAGGATAATAATCCTTCTCTTATGGAGGCAGTTCCAAGCCTGGACACTGAAACTCACACCACATAGAGTTTTGTACTGGCTCCACCACTTATACATTGTGTAACCTTGAGTATGTTTAACTTCCCTGTACCTGGATGTCTTCTTCTGTCTAAAGGTGGAAACAAAAATAATCCTTGGGTTGATGTCAGAAATTATTGAGTTAATCCATGCAAAGTACTTAGGACAATAAATACGCAATGAATGCTACCTTTTATTATAAAGCTAAAGTTGGAATCAAATGAGATCTCTGGTAGAGCTGTTCGTATGGTAGGTTCTCCATAGATGGTGGTTCCTTTCCTTATCTACTCTGTTCTGTGCACCAGGTCAAGACATTTTTGGACCTGCAGATAAAACGTTTCAGCCTTGGGAGCTCCCCACCTTCTGTGAGTAAAATTTTCTGGCAAGCTCAGTACTACCATTTGATGAGAACAATGTAGTCTGTCAGCTGCCTGCCAGATGACTCTCTCTACTCCCAAGAAAACAACCCATTCAGAGCAATAGAGAAAGAACTGTTTTGCGTGTGAACCACTTAAGGTCCAATTTGAGGCTTGTTTAGGGAAAACATCTACTCCTCCTTGAACCTATCTTTAGGCTTGAAGTCCACTTAAATGTTATTGAGTTTCCTACCCTGGGTTAAGCACTTTCACGTATCTTTGCTGACACTATTTTTTCTATCTAAATATACATTTTTAAAACAGAAATCCTCATTTAATCTTTAAAACAGCTCTGTGATTTTTAAACACTTTATTTCATTAAAATTCAGAATTGTAGCATTTTTGCTGTTTGTAAATTAAACAAAATGGATTGTAAGTGTGCAATGCCATTCATTCATTCAACTCATGTGCCAAAAATCTGTTTCGTGGTCCAGGGATTCAGAAGTGGACAAGATAGATAAAGTCCCCACTCTCGTGGGGCTTTTATCCTAATGAAAGAGATAGATAAGTATAAATATACAATTATATAATACTTTATATACAGAAATACACACATAATCACTTTTTACCCTAGTATGGCAATGCAAAACATTCTTGCTTGATTTCCACAGCTATGTGCAATAGGCTAAACCCATGCATCTCTTTGCTACTGCAGTAACTAAAATATTTTTACATTAGTTTCCACCAGAGCATAATGTTGCAGTGAACATGGGAGTGCAGGTATCTCTTCAACATACTGATTTCATTTCCTTTGGGCATTTACCCAGAAGAAGAATCTCTGCATCATATGGTAGTTTTATTTTTAATATTTTGAATAATGTACACTCTTTTCCAAAATGGGGCACTAATTTACATTCCCACAACAATGTACCAGGGCTTTCTTTTCTCCCTACCCTCATCAACATTTGTTATCCCTTGTCCTTTTGATAAAAGCCTATTTGTGACAAAATGGATGAACCCAGAGGGTATAATGCTAGGTGAAATAAACCAGACACAGAAAGAAAAATACTGCATAATCTCATATGTGGAATCTAAAAAAGTCGAACACACAGGGGCATGGAGGTGGAAGAAATAGGGATGTTGGTCAAAGCATACAAAGTTGCAGTTACATGAAATGAATAAATCTAGAGATCTCATGTACAGCATAAGTTCTATAGTTAATAATGCCGTATTGTATACTGGAAATTTTCGAAGAGTAGATTTCAGGTGGTCTTACTGCAAAAGAGGGTAATTATGTGAGGTAATGCATATTTAATTTGCATGACTGTAGCAATCATTTCACTATGTATATGGATGTCAAAACATGATTTGTACACCTTAAATATATACAATAAAAGATTTCACCAAAGACATTCTTATTTTAGCACTAAATAGGATTTGCAATGAGATTTTTAAAAATTTGTCTAGCAAAAGTATGACAAACTATCACTGAAGAAGTAGGATTTGAAAGTAGTTTAGACAGAAAGGTTGAATTCCATTGTTGATAAAGAAAATCAATTCATATCACATGGAAATCTTGCCCATTCTGTGCATTATTCAAACATGGCCAAACACTAAGGGGTCCTGGCAAAACCTCCTCTCCTTAACAGGCCGCATTCTGTTTATAAACTGCTTAAGTTTCTTCAATATGACCCTTCATTCTGGAGTTGTTTACTGCCGTTAACAGAGTAAAATAACATGGCTTTGAATTCCCATTTTCCTCCCAGCTACTGATTTTCTATCTGAAAAGGATAATTAATGGAATTCACCTCCCTGGGTGTTGAGTTGATTGTATTTTTTGCAAAGGAAAAAATCTGGGAAAAAGCCATGAGTGAAAAATCTTTCCAACTTGAAAATGCATTAGATTNCAAAGTGCTGAAAAAAATAACAATTTGTTCCCTGATTTCTCCTCATTTGTAAATTTGATAAATATGAAATAGCAGACCAAACTCAGCAGATACAATAAATGATAACTTATAATTGAGAAAAAACTCTTATTTAGGCTAAGCTTAAACACCTACTGTTTAGAAATCTCATAAATGACTATATATTTAAGTACTTTTTACAAATATGGAATCTTTAGTTTTCTTTTAGAAAAATGGGCAGTGGTAAGAGTGAGGAGAGGCAGATAGAAAAGAATAATGAGACTGTGGCTAAATTGGATAATACTATGCATTTAGAACAAAATTTTGGTCACTTTCCCACAGGCTGGTAGATAATTTGTTCTATCAAATAAGCCTGTCATAAAACTCAGACCGTTACTAAAACCTTTTATTAAAAAACATCCAGTTTTGACAAAAGATTGCCTAAACCATGTCTGTTATTGAAACAATCTGTGAGTGGGAAAAACCATGTATTTGGGAACTTGCTGGAATGGTACTCAAAACCCTTAGACCTGGAGCTGGCTCTGCCCTCCTCACTCTGTGACCTTGTACCCTTTTATCAGTTCTGTGAAGGGGATATTTTGGTGGTTATTAAACTGAAGGGGATATTTTGGTGGTTATTAAACTGAAGAACAAACACCTGCCTAGCTACATAACACCATGCTCCAAATTTTGCCCCCAAGTTGCACACTGGCCCAGGTCCCTCTAATTAGCGTGGCTGCCCAGAGGATGAAGTCCTGATTCCTTGCATATAAGGCCCTTGGTGTTCTGTCTCCTATGTGCTTCTCCAGCTACGACCCCTGACACATTCTCACACTCATCCTTAGCTCTGGCTGGTTCTGCAAACATGTCATGCAGTCTCATCCCTCTCTGTACTCACAACGACTGGTCCTTCTGTCTGAAAATCCACCGCCCCCCTCCCTGAGTTCCCTATTTAGCTAATTCCAGCGTGTCATTTGGTGTCAACTCAGATTTTACTTCCTTCAGAAACATTCCTTTGATATAGTAATAATAGTGTATAGTATTTGCATATGATCATTGTTTATACTTTCTGTCTCTCCCTTTAGGCTGTGGGCTTCTTGAGGGCAGAAACTAATTTATACTGCTAATATTAGCACAGTGCCCCAAGCTCATAGTAAACACTTCAGAAATACAGGGTAGTAACATTTCATGAAGGCCTTGCTGTGGGCTTCATATTCTGGTGATATGTTACACTGGCTTATCCTCCTCAATACAGTTATTAAATGTTAGACTTTCTTAAAACTTGGTCCTAGGCCCTTCTTCTCTTCTTACTGTATGCTCTAGCCCAACCCTCCCTCTTTCTTAATCATACATACCCATGGTGAGTTTATCTCCCATATAAAGCTGGCTCTCAAATTTATATCTCCAGTTCAGATTTTTTCTTAGCTCCAAAGCTTTATATCTGGTTAGCCCAATGACACCCCAAAACCCAAATATTCATGTATCCAAAATTAAATATTTGATTTTCCCCTCCCAAACCTGGTTCCCTCAGTGATTGATACTCCTCTCCAAACAACTAGAAAAGCTAGAAGTCTTAGAGTAATCACAGACATCCTCCTCTTTCTCACCCCTTCCATATAGAATTGATCACCAAGTCCTATCAATTCTGTTTCCTAAATATATCTCCAATCTATTTACTTATTTTTCCACAGTATTATCCTCTGAACTACATCATTAGCCTAACTATTCTTCTTGTGTCATTTCTTACTTTCTGTAGACTGTTGTTCATGCTGTATATGATTATATCACCCCTTCTCCTGCTTAGGTCATTGCAATAGATTTCAAAGGCCTTTCCATTACCTATGAGGTTCTGCATGCCTATCTATGCCTAATGATGTACCAGCATCAGCTTCAACCTCATTATGTGGGCAAACTTGCTTTTCAGATTCATGTATGGCTTTGGCTTAGATATTTAAACACTGAATAGCCAAATATCTTCTTCAGCATTGAATTACTTAGCTTTTGCTTCAGGAACCAACGACCCTCAGTTTTCAGTGGCTTACAACAACAAACATTTTTTTTTTTTTTTTTCATCTTACATGAAGGCTAATAGCTAGCTACAACTTTGCTGGCCTTAGCTGGGTTCAGGTAGCATCATGAATTTTCTGATTCAGGGACCGAAGATGAAAGAACTGCCATTCTCTTGGGCATGTGCTTCTCTTTTTGGAAGTCAAAAGCTCAAGAGAGACAGAGCCAAACGATGAAAAGATATTTAAAACTCTGCTCTGATGTAAGGTATATCATGCCCATTGTATTAGTTTTCTATTGCAACATTACCACAAACTCAGTGGCTTACAACAACACATATTTATTACTTCACAGTTTCTGTGGGTCAGAAGTCTAGGCATGACTTAACTGTGTCCTCTATTTAACAGTTTCACAAAGCTGCAATCAAGGCGTCAGCCAGGCTGCAATCTCATATGAAGGTTTGACTGTGGAAGAATCTACTTCCAAGTTCACTCATATTGTTGGCAGATATCATGGCTGTAGAGCTGAGAGCTGAGGGCCCTGTTTGCTATCAGCTGAAGACTACCTTCAGATCCTAAAAGCCACCCTTACCTCCTAGTGGCTGCCCACAGTTCCTAGATGCTGGTCAGAGTTCCTAGAAGCCTTGCCACAGTTCCTTACAATATGGCACCATGGCTACTTACTTCATCAAGCTAGTAAGGAGGGTATCTAAAGTGAATCTGATAGTAAGATTAGATCTTATACAATGTAGTGTAATCACAAATAAGGCATTTCATTACCTTTGCCATATTCTGTCATTTAGATGCATGTCACAGTTTCCATCACACTCAAAGGGATGAATACCAGGGTATGAATACCAGGAGGTGAGGAATGTGGAGGCCATCCTAGAGTCTGCACATCACATCTACTTGAATTCTATTGACTAAAGTAAGTCACTGACTGGCCAGTCCTAAGGACAATGGGACAGTAAGTTATACTCTACCTGTAGGGTGGGGAAGAAATGAATAATTTTTAACAAATAATACAATCTTCCAAAACCATTATTTATAACATGATCAATGTTGTGCATGATCAGGTGGTCCTCTAGGCTACTGCATAATAATGACAGTAATATGAATAATGGAAGTCATTTGGGGTTATTAATATTTTAATATTCACTTTGAAACATAGCTAAGCATTCTAGATAAAACTGGAGAGAAAATCTTATGTTCTATATGTTTCAATTATATCAATCAATCAAAAATAAGTGTATATTCTTACAAGAATAAAATACAGTAATGCTGATTTTAAGAACTGTTAAATTTATCTCCATAAAACTTAACTTCCAAATAGTTAAATATGGAAATAGATTGGTAGTTAATATAAATTATGGGAGTATACACTCACTAAATAACCTTAGGGAGAATATTATATCAATTTGGAGACAGTAAGTCTTTTAAAACTTATGTAATAGAGATCCAAGTATATTATAATTTTAAACTGTAGACTTGTTTGAGGTATTAGCATTCACAACAGTAACCAAAATAACCTTTACGTACATATTACATTTTAGTTAATAATTTCATGATTCCTTTAGGAAAAAATATTATTTGGGAATTTTTCACATTTTATAAGGATGACTTAAAACCAGTGTGTCAACTTTGTCAATCCAATTTTTTTAAGGAAGAAAAGTCTCCAAAATGGAAGTTAAGAGAATCTTTCCAAAGGAAATAACAATTCAGTTAAAACCTGAAAGAGGCAGCTAGGCGAAAGTGAAGTGAAGAAGGGGAGGGAACAATCCAGGTAGAGAGAGTGACATTTAAGAGACCAAGAGTGCTGAATACAAGTCAAAGGGGTTGAAGTGCTGAGGTGTATTCCTTTACTAGCTAACACAACTAAATGGCTTTTCATGACTCACATTTACTATCTCATAGTTTTTTGTGTCAAGGAACAGCTTAGCTGGGTCCTCTCTAAAACTGTAGTCAAGGTCTTAGCCAGGGCTGGGCTGTCATTTAGAGGCTTGACTGGGGAAGGGTCCACTTCCAAGCTCACTCCAGTTCTCAGCAGTTTCTTTTCTTGTGGCTTTAAGACTTATGGCAGGCTGCTTTTTCCAAACCAGCAATGGAGAGAGAAAGACTTTAAAATCTGCTAGCAAGATGGAGTCATATATTGTCATCACAGGAGTGACATCCCAGTCACCTTTGCCATATTCTACTGTTTAAAATCAAGCCACACATCCCACTCACACTTAAGGGGAGGGGATTATACAGAGGTGTGAACACCAGGAGGTGGGGATCATAAAGACCACCTCAAAAATTGTCCCCCACAGAGAGGCAAAGTTGTACAAGATAGGTGGTAGAGGTTCACTTAATCTGCAGTTTAGCCAAATGATGCTTGGCTAGGTATCAAAATCAATATTAAGCAAAAGCTAAGGCCAGATCCAAAAATCCTTATTATATACTGAAATTCTAGTATACAAGCATAAATTTGAAAATATGTCAAAATATTAATCATAACAAATTTATTATTACAATGTTAGTAGCCAATTTTGTAAAGTTTATTATTACGATCTGGGAACAAAATTTCCAAGTACTATCACACTGCCTACCACACTGTTGATCTTTCCTTCATAGCATTTTTACATCCACAAATCTGTATTTACTTGTATGAATAGCTGATTAATATTTGAATTCTATGCTAGACTGTAATCTCCAAGAGAGCAGGAGCCTGTGCCCAGTTGTGCATAGTAGTACTTTTCGTGGAATAGGATTTTTTGGCTCTAATATTCCCTTTGATCCTCCCCATCCTCACCCAGGAGACTTTAGCATCGTTAAATGGCATCAAAGTTATCCTATCAAAGGTATTCAGTAAATGACAAGAGAAGGGTTTGGAACAAGAGAGTTAACTTTAAAATTTTAAAACAATTGTGTACACCTTACACTAAAATTAACTCCAAATGGATTAAAGATTTAAACATAAGACCTAAAACCATAAAAGCCCTAGAAGAAAACCTAGGCAATACCATTCAGGACACAGGCATAGGCAAGGACTTCATGATTAAAGCGCCAAAAGGAATGGCAACAAAGGCCAAACTAGACAAATGGGATCTGCACAGCAAAAGAAACAGTCATTAGAGTGAACTGGCAACCAACAGAATGGGAAAAAATCTTTGCAATTTACCCATCTGACAAAGGGATACTGTCCAGAATCTACAAAGAACTAGAGCAGATTTACAAGAAAATTTGGAAACAACCTAAATGTCCCACAGTAGGAGAATTGGGTGTTTTTTTGTTTTTTTGTTTGAGGCAGGGACTTACTCTGTTGCCCAGACTGACGTGCAGTGGCATAATCATAGTTCACTGCAGCTTCAAACTCCTGGGCTCAAGCAATCTTCCTGCCTCGAACTCCCAATGTGTTAAGATTACAGGAATGAGGCACTGTGCCTGGCCCTGGAATTGTTACAAATACCATGGTACATTCAATCTATGCAGGGAGAATGGATGCTACTTCTTTCTTTATTAAGTAGTTACCTTGTCTAGGACACAGAAATCAAATGAGGCTGTTGCCCAAGCAGTACCACATGCATTTTCTAATAATAAGGTAGCAAAAAACTAATTCAAACATAGCTGTGTTCAAACTCTAGTTCTACCAATCTTGGATGACCAAGTGGAGGTCTACCTATCCTGAAAAAGATTTGTCTAAAACAGTGGTTCTCAAAGTGTGGTCCTTGAAGCAACAATGGCAGCATCATCTGGGAACATGTTTTTAAGTCCCAACCCAGACCTACTAAATCAGCAAATATGAAATTGGGATCCAGCACTCTGTTTTAACAAGCCCCCTAGGTGATTCTGATGTACACTCAAGTTGGAGACCCAAGACCCTTGGTTATTTTTGCCTCTGACCACAAGGTGGCAACCTTTGTCTAAAGTCCTATGAGTTGACCAATGGTTACAGTAGGTATTACCTGGTCTAGCCACTGAACTGTCCAGAGGCAGTAGGTAGTGATAGGGTATGGGGATGTGAGGGAGAAGTGAGAGATGGGTGAGGAAGAAAAGAGATGAAAGGAAGAATGAGGACTGGTAGAGGCTTTATCTCTGCTTTGAACACAGCAATAAACTACAGTGAGGGGGTGGGACAATGTTCGGGGTGTTGGTTGTTTATCATCTAATGATTCAGCTCATTCTGGGTACAAAATAATGTGAAGTAATGTTGGGGAGTTTGTGAGTAGCCAATTTCATCTATGCGTTTTATCCTTGTAATCCCTAGACACCACCCAAAGGCAAGCACTTCCTCACACTATCACCTATCCTCTTCCTACTCTCATAATTATGAATTCCTTCCCCAGTTATCTTCCATCACAGGTTCTCCTTCTTTTAAACCTTTCCACAATTTTCCCTGGTGCCCTGTTGCACACACAGTATAATAAGCTCAGCCTATGAAAATATACAGAAATGTTGTCATCCCTCTTATTCGAGCATTTCCTGTACATCTGTAATTGAGACCTGGCACCCTACTGAAGATTCTGCTTCCCATACAGCCCTCTGTGATGAAAATTGTTAATTTTCTCATTCCCCGTAATTTATAGGTTTAACCAAGAGGAATAGAGGGTAGGAAAATGCAAAGACAGAAGTCTTAAAGGAGGATAAACTTTTCTCAGCTCTGGTAATGATATCCTTGCAGACATGTCACCCAGCACCTTAACTTCTCAGTTCTGTTGAATGCTTCAATTTGACTTCACTTCAACCACTGTCACCCAGGACCACACAGTGGATGTTTTCAACATTTAGAGGAAATTCACATTGTAAATAATTTTTGAATTATTTATCTTTTCTTTCTTTCCCATTTTCTACAAAATAGATTGAATTTTCTTCTTTTGATTTACAAGTTATACCTGTCATTTTGGTTCTTACTGTAGTTGCCCTTAACTAACAAACACCCATGTTAATTTAACCATATTAGTTTCTTAAATTTATCAGTATCTACATTTTTCTCTTAACATTACAAGTACTTGAAAATGTTCTCATGTTCTTTGGGTCCCACCACACCTTCATCATCACTTTGACAATGTTTAAAAACAATGTTTTTCTGAGGTACTATGGATATATACTTTTTCTTCTTTTCTGCTCAGTATTTATCAAGTCAGCAATAAACTATACCACCAATGTATACTCCTATATTCTCTCCTTTCTAATTTGAACACCTCCTCCAAAACTGTCTTCAGTGAGGGTCTTTGTGTGGCAAACCTTCTGAGATAGTATATGCCACAGAATATCTTTATTGCTATGCTACATTTAAATTAAAAAATGGGCCAGGCACGGTGGCTCATGACTGTAATCCCAGCACTTTGGGAGGCCGACTCAGGTGGATCACTTGAAGTCAGGGGATCAATACCAGGCTTACCAACATGGTGAAACCCCATCTCTACTAAAAATACAAAAATTAGCCAGGTGTGGTGGTGCATGCCTGTAATCCCAGCTACTTGGGAGAGTGAGGTATGAAAATGGCTTCAACCTGGTAGGTAGAGGTTGTATTGAGTCGAGATCACAGCACTGCATTCTAGCCTGAACAACAGAGTCAGACTTCATCTCAAAAAATAAAGAAAAATAATTTAAAATGGCTGAATATAAAATTATGGGTTCAAAGTCATTTTAAACATTATAGGTGCAGTCCTTTAAAAATATTACTTAATTGTCCTCTTGTATTCAGTGTTGCTAAAAGTCTGTTGTCAATTTAATTCCTTTCTTTGTAGAGGACTTGATTTTTCTCTCTGGAAACTTTGAGAAATTTATTTTTAAACTCTATGATTGTGTGTATGTGTGTGTGTATGTGTGTGTGTGTGCACATGCATGCACTGTACCTTCTCTGTATTAGCCTATGTCAGCCTCACTGTGTTTGAAGAATGAGGAAAGGAGAGCCCCATGTAGCACAGAACATGTTAATCATTCCCATTTGCTGCCACTCTATAAGCAACTGCTGTGATCAAGGCTTCATCTTAAACTTGTTTGAAAAAAGCAATGCCAGGAGGTATCAATGTCCCAGGTTGAAATCCATCAACTTTGGGGACTTGAAAAGGGTGGAGGAGTGAATGAACAATGGAGAAGGGGAGTCCCCATCGTTTTCAATAGCCTCCCACTCCTCAATCAAGCAGGGCTTTTTGCTGCCCTGATATACTCTGATATACCCTCCATACACTGATAATTGTGTGGTCGGAGATATTTCTGCTAATTTCTGTAGTGAAGAGTAGATAATGTAGGTAGGCAATTGGAGAAGAGACAAGAATACATTTTTTTAAGCTTTCATTAAATTTATCCTCTCACTGCTGCCTCCAACTATCCTCCATTCCAGGCTACAAAAGAAAACCACCCAGCTATGTAGATTGAAGCCACTACAAAGAGATAGCTTGTTTTCTCAGCTGGACCGTCAACATCATTTACTTATCATTTTACTTGTCAGTTCCCTCTCCCATTCTTTCAGTGCCTATTAAAATATCCACTTGTACTCCTCGAACCTCTCCAATTCCTTTTACTTTCAGCAGTGGGCTGTTTATTTTGCACAACTTCAGAGGCACCTTCTCATATGTGAATAACAGCTCTAAAATATAACATAAAATACTGAGAATTACAACTCTACTGTCATGCTAGGATGCAGCCCTGCAAGGGCTTTGAGTCTTGCTTCAAAAGAAAATGAAGACAATAAAATGACAAAAAATAAAACTACAGGCTAATCTTTATATCCAGTGAAAATATTTCTCAGGAAACGTGGAAATCAAGACATTCTCAGACAAAGAAAAACTAAGAGAATTTGTCACCAGTATCCCTTTGCTATGGCTAAAATAAGTTCCTGAAGCATAAAAAAAATTATAAAAGAATGAATTTGGGAACATCGGGAAAGAAGAACAATGGAAGACTTAAAATATGGGTAAATGCAATAGAATTTCCTTCTCCACTTAAGTTTTCTAAATTACATTTGATAGTTGAAATAAAAGTTATAATACTGTCTGATGTGGTTCTTAATGTATACAGAGGAAATATTTGAGAAAATTATAAATGGGGGAAAGAATAGGAATTTAAAGGGATATGAGATACCTCACTCAAACCATTAAAATGTCTGTAGACATTGATAATTTATGTATGTATAATGTAATGCTTAAAACAACCACTGAAAAATTTATATAAAAGATACACTCAAGAACACTAGAGACGAATCAAAGCCAATTTTAAAAGAATATTGAAGTGATCCAAAGGAAAAATAAAACCGAGAAATGAAAAGCAAAGGGAACAAACAGAACACACACACACACACAAAACCAAAATGGAAGACTTGAGTTACATTAAAATGTAAATGGTCTAGGGACTTTGATCCAGACAAGAGGACATAGACTCGTCTCTTTCTACTTCTCTTTGCTAAGTATAACTATAACATAACACAAGAGGCAACCATAGGAGGACTCTGAATGGTAGAAAGAAGATGGACTGGCTAGGGATCCTGGTACTGGAGGAACAACATAGCAGTTGTGCATCTTACCACCCTTCACCCAGGAACAGAAGGCAAATAGGCCTGGCATCTCCTGACCCTAACATATTAGATAAAGGTTACACAGGTAGGCTCATGCCTTCTCCAGATCAGTTGGGAGTCCTGCCAATTACTCCAGTTGGGCCCTGTAGCACTGGCAAGGGTGACCAAGTAGGTGCCCCAGTGATGATAAGTGACCAGAGAAAGTGCATTTCATTCTTATGGGCCAGAAATTTTCTTTTCTCACCTAGAGACACCCAGTGGCCCCAGTGGCATAAGCAGGGTGACCCCACCACAACAACTAGTCCTGCCTGGAAAGCATTTTTTGTACTCTATGGATTGGAAACTCTATTCACCCACCTAAAGACACTGGAAGGCCTAGCTGCACTGAACGGGGGTGATTCCCCCACAAAAAGTGACCAAATAAAGGAATGCAAGGCAGTGTTTTCCTTCTGATATGAAATGTCCAGGAAAAGACAATAAAATCAGGTTTCCTGGGACTGAGGATTCATGGAAGTGGGAGTAGGGGTAAATGTTCTAAAGCTGGATTTGATGGTTTCACAACTCTATAAATTTACTAGAAATTATTTAAATGTGTGCTTATAATAGGTGAATTTTGTGGTATGTAAATTATACCTCAATAAAACTTTTAAAAAATGACTCACAGATAACTAGGAGTAGAAGGAACTTCCTTAATCTAATAAAGTATATCTATAACTAACATCATACTTCATATACAAGATTGAATACTTTTTCTTTAAGACCATGGAAAAGACAAGCATCTCTATTGTCACCACTCCTATTTAATATCATACTGGAAATTTTACCTGATACAAAAACACGAGAAAAAGAAATAAAAGGCATATAGAATGTAAAAGAAGGAATAGAACTATCTCTGTTTACACACAACAAAATTGTCTCTGTGAAAAATTCCCTAGAATCTACAACAGAACTATTAAAACTAACAAATGAGTTTATCAAGGTCTCTGAATCGAAGGTCAATATACAAAAAAGTAATTGCATTTCTATATATTAGCAATGAACAATTAAAAATCAAAAGTTTTAAAAAATAGTACAATTTTTAACTGTATCATAAAAAATGAAATACTTAGGTAGAAAACTAACAAAACATGTTCAAGACATATATACTAAAAGCTATGAAACATATATGAAAGATGTGAAAAACTAAATAAATGGAGATATGAGCCATGTACAAAGATTGGAAGATTCAATATTGTTAAGATATTAATTGATCCATAAATTCAATGCAAACTCAATTAAAATCAGGATTTTTTTCTAGATATTAACCAGGTGATTCTTAAATTCATATAGAAAGGCAAAGGAACTAGGATGTCCAAAATAATTTTCAAAATTAATAAAGTTGGAGGACTCACAGTATCTTAAGACTTACTATTAACTATATCAACACAGTGTGGTATTTGGAGGAATTACTCTATTGGATGTTAAGGCTTATTCAGTTATAAAAAGTCAAGGTGATTACTGTATTGGCAGAGGGATTGGCACATAGATCAATGGAAAAATAGAGAACAAGAAGCAGTTCAACACAAATAGAATCAACTGATTTTTGACAAAAATTCAAAGGAAACAAGAGAAAAGGTAGTCTTTCAACAAATGGTGCTGGAATATTTGGACATCCATATATCTTAAAAATGAATCTGAATTATTTTTATACAAAAATAAAATGGTTCATAAGGCTAAATTTAAAATGTAAAACTTATAATATTTTGAGAAGAAGAAATAGAATCTTTATGACCTTGGTTTAGACCAAGAGTTCTCAGATACCACACCAAAAACACATGTTATAAGAGTAAACATTTGATAAACTGGGCTTCATCAAAATTAAAATTTTATTCCCTGTGAAAGACATTATTAAGAGAATGAAAAGACAGGATACATAAAATATTGGCAAAACTCATATTTGATAAAGGACTTGTATCCAAACACATAAAGAACTCTTAAAACTCATCAATAAGAAAACAACTCAATTTAAAAATGGGCAAAAGATCTTAACAGACAAGTTGTCATAGAAGATATACAGATAGCAAATAAGTAAGCATAAGAAAAGAGGATCAACATCATATGTCATCAGGGAACTTCAAATTTAAACAACGAGATACCACTGCACACCTTTTAGAATGGCTAAGATCCAGAAAACTGACAGCACCAAATGCTGGCAAGGATGTGGAGCAACAGGAATTTTCATTCATTGCTGCTGGGAATGCAAAATGATACAGCCACTTTGGAAGACAGTTTCATAGTTTCTTACAATGATAAAAATGTCTTGCCATATGATCCAGCAATCATGTTCCTGGGTACCAGCCAACTGACTTGAAAATTTATGTCCACATAAAAACCTCAATGCAAATGTTTACAGCAGCTTTATTCCTACTTACAAAAAACCAGAAGCAACCAAGATGTCCTTCAAGGCAAATTGATAAACAAACTGTAGTGCGTTCACACTATGGAACACTATTTAGCAATTAAAAGGAATGAGATGTCATGCAATAACATGGATGAATCTTAAATGCATATGCTAAATTTAAAAAGCCAGTCAGAGAAAACTATATACTACGCACCATTTATATAACATTCTGGAAAAGGGAAAACTGTAGAGACTGAAAATGGATGGGTGATTTCCAGGTGTATGGGGAGGAGAAAACGTTAATTAGGTGAATCACAGGGGTGTTATGTACCATATGAATATATTCTTCATAGTACTGTACTGATGGATACATGGCACTACCCATTTAACAAAATTCGTAGAACTTTACAACATAAAGAGAAAACTTAATGTATACAAATTTTAAAATTCAACTAGGAAGCTGGGATCTTAGGATGGAAAGTAGACTTTAACAAAATAATGTAATGGTATTACAAATATATGGCATAATTTCACTGAACGGTTGGGGAAAAGGAAGTACTGACCTCAGTAACTTTGAATATGGCCCAAAACTGCAAAGCTAAAGACAATAGGAACTATACATAAGCACTTTACCACAAGTTGTTTCTTTCCACAGGGCCACAGGTTAACAATTGTGAAACCACTGTACATGTATACCAGGATTGAACAAATAAGTGGATGGTGGCAAACAGGTTTCTCAATGCTAGAGTGAAACATGAAGTATTGCTATTAGTGTTGGAGACATCAATATGAATTCATGTTTAGCTTAGCATAGAAACTGATATAGAATTGTGTGTATCCATGGTTAGTATACATACACGCATTTCCTAGCTCTGTGAGAGGGCCTAGAAACAATGACACCGTGGTAGCAACAGACAAACCTAGAACCTGGATCTTGCTTTTTAATATCATTTTCCAATAAAAGGAACCAAGGCTTCTTGGAGAAATGGCTGATTCAAGGACTGTGACAGGAAATACATAAGACAAGCCTGGAACATCTTATAGTTCCAGAAAATAATGAAGTGCTCAAAAAAGTCACAATGATAGGGGCATGTTAAAGTGACAAATATGCCAACTGAAAAGAGTTTTAAATGAGCAAAGCTAGAACAATTTGAGCAACAAAATAAAGTTATATTGGTCTATAACCCAAAGTATAAAATGAATATCCATAAGTCTATAGTGACATAAATGACAAAGTAAATAAACAAACAGGAGAAGACATCTTTTATGCATAAGAATTCAATATAATTTCTGCAGATACTCCAACCCCAAGGAGCATAACTCCCCATGTAAGTATGGGCTGTGCATAGAGACTTCTTTCCAAAGAGTATGACATAAAAAGAAGGAAAAAAAAGTAACTTTATAGTAGAGAAACCTGACAAACACTAACTTTAGCCAAGTAATCAAGGTTAACATCAACTGTGAAAGATCATGTTGACAGTATGTACTCTTGAAATGATATTGTGAGAATGGCGCGTTACCTTTGTGGTCTCCTCTAGAAACCAGTAACTCTAGTGTAATCATTAGAGAAACACTGGACAAATCTCAGTTGGGGGACATTCTATAAACTGCTGGACCACTGCTCTTCAAAACTATCAAAATCATCAAAAACAAGAGAAACTTTTCACAGCCAAGAGGAGCCTAGAGAAATGATGACAAAATGAAATGTGGGTTGCTAGATGGGATCCTGGAACAGAAAAAGCACAATAGGTAAAAACTATGAAAACCAGATTAAATTACAGACTTAAAAAAATAATAATGTGTCAATATTGGCTCATTGATTGTAACAAATATACCTTATTAATTTAAAATTATAATAGGAGAAAATGGGTTTGGGGGATATGTTAACTTTCTGAACTATCTTTGAAACTTTCCTGTAAATCTAAAACTGTTCTAAAAGTAAAGGCTATTTAAAATGTAAAGGTGCTTAGCAAAGTGCAAAAATTCTCAATATCATCAGACATTAGGGAAATGCAAGTTAAAACCACATTAAGATAACACTGTACAACTATTAGAATGGCTAAAAAATTTTAAAAAGAAACTGACAATATCAAGTGCTGGCAAGGATGCAGAGCAACTGGAACTCTTATAAACTGTTAGTGGGGATGAAAAATGGTACAGTAACTTTGAAAAACAATTCGGCAATTTCTTTTTTTTAAAAATTATACTTTAAGTTCTGGGGTACACGTGCAGGTTTGTTACACAGGTATAGACGTGCCATGACGATTTGCTGAACCCATCAACTGATCATCTACGTTAGGTATTTCTCCTAATGCTATCCTTCCCCTAGCCCCTAATTCCCCAAGAGCCCTGGTGTGATGTGTCCATGTGTTCTCACTGTTCAACTCCCACTTATGAGTTAGAACATGTGGTGTTTGGTTTTCTGTTCCTGTGTTACTTTGCTGAGAATGATGGTTTCCAGCTTCATCCTTCATCCATGTCCCTGCAAGGGACATGAACTCATCCTTTTCTATGGCTGCATAGTATTCCATGGTGTATATATGCCACATTTTCTTTAAATAGTCTATCATTGATGGGCATTTTGGTTGGTTCCAAGTCTTTGCTATTGTGAATAGTGCTGCAATAAACATGTGTGCATGTGTCCTATAATAGAATGATTTATAATCCTTTGAGTATATACCCAGTAATGGGATTGCTGGGTCAAATGGTATTTCTGGTTCTAGATCATTGAGGAATCACCATACTGTCTTCCACAATGGTTGAACTAATTTATACTCCCAACAACAGTGTAAAAGTGGTCCTACTTCTCCACATCCTTTCCAACATCTGTCGTTTCCTGACTTTTTAATGATTGCCATCCTAACTGGCCTAAGATGGTATCTCATTGTGGTTTTGATTTACATTTCTCTAATGACTAGTGATGATGAGCTTTTTTTCATATGTTTGTTGGCCACATAAATGACGTCTTTTGAGAAGCGTCTGTTCATATCCTTCGCCCACTTTTTGATGGGTTGTTTTTTTCTTGTAATTTTACGTTTCTTATAGATTCTGGATATTAGCCCTTTGTCAGATGGATAGATTGAAAAAATTTCTCCCATTCTGTAGGTTGCCTGTTCACTTTGATGGTAGTTTCTTTTGCTGCGTAGAAGCTCTTTAGTTGAATTAGATCCCATTTGTCAATTTTGGTTTTTGTTGCCATTGCTTTTGGTGTTTTTAGTAATGAAGTCTTTGTCCATGCCTGTGTCCTGAATGGTATTGCCTCGATTTTCTTCTAGGGATTTTATGATTTTAGGTCTTATGTTTAAGTCTATAATCCATCTTGAGTTAATTTTTGTATAAGGCTTAAGGAAGGGGTCCAGTTGCAGTTTTCTGCATATAGCTAGCCAGTTTTTCCAACACCATTTATTAAATAGGGAGTCCTTTCCCCATTGCCTGTTTTTGTCAGGTTTGTCAAAGATCAGATGGTTGTAGATGTGTGGCATTATTTCTGAGGCTTCTGTTCTGTTCCATTGGTCTATATATCTGTTTTGGTACCAGCACCATGCCGTTTTGGTTACTGTAGCCTTGTAGTATAGCGTGAAGTCAGGTAACATGAATTATGAATAAATCTGCAATAAGCATTTGTGTGCAGACTTTTCTGTGAACATAGATTTTCATTTCATTTGGGTAATTACCCAGAACTGGGATTGTGGGGTCACATGGTAGGTATATATTTAACTTTAAAAGAAATATATTTAACTTTTAAAAATATTTATTGCCCTTGTAGGAAAATTTGTAGGGAATTTTCTTTAAGTTAAATATATATTTATCATATGACCCCAAAATCCCACTTCTGGGTAATTACTCAAGTGAAATGAAAACCTATGCTCACAGAAAACTCTGTACACAAATGCTTATTGCAGATTTATTCATAATTATCCCAAACTGTAAAACAACCCAAACATCCCTCAAATGATGAGTGGATAAACAGTGGTACATCCGTATAATGGAATACTACTCATCAACGAAAAAGAAAGAATTACTGATATATACAACAACTTGGATGAATCTCAAATTAATTATACTAAATAAAAGAAGTAAGACTCAAAAGACTACAGACTGTATGATTCCGTGTATATGATGTTCTGGAAAAGGTAAAATTATAGGAATAGAGAACAGATCAGTTAGTGACAGAGGCTAAGGTTGCTGAGGAAGGCTTGACTGTATAGAAGAGGCTCAAGGATGTTTTTTGGGGTGATGGAGTTGTCATATCTTTTTTTTTTTTTGAGACAGAGTCTGGCTCTGTTGCCAGGCTGGAGTGCAGTGGAACAACCTCGGCTCACTGCAACCTCCACCTCCCGGGTTCTAGTGATTCTCCTGCCTCAGCCTCCTGAGTAGCTGGGACTACAGGTGCATACCACCATGCCCAGCTAATTTTTGTATTTTTAGTAGAGAAGGGTTTTCACCATGTTGGCCAGGATGGTCTCGATCTCTTGTCCTCGTGATCCAACCGCCAGAGCCTCTCAAAGTGCTGAGATTACATGCATGAGCCACTGGGCCTGTCTGAGTTGTCCTACATCTTGATTGTTATGGTGGTTAGACAATACCATGCATTCTTCAAAACTCATAGGACTTTACACCAAAAACAGTAATTTTTACTGTATCTAAATTAAAAATAAAACCTAAACATTGATTACATATCTATATTCCATCAGCAAACAGTTAGAAAACAAAATTCTTAAAAGCAACTCTTACAATAGCATAAAAAAAATTGAAGACCTAACACAAGTCTAACAAAAGATGTGCAATAACAGTTTGGGGAAAATTATGAACATTACTTGAGAGGCATAATGAAGAGAGGCATAATGAAGGCATAAGGGAGAGATACACCATATTCATGAATTTGATCACTCAATACAATAAAGATGTCATTTCTCCCCAAATTGATCTATAGAGTCACTGCAATCCCGATAAGAATCCCAACAGGATTTTTGGTGGATGTATATTTATATATTGACACATTTATTCTAACACATATGCAGAAATGCAAAATTTCCAGGAGTATTCAAGACACTCTTAATACAGAAGAACTGAGGTAAGAAGACTTGCTTTCCCAGATACTAAGACTTATTGCAATTAAGATAGTATGGTATTGACCCAAGGATATACAAGTAAACTAATAAGACACACTACAACATCCTGAAGCAGCCTCTCACATATGTGCACACTTGTTTTATGACAAAAATGTCACTACAAAGCAGCAGATGAAGGAAGTTTTTTTTTAAATAAGTGGTGCTGGAAGAATGGGGTATCCATATGGGAGACAAAATTAGATTGGAACTCTACTTCACATCAACACCAGATAGATTATAGACCTAAAATTGAGTAGCAAGCCTATAAAGCTTTAGAATATAATATAGAAGAATATTTTCATAACCTTAGAGTGAGAAGAAAATATTTGTAAAGCATATAAAAACATTTGCTACCTATAAATGACTCATATGCAGAATATACATATACATAAATCTTATATATCAATAGGAGACAAACAGCCCAATAGAAAAATGAGAAAAAGACTTTAAAAGTCACTTCACAAAAGATGAATAAACATAAAAATACACCCACTTATATATGTCTATATGTAAAAGTATGACAAATGGCAAACGTAGGAAAGGATATGGATCAAAAATAACCTTCATATGCTGTTGGTGGGAATGTAAATTGATACAAACACTTTGTAAAACCGTTTGGCATTATCAGTTAAATTTAACGATGTGCTTATGTTATGACCCAACAGATATCTCCTGGGTAATAAAGAGAACAGAAATGTGTGTACGTATACACCAAGTGATATGTAGCTTTATTCATAACAGCCAAAAGCAGATACAATCCAAATTTCCTTCAATGTGGGATGATAATTTTTCTGTATTCATATAATATACTACTATACAGCAGTGAAAATAAAGATAATACAGTACATAAAACAACGTGGATAAATCCCACAAACATAATCTTGCACAAGATAAATCAGGTACAAAAAAAGACGGTATGCTGCTGAAGTCTTAGACAAATTTTTTTCTATTTTTTTATGCCTCTTCATATCTTCTTTTTAAATTTTATTATTATACTTTAAGTTCTGGGGTACATGTGCAGAACGTGCAGGTTTGTTACATGCCATGGTGGTTTGCTGCATTCATCACCCCGTCATCTACATTAGGTATTTCTCCTAATGCTATCCTTCCCCTATCCCCCGCACCCCCTGCTATCCCTCCCCTAGCCCCCCACCCCCCAACAGGCCCTGGTGTGTGATGTTCCCCTCTCTATGTCCATGTGTTCTCATTGTTCAACATGAGTGAGAACATACAGCAAAACAGACAAAATTTAACTGTAGTGTTTAGAGATTCACACCTAGGTGGTAAAGATATAAAGAAATGCTAGGAGGTGATTACCACAAAAGTCACATTACAGTTACCATTTATCAGGGTGGAAGGATATGTGATAGAAAGAGACACTAGTAGAGGGCCTTCCTGGGTGCTGACATTGTTTTATTTCTTGAGTGATGGTTACATATGTGTATTTAATTTTGTGATCATTCATGAAGCTATACACTCATGATGTATAATGTATATACCTTTCTGTATGATACTTACATTTCACAATTTTAAAAATCCTTCAGAAGAAAAAATGGAGGCTATCAGACATAAACTCGTTCATCTTGCCACCCATTTGCTAGCCTCTGCAAGTACACCCATCCTTGCATTTTCCTCTCCAATAGCAATGGTATCTATTGTATGGGTTGTATGATGTTTAAACAAGTTACTATGTGCTATTTCACCACTAATTATTCTCATTCTCCAACATCTTCGACTTGTTTTATCCCACTGCTTCAACCTATAAATATGCTAAAACAATCTAGTCTGGCCAATTTTTGTTTCTTCTTTTCCCCGTATCTCCTCACCTTCTCCTTTTACAGTTAAACTTTAAGAGAGAAATGTACAGACACACTACCTCCATTTCACCCTTCAATCAGTTGAAATCTGGCTTCCACACTTTCTCTCTGCCTCCCACCCTCTTTAAGTTTAGTGATGACCTCCTTTCTCATTGTTAAAGTCAATGGCCAAGTTTCAGGTGTCATCTTTTGGGCCCTTTCTCTTGTATTTGACACTAGTAATCAAATTCTTTGAAATACTTACCATTGGCTTCCAGGATACTCCTTTTCTGGATTTCCTTTTGCTACTATTAGTACTACTACTAAGAAGAAATTTGTCTTATAGCGAACAATGATATATAGTTTTTCCTATGTTCTTGGCAACATTCTAAGCACTTACATATAGTAACTTGTTTAAACATTCATACAACCCCATACAATAGATACCATTGTTATCATATTCATTTTACATATAAAGAAACAGGAGGCATCAAAAATGTCACCAAGAAAAGTGGAAGAGGTGGGATTTGAACCTAGGCAGCCTACATCCAAAATTTGTTCTCTTAACTTCCACCTCTTTTGCCTGTACACCATTGAGAGCTCTTTCCTGTTTATTCTTATACTGCTGGTGTTCCCTTGAGTTTATCTTCAGCCTCCTCTGTTTTTCTCACTCTACGAGTTCTCCTTAGATAATCTCCTCTACTCTCATTATGTAAAAGACCATCTACATACCAATGATTCCCAAATCCATACCTACCACCTTGATCTCTCTGCTAAGTCCAAGACTATCTTCATGGGCATGTGACCTGTGCAGGCTCACAGGGGTCCATGCCTAGAAGGGCCTTGTACGTGGTTTAATGTGCTGCTGTAGCCGCCATGAAATTTCTTCATAATTTTTTAAAAAGTGGCCAAAATATCACCTGTACCCCAATAACTTATGGAAAAATAAAATAAAATAAATATAAATATAAAAAATAAATCCTTAATCCATCTTGAGTTAATTTTTGTATATGGTGAAAGGTAGGGGGTCCAGTTTCATTTTTTCTGCATATGGTTAGCCAGTTTCAAATAGAATTTTCATGTAATGGCAGGGTGACATACTATTAATTTCATGTCCAAATACCTTGCTCTTTTTCAGTGAAATGGATTAATAAACAAGGGCACCAGGAAGTTTGGGGCAGGTCCTAGGTTGTAGCATATTTAGCAAGCCCTTCGGTGATTCTGCTACACACTGACGTTTCATATAAGTTCATCATGGGGATGGGACTAAGTTGCCAAGACAGAGGAGCAGGGGGTTGGTAAATTGTATGCTTCTTTCAGGGGAAGAAACAAACTAGAACCCCCAGGTTTCTAGTTCTGCTTCTGTTCACACAGAACACGTTTGTGGTGACAGGCCTGGGATGGTGGTAGCTGTGCGAAGACTTGGTTCTTAGGCAAGTCTGAAGTGCCTCAGTGAAAGGCTCCATTGCAGAACTCACCACAGAGCGAGTTTGGCAGGGAATCGCAAAGTTCACCTTTGAATGAATGGACCACATCAGCCTAGAAGAGGAGCAATCAGATCTTTGTTGCCACAGCCTAATAATCAGGGCCCTTCCTCTTTTCTTTGTGGACTGCCTAAACCCCAACATTCTGATACAATCAAAGGGAAATGAAAGAATCCCCCAAAGCAATTGATATTGGACTTCTAGTCAACTCTGCTGAGTGAGAGCTCATATAGGATTTGTTTTCTAATTGAATCCACATAAATTTTATTGCACTTTAAAAAATGGATATATATGGCAGTTTATTTCTAATAATTGTTAAGTCTAATATATGGAGTTAAAAGCCCCCATTGTTCTAGCTTTTAAATGTACTGACTCTGAAGCTGCACTAAGTCCTAGAATAAAACTTCACGTTCCACACCTCAAAATTGTCCCAAAATGTAACTTTCAAAAATATGTGTATACTAACAAAGCTTATGTTTTCCAAATTTATGCCAACACTAGCATTTACATCAAACAAAGCAAAGCCATAGTTACAATAGAATACTATTTTCTCTATTTCATGAATCAGAGAATCGATTTTATTTTAATTAAGCACTTAAACTTTACTTTTAATTTTTAATTAAACTTTTATTTAAGGTATAGACTCATATGGAGTTACAAGAAATAATACAAAGCATGGACCCTTCATTCAGTTTCCACCAGTGGGAAATAGTACAACGTCATAGCCGTGATATTGACACTGATACAATCTGCTGATCTCATTCAAATTTCTCTGTTATTACTTGTACTCCTTTCTATGTATGTGTATGTATGTGTGTCTATTTAGTTCTATAAATTTAATATATATGTAAGTTTGTTTATCTACCACAATAGTCAAGATATAGAACAGTTCCATCCCACAGGATCTCTCATTTTGCCCTTTTATAACCACATACATTTCCCCCTCCTGAACCAAAAACTCTACATCCTGACAAACACTAAACTGTTCTCAGGTTCAATGATTTTGTCATTTCAACAATTTTATATAAATGGAATAACACAGTACATAACCTTTTGAAATTGGTTTCTTTCACTCAGCATAATTACTTGGGTGTGTTTTTTCCCCATTAATGTATTTTTCAGTTTGCATTTGGTTCTTTTTTTATAACTTTTATTTCTTTGCTGAAATTTTCATTTTTTAATTTATTTCTACCATGTTCATAATTGCCCATTGAGGTATTTTTATGATGACTGCTTTAAAACCTTTGTCAGTTCCAACATATGATTCATCTCCATATTGGCGTCATTTGGTTGTCTTTTCTCTTTTAACTTATTTTCCTGGTTCTTGGTATGACAGATGATTTTTAAATGTATTCTACAAAATATCCACATTTTTGTTATTGAGTTAGGAAACTCTGAGAGTCCTATGTTAATTCTCTATTTTAGGATGTCTCCTTGTTTAGGTTTAGCATGCAGGTCCTGGCCTACTCTTGTGTGCTGTGGTTCCAATGACAGTTTAACTTTCAGAGCTTTTACTCTTCTTTTGGTTTACCTGGTGCCTTTGAGGCTTTCACTGGTGTCTGCTGATTCTGCCGGTGGAGGCAGAAGGTGCTTCCCCAGGCTAGGTTGTATGATGCCTCTAGGTGGGAAAAGGGAGTCTCTAGGAAGGAGGGTTCCTGAAATTGGCCATATGTTGTGCAGGATTTACTCCCCCCTACCCCAAGGGCAACCTGGCCTGTCTGTATGGGGGAGGGTCTTCTCAGACCCAAGGACACAAAGAAGCTTCCAGGCTGGGTTACTTGTTCCGAAAGGATTCCTCTTACAGGTGACCTCCTAACCACCAAGTACAGTAGGGAAAGGAGTCTGCAGGCCCACAGGAACAAAAAGGTTTATTTATAGTTGTACCTAGTGGGGTGGAGAAACGAGTTTATGTATGCCATCTTACCTGAAGTAGAATACCTCTCTATTCTCTTTTCTGCTGGTTAAGATGTCTTAGTATTGAACTAATTTCTTTTCCCTTCTAAATTGTATAGGGCATAAAAAAATTTATATTGTTTTTGTCTTACATTTAAGAAACTTATCTCTAATTTCTATAGCTAACTGGATCATTCATCAATAACTGGAACAGTCCCTGGTGTTTTACACAGTGCCATTACTTTAAAAAAATCTGTTTCTTAAAGTACAACATACATACACTTACACACCAGCGAATTATCACAAAATGGACATACTGATGTAGTATTGTGTTTGATTTAAAAAAAGAATCTGGAGATCTGTTTTGTAACAAATTGAATCTAACACTGTGGAACTCTATACTTTAAAATGATTATGATGGTAAACTTTGTGTTATGTTAGATTTTTCTTAACCATAATACATTTTTAAAAATTAGAATATCTGGAGGAGACAAAGGAGCTAAATTCTGGAAGACACCAATAATGCCTCAAGACTCTCTGGCTAGTAGAGGTCCCTGGGGCAAATTCTCAGCATATAGGCCCTATGTCTTCTGTTCTTTTTTGTCTCCCAGAGTCAAGAAAACAGTTCTTGATGTTTTTCATCCATGAAGAAATAATAAAGAAATGTAGAATCCATTGTACCTTAAGCGTTGTGGAACCAAAGCATAGCTGCTCTAGTTGAGGTTAAGATAGCGTTAACAGCCTTGCCCTTTTCACTGGACTTTTCACTACACAGTCATCCTGTCATCAGGACCCTTGCACAAATTAAGTAAAATATGATAGGTAAAAGGCTTGCTACATGGCAGATGTTCTTTCAAAATTTATTGGATATAGAGATAAGATGAGAAAGTAATACAGACTGACTCATATTATAAACACACACTGCTGACAA
>NW_016107835.1:419258-428386 GCF_001604975.1 Cebus imitator
CACTTGACAGATGAGAAAACTGAAGCTCAGAAAGGTCAGGCAACTTGCCCACTGACACACAGTAAAATAAATAAATAAATGAAAAAGTGCTAAAACTAGGATTTGAATATTAACCCTCTAGCCCAGATATAAAGTCAAGCCTGTCCAAAGTATAAAGCTCAAACCCTTCTTCTTGGAATGCAATAATCCAATTCGGGCAGATCTTTCCAGCCTTTTCTCTCCTCACTTCCCTGCCTTGTATATTTTGCTCTAGTAATTGAATACTCCCTTCTTCACTCCTCCCCACAGCCAACCATTACATCTTTATACCCTGCTGCTTCTCACTTCTGTGCCTTATTCCTACTACCCTCAGCTTGACATCATCTTTCCTTCTCTCTCTCTTTTACATGACCAGCTACCTTTTCTTGGCAATCTTCGTAAATCCCCACTGTTCCTGTCTCCATTACCTGTCCCTCCATATACTCCCACTATACCTTATGCTTATTTATACTGAATTGCCATTGTATATTTTCCTTTCTGTGATATCCTTGAAGGCAAGTACCATTTCTTATTTTATATTCATCTCTCTATTGTGTCTAATAAAATATCTGTCACATAATTATTATCCAATAAATGCTTATTGAATGAATAAATGATTGAATGAAAAAATGAATGACTTTGGTTAGTGTTTCTTCCTCTTCAGCCATTCATCTATCCCATTCTGAATTTTTTGGAGCCATATTCTTATGCCAACCACCTCTAATATTATCATTTACTTCATATATTTCTTTAACTCAAGTCACTTTTCAATATTTTAAATCAATTTACCATTGTTTAAGCAATAATATTTGTGAAATCATGGGCTATATGTATTGTAGACAGATGTATATTTCTAATACACATCAAGATAATGCATAATTATTGACATTTAAAATGCTCACCTGTTTATCTCCTAAATCATTTTGTGTACTGCCAGTGGTACACATACTGTGATTAAAGAAATAATGGCCTAATGTCACTGCTGTTGCTGCATTAAGCCTAGATCTGGTGAACAGAGGGTTCTCAACCCTGGCTGCACATTATAATTAGCTGGGGAAATTAAATTTTTTTTGCTAGACATTCTGATTTAATTGGTGCAGTGGAGCCTGAGCACTGATTTTTTCCCAAGTTTGTCCAATGTATAGCTAAAGTTGAGAACTACAGAGTTCATTGGAGAATTAAATGAAAACAGGTACAAAGCACTTGGTACACAATATATTCACAAGAAATGTAAGCTGTTATTAATATTCTTATCATTTTATTAGGCTTTTTCATAGGTTACTGTTTCTAGTTTCCATTCCGGTAACCTATCCACATCCTGCCTTACTCTGGCAAGCCCACGCATCTCTGGCCCAAAAGACCTGGCCAGCTGTCTAAATCACGTCTGCTGCTGATGGCTTTGAACATCATCCTTTGCCCTCCTAGTAAAATGCCTGTGATGGGCCTCTGCCACTGGAACAACATGTATTCTACACAATCTGGTTGAAGGTACCCATGGCTAGGTTTGTGGGTGATTGTGATTAAGCCCCCATGCCCTGCTTCTCTGCGGAGCTTGAAATGCAGCGGGTGGCCATGGCAATCACACGTTGTCTCTCTCCCCCTCCCGCTTATCCAGGGACATCAGGTTACAAGAGAACAGGCTGTTCTCCTGTCTTAGTAATGGGGTGGAGGAAGGGGGAAAGGCCAGCTGTATGCATATGAGTCGCATATGAGCTGCATATGAACCTGAGGTGAATTTGTTGTTGCAGAAGTTGTTTTTGCTTTTTTTTTTCATACCATCAGCAACTGAAGCTGGTGTTGAGCCTAAGCAAGGCTGCTAACGTGGCTACTTGCTAATGATCACCCTAAAAGCAACAGTTAATATTTATTAAACACTATGGACTGTGTTAAAGTGCTTATATATGGATGATCTTACTTAATCTCCAGAGCAACCCTTTAAGACAGGGTCTATTTTTATCATCTTTACTTTTCAGATACGAAAACTGGAGGCCCAAAGAGAAGTGATCTATCTCAAGGTAGCAGGGGGAGAAGCCCAAGAAATCTGGCTCCAGAGACAGTACTTTTCACCCGATCTCTAGATTTAGTCCTACAGATACAAGAGCCCTGAGAGATCACCCGATCCAACTCCCTTATGCTATCAATAGGCAAAACTGAGAGCCAGCTGGGGAAAGGAATGTTTTTCTGAGCCATGAGCGTTTTTTAAGAAAATGTATTTAACAAAAATTTTAAAGCATCTACCAATGCCAGGCCCTGTGTTAGGTGCCGGGGATATCCAGTGTTTTTTTAAAAGACAAAAATCCTTGCCCTCTTGGAGCTTATATTGTAGAGGGAGAGAAAGACTGTAAACAAATTAATGAAATAAATGTATTGCATTAGATGTTGATGAGTACTATAAGAAAAATTAAATGAGGAAGAGGCATAAGGAGTATGGATAGCTTTAATTTTAAATAGGGTAGTCAGAGAAGATCTCACTGAAAAAGGACATAATTTGAATTAAGACCTAAAGGAGGTAAGGGAGTAAATTATTTGAATGTTTTGGGGGAGATTTTTCCAGGCAGAGACAACAGTGTGGCTGGAACAGAGTGAGCATAAGGCAAAGTCGTAGGATATGATGTAGAGCTAATGAGGGAAGTAACCATGCAGGCATTTGTTAGCCATTGTAAGGATTTTTTAAAAAGTATTTATTGATCAGCCCTTTTGCAATAGGCACAATAGACACAGTTCCAATTACTCAGGATATTGTGCTGAGTACTTGCATTTAAACTCCCAGATCTCATATTTTTAAACCTATATACACCAACAGTACATAGCCAGCATGCACACCCATCCATGCCAACATCTACTATCTTTTTATTTTTTTGATTATGGCCATTCTTGCAGGAGTAAGGTGGTATCACATTGTGCTTTTGATTTGCATTTCTCTGATCATTAGTGATGTTGAGCATTTTTTCATATGCTTGTTGACCATTTGTATATCTTCTTTTGAGAATTGTCTATTCATGTCCTTAGCCCACTTTTTGATGGGATTGTTTTTTGCTTTGTTTTGTTTTGTTTTTTACTGATTTGTTTGAATTCACTGTAGATTCTGGATATTAGTCCTTTGTCAGATGTATAGATTGTAAAGATTTTCTCCCACTCTGTGGGTTTTCTGTTTACTCTGCTGACTGTTCCTTTTGCCATGTAAAAGCTCTTTAGTTTAATTAGGTCCCAGCTATTTATCTCCGTTTTTATTGCATTTGCTTTTGGGTTGTTGGTCATGAAATCTCTGCCTAAATCAATGTCTAGAAGGGTTTTTCCAATGTTATCTTCTAGAATTTTTATAGTTTCAGGTTTTAGGTTTAAGTTCTTAATCCATCTTGAGTTAATTTTTGTATAAGGTGAGAGATGAGGATCCAGTTTCATTCTCCTACATGTGGCTAGCCAATTATTCCAGCACCATTTGTTGAAAAGGGTGTCCTTTCCCCACTTTATGTTTTTGTTTGGTTTGTCAAAGATCAGTTAGCTGTAAGCATTTGGGTTTATTGCTGGGTTCTCTATTTTGTTCCATTGGTCTATGTGCCTATTTTTATACCAGTACCATGCTGTTTTGGTGATTATGGCCTTACAGGATAGTTTGAAATCAGGTAGTGTGATGCCTCCAGATTTGTTCTTTTTGCTTAGTCTTGCTTTGTTTATGTGAGCTATTTTGTGGTTCCATATGAATTTTAGACTTTTTTTCTCTAATTTTGTGAAGAGTGATGGTGGTATTCTGATGGGGATTACATTGAATTTGTAGATTGCTATTTGGCAATATGGTAATTTTCACAATATTGATTCTACCCATCCATGAGCATGGGATGTGTTTCCATTTGTTTGTGTCATCTATGATTTCTTTCAGCAGTGTTTTGTGGTTTCCTTGTAGAGGTCTTTCGACTCCTTTGCTAGGTATATTCTCAAGTATTTTATTTTATTTTTTTGCAGCTATTGTAAAAGGGGTTGAGTTCTTGATTTGATTCTCTGCTTGGTTGCTGTTGGTGTATAGAAGAGCTACTGATTTCTGTACATTAATCTTGTATCCAAAAACTTTGCTGAATTCTTTTATCAGTTCTAGGAGCTTTCTGGAGTAGTCCTTGGGGTTTTCAAGGTAAATAATCATATCATCAGAAAACAGTGACAATTTGACTTCCTCTTTACTGATTTGGATACCCTTTACTTCTTTCTCTTGTCTCATCGCTCTGGCTAGGACTTCCAGTACTACACTCAAGAGGAGTGTTGAGAGTGGGCATCCTCATCTTGTTCTAGTCCTCAGAGGGAATGCTTTCAACTTTTCCCCATTTGGTATTATCTTGGCTGTGTGTTTGTCATAGATGGCTTTTATTACATTAAGGTATCCCTTGTATGCCGGTTGTGCTGAGAGTTTTAATCATAAAGGATGCTCAATTTTGTCTAATGCTTTTTTTGGATCTATTGAGATGATCATGTGATTTTTGTTTTTAATTCTGTTTATGTGGTGTATCACATTTATTGACTTGCATATCTTAAACCATCCCTGCATCCCTGGTATGAAACCCACTTGATCATGGTAGATTATCTTTTTGATATGTTGTTGGATTGGGTTAGCCAGTATTTTGTTAAGGATTTTAGCATATATATTCATCGAGGATATTGGCCTGTAGTTTACTTTTTTGGTAATGTCCTTTCCTGCTTTTGGTATTTAGGAAATGCTGGCTTCATAGAATAAATTAGGGAGGGTTAATTCTTTCTCTGTCTTGTGGAATACTGTGAAAAGGATTGGTACCAATTCTTCTTTAAATGTCTGGTAGAATTCTGCTGTGAATCTGTCTGATCCTGGACTTTTCTTTTTGTTGGTAATTTTTGAATCACCATTTTAAGCTCACTGCTTGTTACTGGTCTATTCAGGGTATCTAATTTTTCCTGCTTTAAGCTAGGAGAGTTTTTTTTTTTTCCCAGAGATTTATCCATCTCTTCTAGGTTTTCTAGTTTATGTGTATAATAAAGGTGTTCATAGTAGCCTTGAATGATCATTTGTATTTCAGTGGTGTCAGTTGTAATATCTCCTGTTTCATTTCTTAGTGAGGTTGTTTGGATTTTGTCTCTTCTTTTCTTGGTCAATCTTGCTAATGGTCTATCAATTTTATTTATCTTGTCAAAGAACCAGCTTTTTGTTTCACTTACCTTTTGTGTTTTTTATGTTTGTTTCAATATCATTTAGTTCTGTTCTGATCTTGGTTATTTCCTTTCTTCTGCTGGTTTTGGGTTTGGTTTGTTCTTGTTTCTCTAGTTCCTTGAGATGTGACCTTAGATTGTTTGTTTGCGCCCTTTCAGACTTTTTGATGTAGGTGTTTAGGACTATGAATTTCCTCTTAGCACTGCCTTTGCCGTATCCCAGAGGTTTTGATAGATTGTGTCATTATTATCACTTAGTTTGAAGAATTTTTAAATTTCCATCTTGATTTCGTTTTGGACCCAATGCTCATTCAGGAGAAGGTTATTTCATTTCCATGTATTTGCATGTTTTTGAAGGTTCCTTCTGGAGTTGATTTCCAGATTTATTCCACTGTGGTCTGAGACAGTGCTTGCTATAATTTTGATTTTCTTAAATTTATGGAGTCTCATTTTATGGCCAATCATATGTTCTATCTTAGAGAAGGTTCCATGTGCTGTTGAATAGAATGTGTATTCTGTGGTTGTTGGATAAAATGTTCTGTATATATCCATTAAGTCCATTTGTTCCAGGGTATAGTTTAAATCTGTTTGTTAACTTTTTGTCTTGATAACTTGTCTAGTGCTGTCAGTGGAGTGTTGAAGTCCCCCACTATTACTGTGTTGCTGTCTATCTCATTTCTTAGGTCTGTTAGTAATTGTTATATAAATTTGGGAGCTCCAGTGTTAGGTGCATATATGTTTAGGATTGTGATATTTTTCCTGTTGGACAAGGTCTATTACCATTAAATACCATCCCTCTTTGTCTCTTTTAACTGCCGTTGCTTTAAAGTTTGTTTTGTCTGATATAAACATAGCTACCCCTGCTTGATTTTGGTGTCCATTTGCATGGAATGCCTTTTTCCACTCCTTTAAGTTGATGTGAGTTCTTATGTGTTAGGTGAGTCTCCTGTAGGCAGCAGATAGTTGGTTGGTGGGTTCTTATCCATTTTGCAGTTCTGTGTCTTTTAAGTGGAGCATTTAGGCAATTTACATTCAATGTTAGTGTTGAAATGTGAGGTACCATTGCTTTAATTTTGCTTTTTGTTGCCTGTGTACTTTTTTTTTTTTTTTTTTTNTTTGCCTTTTAACTTGTAGTTTTGTTTTGTAGGTCCTGTGTGATTTGTGCTTTAAAGAGGTTCTATTTTGATGTGTTTCCAGGATTTCTTTCAAGATTTAGAGCTCTTTTTAGCAGTTCTTATAGTGGTAGTTTGGTAATGGTAAATTCTTTCAGTATTTGTTTGTCTGAAAACAGCTGTATCTTTCCTTCATATATGATGCTTAGTTTTGCTGGATACAAAATTCTTGTCTTATAACTGTTTCATTTGAGGAGGCTGAAGATAGGGCCCTAATCCCCTCTAGCTTATAGGGTTTCTGCTGAGAAATCTTCTATTAATCTGATAGGTTTTCCTTTATAGGTTACCTAGTGCTTCTGTCTCACAGCTCTTAAGATTCTTTCCTTCATCTTAACTTTGGTTAACCTGATGAGAATGTGCCTAGGCAAAGATCTTTTTGCAATGAATTTCCCAGGTGTTCTTTGTGCTTCTTGTATTTGGTTGTCTAGGTCTCCCACAAGACTGGGGAAGTTTTCCTTGATTATTCCCCCAAATATGTTTTCCAGGCTTTTAGAATTCTCTTCTTCCTCAGGTACACCGATTATTCTTAGTTTTGGTCATTTCACACAATCCCAGAATTCTTGGAGGCTTTGTTCATATTTTTTTATTCTTTTTTCTTTGTTGGATTGGGTTAATTTGAAGACCTTGCCTTTGAGCTCTGAATTTCTTTCTTCTACTTGTTCAATTCTATTGCTGAGACTTTCCAAAGCATTTCCCATTTCATAAGTGTATCCAAAGTTTCCTGAATTTTTGATTGTTTTTTTTTCTTTAAGCTATTTAGTTCCCTGAATATTTCTCCCTTCACCTCTTGTATCATTTTTTGGATTTCCTTGCATTGGGCTTTGCCTTTCTCTGGTCCTTCCCTGATTAGCTTAATAACTAACCCCTGAATTTTTTTTCAGGTAAATCCAGGATTTCTTCTTGGTTTGGATCCATTGCTGGTGAACTATTGTGATTTTTTGGGGGGTGTTGAAAAGGCTTGTTTTGTCATATTACCAGGGTTGGTTTTCTGGTTCTTCTCATTTGGATAGGCTCTGTCAGAGGGAAGGTCTAGGGCTAAAGGCTGTTGTTCAGATTCTTTTGTCCCATGGGTGTTCCCTTGATGTAGTACCCTCCCCCTTTTCCTATGGATGTGGCTTCCTTTGAGCCCAGCTGCAGTGATTGTGGTTTCTCTCTTCGGTCTAGCCACCCAGTGAGTCTACCCAACACCAGGCTGGTACTGGGGGTTGCCTGCACAGAGTCCTGTATTATGAACCATCTATGGGTCTCTCAGCCATGGATACCAGCACCTGTTCCAGTAGAGGTGGTGGAGGGTGCAATAGACTCCATGGAGGTCCTTAGCTTTGGTGGTTTAATGCTCTAGTTTTGTGCTGGTTGGCCTCCTGCCAGGAGGTGGCACTTTCCAGAAAGTATCAGCTATAGTAGTGTGGAGAGGGACAGGTGGTGGGCAGGGCCCTAGAACTCCCAAAATTGTATGCCCTTTGTCTTCCATTACCAGGGAGAATAGGGAAGAACCATCAGGTGGAGGCAGGGCTATGCTTGTCTGAGCTCAGACTCTCCTTGGGTTAGGTCTTGCTGTGGCGGCTGTGGGGGATAGGGGTGAGATTCCCAGGTCACTGGAGTTGTGTACCTAAGAGGATTATGGCTGCCTCTGCTGAATCATGAAGGTTGTCAGGGAAGTGGGGGAAAGCTGGGAGTCACAGGCCTCACCCAGCTCCCATGCAAACTGAAGGGCCAGTCTCACTCCCACTGTGCCCCTCAACAGCCCCAAGTCTGTTTCCAGGCAGAGGGTGAGATGGGCTTGAAAATTTCCCCAAGGCTATCCTCCTTCCAGCTGCAAGAGCAAAAGGCTTTAGCTCTTCCCCTGTGAAGTCTGCACACCTGATTTGCTCCCTCCCCCGAGTTCTGGCCAGGAGGCTTCTCACCCGGTTCAAATAGAAAGTTAGGTACAGAATTCCTTCTCCCTGTGGAGTTTTACCTCCTGCTTCTCTGGCCATCCTCCCAATGGATCCCTGTGGTGCCAGGAAGGACTGCTTGGGGACCCAGCAAGCTCCCAGGGCCTTTCTGCTGCTTTCTCTACTCCTGTATGTCACTTGCTCTCTAACTTGACTCAGCTCCAGGTAAAGTCAGAAACTTCTCCCACAAACAGACCTTTAGCTTCTCCAGTGGGAGTGTGTGTTTAGAAGAGGAGGGTCTCCCTTTCCCACTTCCACAGTTGGGGCACTCACAGTATTTGGAGTGTCTCCCAGGTCCAGCAGGAGCAGTCTGCTTCCTTCAGAGGGTCTGTGGTTCCTCCCAGCATTGCTGGTTTGTTCTTGCAGTCAACTTGGAGGTAAAGTTCACAGTGCAAGCCTCTGCATGCTGCTGTCTGTCCGCCATGATCCCCTGAATCCCCATGGTAAGGATTTTAACTTTTACTCTGAATGAGATAGAAAGTCATTGGAGGATCTGGAGCAGAAAAGTGATATATCTGACTTTGGCATTGAAAGTATCCCTCTGGCTTCTGTGACGAAAACAGACTGTAGACAGGCAAGGGTGGAAATAGGGGGATGAGTAAGGAGGCCAGTGAGTGAATGGTGGCTTAGAACAAAGTGGTAGTGGTGAAAAAGATTAAAGAATGGTCAAATTCTGAGTAAATAATGAATGTAGACCTGTTTGTGAGGAAAGAGCATTTATGAGGTGTGATCAAAAGAGAAGAATCAGCTGGGCGCAGTGGCTCACGCCTGTAATCCCAACACTTTGGGAGGCCAAGGCAGGTGGATCAGAAGGTCAGGAGTTCGAGACCCTCCTGGC
>NW_016107835.1:428591-434803 GCF_001604975.1 Cebus imitator
AAAAAAAAAAAAAAAAAAAAAAAAAAAAAAAAAAAAAAAAAAAAAAAAAAGGATAAAGAATCAAGAATGTTTGGTTCAGACTCCTCCATCACATTCTCTGTTGGGCTGAAGAATTGCTTTAATCAAGCAGCTGCCATTAACTCTCATCTTGTCCTGTTCCTGTTTCAGTCCAATTCTGAAGATATTTAGCAGGTTGGCTATGTACTCTGGGAAGTCTTCTGTCCTCTAGAGGATGATAGAAAAGAGCTGAAGCCAGCAGAATCATAGAGCCACTGTAGTGAAGGTGAGGCAACTTGGGCTAATTGGCCTGATGTGCCCTAAACCAATCTGATCACCTACCCTAGGACCATTGCAAGAGAAAAGAATATTCTGAAATTTGAGGCCATATGTGCCCATTTGCCTGCTGAGTAAGCAGCAATTGTAGGCGAGGCAGGAAAGAGTGTGACCCCCCCGGCCCCTCCTGCAGACAGTCAAGCAGAGACCCACTTTACAGCCTATAGATAATACCCCAGGTGGGGAATCCACTCTACCGCCTTTGCAGTTCACCTTTAAGAAGTGCCTCAGATCTCTAGGCAGACATTTGTAACCTAGAAGAGAGAAAGCTCTGCTTTTCTATTTTGGATGACAGTTGTACATTAAAACATCTGCAGACATGAAAAGTAATAGGTTTTGTACCTCCCCACTCCCTGTTTTATGGGTCCTGTCTACCAGCATTTACAGTTTGAAAATTCTTGAGAATATCAGCTAATTCCAGTCATGCTTTCAACTGCATGCTTCTAAAATCTGCATTTCCATGAAGACATCAGGCAGGTTAAGAGTTTCTTAGCAGATCCAAAAAATGAAAAGGGAGAGGCATAACGCTTCATCAGAGAGCAGAGTGTACTCGGAAATGGGGAAAAGCCTGTCCCCCTTTAGTCTATTCTGAATCTAATATAACACATCCTTTCCATGCACACACAGCTTCCCCAAATTATCTGGATTGGTGTAGATAACAGGGACTAGGCAATGCAGACATCTTCCAAGTCTAGCAATGGCATATAGACCAATAGCAGGAAAAGTAATTGAGATATAGTCTCACTCCTTTTTAGCTATTCCCACCCCATTGGTGGCACACTACCCCCTAGGAATGGTGGCTACATATGTGGGACAGCTTTTCTAACTCAAGCCTGTCTATGTCATACTTGCCAACTAGAAGACACCCAAAGCTATAGAGGGTCAGTAGTCTGAGCCGCAAGCCACCAGGAGAGGAAGTGACCCAAAAAGTAAATGTATTTTCACTAAGAATTTAATTTAAATGAGCCTTTAAGGGATCACTAAGAACACTAAAATAGTTCTTCTAAAGGCTATGCTGAGAACACTACAAGTCATAAAGTAGTAATAGTGATAGCTTCCATTTATGGTGATCTACCCTGTGCTGATCACTTTATATGGTTTTGTTCATTTAATCATTACAACAACCTTACAAAACTGGCATTGACATACCCAGTTGAAATAGGAGGACATGGAGGTTACTACTGACTTTGCCCATGTTCCAAAACTAATCAACGGCAGGTTCAGGATTCAAAGTTGGGCCTGCTGTGCTTGTTCTGCAACATTTGATGCAAGTCTCTAGAATTCAAGATTCTTTGAAGCTGCCTCCCTTCTTACCTATCAAACTTTGTCAACTCATGGCTTCACAGTCTGTGTGATCTAATTGGACCTCTGTTACCACACACCCTCAAGAAAACACCTTGCACACTCCAGGCGGTAAATGGGATATTAGTTAAGAATGTAGGCTCTGGAGCCAGACAATCTGGGTTCATGATGCCTCTTTTACCATTTACCTATGGTGTGGGCTGTTTCTTTTCTGTAAAATTGGGATAATGGTACTTATCTGAAAGAGTTGTTTTGAGGATTAAATGAGATAGTGCATATAAAGCTCTTAGAATGGTGTTTGGCACATAGTAATACATCTTTAAGTGTTAAATATTATTATTCCTACCTCCTTTCCCTTTTCTGTTTTTCTCTTATGCTTTATTTAGAAAACAGTTCCCATCCTTTTCTTTCCATCCAGGTACTTCTTAGCTAGCCTTCAAGGCCTAGCTCAAATCTCCCTCAAGATTTCTCTGACCACAACTCTGCAGTACTTACTGTTGCCATATTACCCACTTATTTCATGCTCACTGTTCCTAGTGTAAGCCTGAAACCTAGGAGGTGCTCATTAAATGCTCATGGAGATGCACAAATGTATAAATAAAGGAGTCATGTTGTTAGCTGTTTTTTATATGTGAAGATTCCTCCCAACCACCCACCCCTTGACACACATGCCCAATTAAGCTATGCAAGCATTCCTGTCCTTTTTTAAATAACTTCGCTTAACAAGACTTGAATTTCAGGGTGGGATTTTTTTGTCTAGGCAACTTCCTCATTTCTCACTCCCTGGCTGGTCTCCAGGAGACGGATGAACACTAATTTGCCAACACTTTGCCTTCCTGACTAGGTACCTTAGCTTTATAGTGGGAAAAGCATAACTTTCTTCCTTTTTACTGATCTAAGGACCACTGAGGGATTCAAATTTGAGGTTTTGAACTTCTCTTACTAGTCCAATTCCTGGGCCCTCTTCTCATCCCACTCTGTATTCTACCTCAGTGATAGCATTCATTCACATAGTTTTAATTACTGCCTCCATATTAATGGCTCCCATGCACTGCTGTGCTGGTAAATGGTTAACCACTTGCTCTCTGTCATCAATTGATGGACATTTGGGTTGTTTACACCATTTACACCTTTGGTTATTATAAATAATGGTGCTTCATTTCCTCATCTTTCCTTCATAATTTCAAATGTCAGCTCAGATACCTGTACCTCCAGAAGTCTTCTTAGTCAGGCCTATGCAGAAATTATGTACATTTCTACAGTATCCTTTTCCCCTACTTGATACTTATACTGTGATCAAGTGCTTCCCCCACTATACCACAAGTAACTTGAGGGTAGAAACTATATTTATTAATCTCTGTATCCCAGCCCTAGCATAGTACGTGTCTTACAAGAAATACTGAGTAAATATTTGTTGAATGAATGAATCAGCTCACTCTCTATGCTCATCCCCCATCTCCATATACTTATATCAGTGACCTTGTTCTGTCAGTTACTTTAACCACTCCTCAAACCCCACACGTACCATTCATTGTCTCTTTCCATTCGTACTTTTCCTCAGCCTATTGACACTCTCCTTCAATCATTTCATTCATTGCCACCCTTCTTAAGTGGGCCTTTGGAACCCCTATAGGCTGCAGAGAGCTGTGATAACACCACTGCACAATAGCCTGGGCTACAGAGTGAGACTCTATCTCAAAAAAGAAACAGGAATATATGGCGATCAAAATAGGATATTGGTTATCCTTGATTAGTAATAGTGCTTGGAAAGAGACACAGGAAGACTTTGGGCAGGAGGGGATGGAAGATAAGTTCTGTTTTTTGATACATGGGTGTGTTCTGTTTCTGATAGTTTATTGACTCAATTGCCCATGTGCTTTTCTGCATGTACATTATAGTTTAATAAAAGTGTTTACTGGGAGAGAGATCCAAGGTGGCTGATTAGCAGCAGCTCAGGATTGGATCCCTACAATGGAATAATATTTGCCAATAAACAGGAATAAATTGCTACTGGTACTGGCACAACATGAATACACCTTAAAACCATTGTTACATGAAAGAACAAGTCACAAAATACTACATATTTTATTATTCCATTCATAGTTAATATCCCAAATAGTCAAGCCGATTAGTGGTTGCCTAGAGCTGGCAAGGTGAGAGGAGGTTGTCAGATAGGGAGTGACTGCTAATGGGTATGGAAATTTATACATATATATAAAGCCACTATAGATTCACAGTAAGTTACAAACATAGTACCAAGACGTCTCATGTACCATTCGCTCTGTCTTCCCTAATGTTTACATATTATATAATTATAGTGCATTATCAAAACCAAGAAGTAAGCATTGCTACAAACTGTGTGCATAGTTCTGTCATTTAATCACATGTGCAGATTCCTATAAAAACTTCAATCAAGATATAAAACTATTCCATCACTTCAAAGATCTCCCTCATGTTACCCCTTTATGATTATACCTACTTCTTCCATACCCAAAATCCTTATTCCCTGGCATCCACTAATCTGTTTCTCATTTCTATAGTTTTGCTATTTCAAGAGTGGTATATAAATAGAATCATACAGTATGTTATCTTTTAAGACTGTCTCTCTTATTACTCAGTGAAATACTCTTGAGATGCATCCAAGTTGTCCCATGTATCAGTGGTTAGTTACTTTTTATTACTGTATAGTATTACATGCCATTGTTATACCACAGTTTGTTTCACCATTCACCCATTGGTCATTTGAATTATTTCCAACTTTCTTTGGTTATTACAAATAAAGGTGGCATGAACAATTGTATACAGATGTTTGCATGGAAATAAGTTTTTGTTTCTTTGGGATAAATGCCCAGAAATGAAAGTTATGGGTCACATGATAACCCCATGTTTCGTATTTTTTTTAAAATACCATCCTCAGCAAACTAACACAGGAACAACAAATTAACACAGGAACAGAAAACCAAACACCACGTGTTCTCACTTATAAGTGGGCGCTAAATGAGGAGAACTTGTGAACACAAAGAAGGAAACAATAGACATTGGGGTCTACTTGAGGGTAGAGGGTGGGAGGAAGGAGAGGAGCAGAAAAGATAACTATTGGTTACTTGACTTAATTCCTGGATAATGAAATAATCTGTACAATAAACTCCTATGACATGAGTTTACCTATGTAACAAACCTTCACAAGTATCCCCAAACCTAAAATAAAAGTTAAAAAAAAACAAAACTTAAAAAAAATTAAACTGAAGTATTTGTTGGGAGAAGGATATTGAAGTCTCCAATTATAATTGTGGATTTAGCTAATTCCCCTTTCAGTTCTACCAGTTCTTGCTTCATATATCTTGCAACTCTGTTGTTTTTGCATACATGTTTAAAATTTCTATGTCTCCTTGATGGATTGATCCTTTTATCATTATGCAATGTCTCTGTCCCTCATTATTTTCTGTGCTCTGAAGTCTACTCTATCTAAAATTAGTTTAGCCACTCCTGGTTTTTTTGATTAATATATGCAAAGTATATCTTTTTTCATCCTTTTACTTTTCACATATATACATCATTACGAAGTGATTTTCTTGAAGTTGGTATGTAATTGAGCCTATTTTAATCTATTTTGTTGATCTCTGTCTTTTAATTGTACTTTAATTATTGATATATTGGGGCTTATGCCTGCCATTTTATTTTTTGTTATTTGTTGTTCTCTGTTTTTCATTTTTCTGTTTTTTGTTTCCTTCCCTCCTATGGGTTATTTAACATATTTTTAGAATTCTATTTTTATTTAAATATTATGTTTTTGGATGTATATCTTTGTATACATTTTTGGTGGTTGTACCATCTATTATATTTTATATGTTTATACATCGATTATATTTTACATATTTATAAATATATATTTATATATTGTATATATTTATACATCTATTTTATATATTTATACATCTATCTTTTTTTTTGAGTATCAATAAGTCTTTATTTGTTCATTGTATTTTCCAAGGGAAAGGAGAAGGGAAGGGAAGAGTCAGCATGTGTTAATAAATGATTAGAAAATTGGAAAGGAAATACCCAGTACAGCAAAATCAACCATCAAATAAACACACCCCAGTGATGGGATCACCAAAGCCCAAAAGGGCTCAATCTCCTGCAGTTTAGGAATGAGGGAAAGGGATCAGGAAAAGGATAGACAGGTACAAGCTTTCCTCCCTCCCTCCCATAAATTCAAGATTTTACACAAAGCTTTGGTTTCTAGCAGTAAATATGGAGTTACATTCGTTCATCTCCTATTAAACAATCTTGTGGCCACTTTGACATAAGTTTCTAGCACCTGCATAAAAGTTCCTGAGTGACTTGAATATACATTCATATTCCCTTTCTTGGCCTCCTGACCCCACTTTCTACATGGAAGTCCCCCAGTTGCATCTCTCTACTTTAGGATTAAAAATTAAGTAGGTTTGATCCATCTAAAATACAGCAGTGTCTTTTTTTCTTTTTTTTTTTCTTTTTGAGACGGAGTCTTGCTCTGTCACCCAGGCTGGAGTGCAGTGGCACGATCTCAACTTACTGCAACCTCTACCTCCCAGTTT
>NW_016107835.1:435133-439973 GCF_001604975.1 Cebus imitator
GTGTGGGTGTGTAGGTTTTCTTTTGGGGGTGAACAGAAAAGAGGGCAGGGTGGAAGACACGTTTTTAGGACAGAAGATCTGGTCTGATAGGTAAAGAGGAATACAAAAGAAAGGATGGTTCAAGATCCCCACTTTAAGAAGAGGGCCTCCCAAACTAATGTTTCAGATCTTTTTGCCTGGTGCAGAACCTTCTGTCAAAGATGCTTTGGCTATTTTTCTCTCAATACAAAAAGAAGTTTGTAAACAAAACCCCAAAGAACAGGGAGAAAGACCAATACATTATATTTACACAAACTAGGCCACCTAGCAATCACCAAATTAGTGAAGTCCTACAAAGCCCAGACAAATACAATAACTAGAGGGGGGCGGTATTTAGGGGAGACAAGAACCCGGGATCAGACACACACCACCCAATGTGTTCTATTGCATTTGTCCCGTTTCAACACAGTGAGGTAGGTTTGCGGGTGATCTCACAGCATGTAAACGAAACCCCCTTTTCTCCTTTAGCTACCATGACACTACTAATCACTACTGCAGCAGGGCAGGACACGGGCCCCAGGCACCACAAAGCCCTGCTCGTGTGTCTTCCTGGAACCCAAGAATTTTGACAGGTTAAGGATTTTAGACCTTACTTCATATAGCCATCCCTTGACAGCACAGGATTAAGTACAGGGGTACTGGTCTTAAAACTTATCCTTGCCAACTCTGGTTTTATGAACACACACACCCTGTTGTGCATGGCAGGCCTCATCTAATCTGGTGAAGAGTGGATCTGGGATGTAAAGCACGTCCTGTGCCCTAGGATTAGACAGCCCTCACCTAATCTTGGCTTCCTCTCTGGGCCTTTCACCTGGCCCAGCCTCTCCTAGCCTCTGCACCACCATTTCCTATTTAGACTAATTTCCAATCTTCCAGTAGGAGGCAATCAAGTCATGGGGCAACCCAATTAAAACCTAGTCTCCCATAAAACATTTTCAAGGCAGAGGGGGTTTCAAAAGGACACTATGGCAGAAAAGCCGGCTCTCATTGGCAAAAATGAGGTAGTTCAATAGGCTGTGCACTCCAAATAGTTGCTCTCCACAATGGCAAAAACAACAAAAAGTATCCCTGCTGTGCAGACCTGGAGCTACTGCCGACTTATCCCTGAGATTGCTCATGTGCCTGAGAACACAGTGCAGGAAATGAAGGCCTTAGATTAAAATATACAAAAATACAAAACCAGAATATTTATATTAAGGAAAAAAAAAGTTAAAACGCACAAGATACGTCATTCGCACACAGCTAGTGCAGTTGGCATCCTGGAGAAAGTGGGACCCAAGATGGAGTATCCAAGGGAGCAAGTAAATAAAATCACATTGACCCAGAATGGGGCGGGGTGAACACAGGTGCAGCAGGTCTGCAGCTATTTCCCCAAACACCCTTTTTGCCATCATCACTACCCATTGCTTGGGACAGTTGCCAGCACCCTATCCCAAAAGCGGGTATGAGGATATAAGATGTGGGAAAAAAAACTGCCTTATTCCTGAGAGATTCCCTTCCACAGAATGTAATGGCTTGGCTCCATGAATCTGGTCTTATACTTAATCATTTCACTCTGGCATGGGAATTATTATTATACATCCTTCTTTAAAAGGAAAACAACTTCCCTATCCAGGCCACTTTCAAAAGCTGGAAATTCTGGGGATGGAGCCTCAGATAAAGTGTGCAGGTTGTAGGGTGATTCCCTCCTCCTGGTCGCCCCCAGAACCCTCACTTGCATTTGGACAGAGCATGGATGGAGTTCCTTTGACTCACCCTTCCCCTCGACCTAGAGGGAAGAAAGGGTGATGGTGTGAACCCCAGTCTGAGATATATGGCAGTGCCAACTAGCCCCAATGCACCCTATTCCCACTTTCTCCACTCTGCCTGCTCCTCGAAACTTCCTGATAGCAAAAGAATAGCCCCCACCCATTGGGGCTCAATTCTGGGCCTCCGGGAGCAGGACAGGGCTGTGGATTTCTTCTTCTTCCTCCCGAAAGTATGTTGGCTTTCCCTGTGCGCTAGGGGCCTGCTGGGCCTTCAGTGGACATGAGGCTACCATATGGCTGATGCTCTGGCAGAAGTGGCACTTCTTGGGCTGGGGTGGCAGCTTGCATTCCTTGGCATGATGGTCTAGACCTCCACAGTTGTAGCACCTGTCTCCTTTTGATCTGCGCTTCTGCATGATCTTCCCCTTTGGCCGCCTCTCACTCCCAATACAGAACACCCCACCAGGTCCAGTGACACGGATGGATTCCAGACCCTTGGCTGACTTCTTAAAGGTGAACTTCACGGCCTCACCCTCCTTCAAGCTCCGGAAGCCCTCCATGTGCAGCTTACTCTGGTGTACAAAGACTTCCACTGGGGGGTCGAGCGTGACCCCGGCGCGGGCGGTCATGGACAGAAAGCTGAACCCCATGCGCAAGTTGAACCACTTACAGATGCCTGCACCGTGCAGCAGCTGAGGCTCGTCCGCTGCCCGGGCCGCGTCCTCTGGTGCCTCCTCGGGCGCCTCTTCTGCCGCCTTGGCGCAGCCACCTGCAAACTGTTGCTTGGACACGGAGCCCAAGGTAGTCGGCTGAGCCCGTGGCCCCGGGTCCCTGGTTGGGCGGCTGCTGGCCCCAGAGAAGTCCGAAGGCTATACATCTATCTTTAAAAAATCTACCAGTTTGAGTGAAGCATAGAAAACTTACCTCCTTTTATGTCCTTTTGCCCTTCTCCCATTTATAATTGTCTTAAATATTTCTTCTATATACATTGAGAACGATATCAATGCTATTTTTTCTTCAACCATCAGTCATAATTTGGAAAATTCAAAAGGAGAAGCAAAATCTATTGTATTTACCTATATAACTTTCTTTTTCCACTGGTCTTTTTCCCTCCAGATAGTCAAAGATTCCTAATTTCTCATTTTCCTTCTATTCCAAGAGGTTCCTTCAGAATTTTTTTAGGTTATGTAGATCTGGTAGTGACAAATTCACTTAGTTCTTCTTCTGAGAACGTTTGGGTTTTCCTTCGTTCCTTAAGAATATTTTTGTTGAAAATGTAATTTGAGGTTGACAGTTCTTTCCTTCCAGCTCTTGAAAAATGTTGCATACAGTTCCTTCTGGTCACCATAGTTTTTGATAAGAAATTTGTTGTCTTTAAATTCTTTTTCCCCTATAGGCAATGTGTTGTTTCTCTTTGGCTGCTTTCAGAATTTCTGTTTTTATCTTTACTTTTCAGAAATTTTACTGTGATGTGTCTTGTCATGGGTTTCTTTGGGTTTATTATGTTTGGAGTTTATTTGATTCTTGAATTTGTGGGTTTATGTGTTTTGTCAAATTTTGAAAATTTTCAACTATTATTTCTTTGAATACTTTCTCAGTTCCTCCCTCTTTTTCTCCTTTCCTTCTGAAATTCAAATAACATAAATTTTAGGTCTTTTGTTGTTGTCCCATAGGTTCCTGACACACTATTTTTTCCCACCAATTTTCCCTCTGTTATTCAGATTTTGTCATTTTTATTATTCTGTATTCAAGTTCGTTCCTCTATCTTCTCCATTCTGCTGTTGGGTTCATTGTCGATATTTTGAAGTTAACTATTTTGTTTTTTAGTTCTAAATTTTCCATTTGGCTCTTTTTATATATTCTATTTACTTGCTGAGATTTTTCTGTTTCTTTGCTGAGATTTTCTATTTTTTGTAATTTTTTAAAGTGTGGTTATGATTGCTCATTGAAGTATTTTTATGATAATTGCTTTAAACTCTTTGTCAAATAATTCTAACATCTGTCATGGTGTTATCATCTGCTGATTGATTTTTATCATTCAAGTTGAAATCTTGGTTTTTGTTTTTTTGGGGTTTTTTTTGGCATGTCAGTGATTTTCAATTGAAACTTGGACATTTTGGGATATTATGAAAGTCTACAACTTATTTAAATCTCAGGTTTTAGAAGGCCTCCTCTGACACCACTCTACAGGTGAAGGATGGTGCCACTTTATTACTTCCAGGTGGGTATGTAGTTCAGATTCTCACTCAGCGTCTGTTGATATCTGGCAGAAAGGGACTCCTTGTTACTTCTGGGTGGAGGGGGGAATTTAGTGAGATGGTGTTATTCCTTGGGCTTCAAGATCCCTAACTGTTTTGCCATTTTTTCTGCACCTTTTAGATACTTCTAAATTTTTGTTCCACATAATGTTCAGGATTTTTAATCTGTACTTAATTGGAAGAATATGAAAATATATGCCTATTCCATCTTTCCGAAACATAAATTCGGGCATTATTTTTTGGGGTGATTAAAATGTTTTAAATTTATATTTTAGTGATGACTGTACAGTTCTCAACATATTTAACACCATTGAATTGTATGCTTTCAATGGGTTATTTTACAATATGTAAATTATATCTCTATAAAACAGTTAAAAGTCAAAAAACAAAAACAAAGAGAACTGAGGTCCACGAGCAGTGGCTTACACCTGTAATCCCAATGTTTGGGAGGCTGAGGCAGGTGGATCACTTGAGGTCAGGAATTTGAGACCAGCCTGACCAACATGGCGAAACCCTGTTTCTTCTAAAAATACAAAAATTAGCGGGGTATGTATGCACATGACTGTAATCCCAGCTACTTGGGAATCTGAGGCAGGAGTATGACTTAAATCCGTGAGGTAGAGGTTGCAGTAAGCCAAGATTGCACCACTACACTCCAGCCTGGGTGGCAGAGTGAGACTCTGTCTCGAGAAAGAGAGAAAGAAAGAAGGAAGGAAGGAAGGAAGGAAGGAAGGAAGGAAGGAGGAGAGAGAGAGGAAGAAAGAAAGAAGAAAAGAAAGAAAGAGAAAGAAAGAA
>NW_016107835.1:440048-466917 GCF_001604975.1 Cebus imitator
AGAAAGAGAAAGAAAGAAAGAAAGAAAGAAAGAGAAGAAAGAAAGAAAGAAAGAAAGAAAGAAAGAAAGAAAGAAAGAAAGAAAGAAAGAAAGAAGAAAGAAGAAAGAAAGAAAGAAAGAAAGAAAGAGGGATTGCTCAGTAGCTAGAGGAGTAAATGAGGTGGCTTAATTTTTTTCTGGGGCAAATGTCAAGGAGGGACTGCCTCTATTTCTGCCTATGTTCTCTCTAATTGTCCAATGACTAGCTCCAAGGTTACCACCTCTATGTTGTCTTATCTATGAAATTTTTCTCCGTTCAAACTAATTTTGCTGAGTGCCTACCTCAACGTTATCACAGACACTATGATAGTCATTATCATATTCAACTGTCTGAGTGATCCTGTATGGTAAGGTAAATAGTGTTATTTCCATTTTAAAGTTGAAGAAAGTATGGCTCTATAACGTTAAACAGCTTGTCCAAAGTCAAACAAATTAGAAATGAGGAAGCTGAGATTTCTACTTTATTATCTTATCTCCTTTATAGTGTTCTTCACTTTCTGCCTTGCATTACAGATACTTGACTATTTGTACCATTATCTGTACTAAGTTGCAAGCTTCTTGAATGAAGGAATAATGTCTTATTCACATTTGAATGTTTTGCAGTGCATAACATGTAAGTATTGTAGTCAATACTGAAATGTTTAAATGTTTAAGTGTTGAATGAATAAATGGCTATAATAAAGTCCATTAAATGAAAAATATTGTACAGCTAATGCTGTTATCTTCCTCTGCTAGGTAAACAGGAAACCAGAGAGGCCCCAAATGAGTCAGGCATGCATTAAGTGCCACTATTCAGTGCTATGGGAGTCCTTTGTTGGATATGTTATTTTCAAATATATTTTCCTAGTCTATAGCTCATCTTTGCATACTATTAACAGTGTCTTTCACAGAGTGAAAGTTTTTCTTTTGATGCATTGCAATTTATATACCTTGTTTTTTTTACTGATCTCACTTTTTGTATCATGTCTAGGAAATTTTCATTTAATCCCAGATCACCAAGATTCTCCCCTGTGATTTGTCTTTAAAATTTTATGGTGGATCTATGATCTGAGTTGATTTTTATATAAGGTTTAAGTAAATATTCATTTATTTGTCTATGAATGTCTAATTGTTACAATACTATTTGTTGAAGACTATACTTTCTCCATTAAACTGCTTTTGCACCTTTGTCAAAAATCAATGACCATATTTCTGTGGGTGTATCTGTGGATTTCCTTTTTCTCTTCCTGTTCTCTTTCTGTTGCCTTGACTTCCACAGTATCTTGATTACTGTAGTATTATAGTAATACTCTATTCTGTTCCATTGGTCAGTTTATCTATTCAATTCTCCAGTACCATGCTATCTTGATTATTGTAGCTTTATAGTAAGCCTTAAAGTTGGGTAGTGTCAGTCCTCTGACTTTTTTGTTCTTCACTATTGTGTTAGCTATCTTGAATCTTTTGCCTTTCCATATAAATGTTAGAGTCAATTTGTCAGTAACCATAAAATAACTTGCTAGAATTTTAATTGAGATTGTGTGGAATATATATATAAAGTTGGGAAAAATTGACATCATAACAATATTGAGTATTCCTATCCATGAGTATGTACTATCTCTTCATGGATTTATATCTTCTTGGATTTCTTGAATCAGTTTTGTCATTTTCCTCATATAGATCCTGTAGGAATTTTGTTAGCTTTATTCCTAAGTATTTCATTTTTTTGGTGCTAATGTAAATGGTTTTGTTTCTATTTCAAATTCTAATTGTTCATCACTATTATATAGGAAAGAAATAGACTTTTGTATATTAATCTTATGTCCTGTGGCTTTCCTATAATTGCTCATTAGTTCTAACAGGTTTTTGTCTATTCTTTTGGATTGTCTACACAGACAGCTATGTTATCTACAAAGACAGTTTTATTTCCTCCTTCCCAATTTGTATATATTTTACTTCCTTTTCTTGTCTTATTGCATTAGCTAGGACTTCTAGTACAATGGTGAATAGGAGTGGTGAGAGGAGCATCCTTGCCTTGTTCCTAGTCTTAGGGAACAAGCATCCAGTTTCTCACCTTTAAGTATAATGTTAGCTGTAGATTTTAAAAAATCAAGTTGAGGGAGTTCCTCTTTTCCCAGCTTTCTGAGGGTTTTTATTATGAATTCATGTTAGATTTCATCAAATGCTTTTTCTGCATCAATTGATATGATCAGATGATTTTTACTTTTTAGCCTACTGATACAGTAGATTATATGAATTGATTTTTGAATGTTTAACCAGCCATGCATACTTAGAATAAATTTGGTTTAGCCATAGTGTACAATTCTTTTTATACATTGTCGGATTTGATTTGCTAATATTTTGTTGAGGATTTTGGTATCTATGTTCATAAGGATGTTCGTCTGCGGTTTTTTCCTTGTAATATCTTTATGTGGTTTTGGTATTAAAATAATGCTGACCTCACAAGATGAGTTAGGAAATGTTCTCTTCTGTTTATATTTTCTGAAAGAGATTATAGAGTTGGTATAATTTCTTCCTTTAATGTTTGGTGGAATTCATCAGTAAAACCAACTGAGCTTACTGCTTTCTGTTTGGAGAGGCTATGAATTATTGACTTAATTTCTATAATGGATATAGACCTAGTCAGACTATTTATTTCTCCTAGTGTGAGTTTTTGCAGTTTTTTTTTTCAAGCATTGGTCCATTTTATCTAGGTTATTATATTTGTGGGCATAGAGTTGATCATAATATTCTTTCATTATTTTATCTAACACCCATGAAATATCTTTGATTTCTGATATTAATATTTCATGTCCTCTTTATTTTCTTTTCATTGTTAGCCTTGCTAGTGATACATCAATTTTGTTGACCTTTTCAAAGAACCAGCCTTTGATTTTGTTAATTTTCTTTATTGATTTCCTGTTTTCAATTTCATTGACTACTGATCTAATTTTTATTTTCTTCTCCTTGCTTCAGACTTATATTACTCTTCTTTCTCTATTTTCCTAAAGTGGAAACTAAGATTATTGATTTTATATTTTTTCTTCTATAATATGTGCACTAAATGCTATAGGTTTCCCTCTAAACACTTACTGTAGCCCACAAATTTCGATAAGTTGCATTTTCATTTTTATTTAATACAAAATATTTTAAAGATTCTCTTAGGACTTTTTTTTTGACTTCTGTATTATTTAGAAGTGTGTTGCTTAATGTCCAATTCTTTTATTTTTCAGCTATTTTTCTATCATTGATTTCTAATTTAAGATTTCATTGTAATCTTTAAGTATATTTTATATGATTCATATTCTTTTAAATTTGTTAAGGTATGTTTTATAGCTCAGAATGTGGTCTGTCTTGGTGTTGTTCCATGGAAACTTGAGAATAATGTGTATTCTGATCTTGTTGGATGAAGTATTCTATAAATATCAAATCTAGTTGATTGATGGTGCTATTGAGTTCAACGATATCCTTACTGATTTTCTGCCAACTAAATCTGTCAATTACTGATACAGGGGTGGTGAAGTCTCTAACTATAATAATGAATTCATCTGTTTCTCCTTGTAGGTCTATTTGTTTTTGTCTCACGTATTTTGATGCTCTGTCTTTATATATACATTAAGGACTGTTACAACCTCTTAGAGACAATGTCCCTTTATCACTATATACTACTTTTCTTTATCCTTGATAAATTTCCTTGCCCTGAAGTCTGCTTTGTGAAATTAATATAGCTAACCCAGTTTCCTTTTGGTTATAGTTAGCATGGCATATCTTTCTTTACCCCTTTACTTTTAAGCTACTTCTTTATATTTAAAGGTTTCATTTAGAAACATGTAGTTGGGTCTTGTTTTTCTTCTTGTTGTTGTTTTTTAAATTTTACTTTAGGTTCTGGGGTACATGTGCAGATCATGCAGGATTGTTGCATAGATACATACATGGCAAGATGGTTTGCTGCCTTCATCCCCCCATCACCTATATCTGGTATTTCTCCCCTTGTTATCCTTCCTCACCCTTTCCAACCCCCACTGTCCCTCCCCATAGCCCCCCCAACTGACTGCAGTATGTGATGTTCCCCTCCCTGTGTCCACATGTTCTAATTGTTCAACACCCACCTATGCATGATAACATGCGGTTTTTGGTTTTCTGCTCTTGTGTCAGTTTGCTGAGAATGATGGTTTCCAAATTCATCCGTGTCCCTATGAAGAACATGAACTCATCATTTTTTATGGCTGCATAGTATTCCATGGTGTATATGTGCCACATTTTCTTTATCCAGTCTATTGTTGATGGACATTTGGGTTGGTTCCAGGTCTTTGCTATTGTAAACAATGCCACAATGAACACACGTGTGCATGTGTCTTTATAATAGAACAGTTTATAATTCTTTGGGTATATATCCAGTAATGGGATTGCTGGATCAAATGGTATTTCTATTTCTAGGGTCCTTGAGGAATCGCCATACTGTCTTCCACAATGGTTGCACTAATTTGAACTCCCACCAATAGTGTAAAAGTGTTCCTATTTCTCCACATCCTCTCCAGCATCTGTTGTCTCTAGATTTTTTAATGATCGCCATTCTAACTGGTGTGAGATGGTATCTCACTGTGGTTTTGATTTGCATTTCTCTAATGACCAGTGATGATGAACATTTTTTCATGTGTTTGTTGGACATGTCTTCTTTTGTGAAGTGTCTGTTCATATCCTTTGCCCACTTTTGAATGGGTTTGCTTGTTTTCCTTGTAAATCTGTTTTAGTTCTTTGTAGATTCTGGATATTAGCCCTTTGTCAGATGGGTAGATTGCAAAAATTTTTTCCCATTCTGTTGGTTGCTGGTTCACTCTAATTATTGCTTCCTTTGCTGTACAGAAGCTCTGGAGTTTAATTAGATCCCATTTGTCTATCTTGGCTTTTGTTGCCATTGCTTTTGGTGTTTTAGCCATGAAGTCCTTGCCTATGCCTATGTTCTGAATGGTTTTGCCTACGTTTTCTTCTAGAGTTTTTTGGTGTTAGGTCTTATGTTTAGATCTTTATTCCATCTGGAGTTAATTTTAGTATAAGGTGTCAGGCAGGGGTCCAGTTTCAGCTTTCTGCACATGGCTAGCCAGTTTTCCCAACACCATTTATTAAACAGGGAATCCTTTCCCCATTGCTTGTTTTTCTCAGGTTTGTCAAAGATCAGATGATTGTAGATGTGTGGTGTTGCTTCTGAGGCCTCTGTTCTGTTCCATTGGTCTATGTCTCTGTTTTGGTGCCATTACCATGCTGTTTTGATTACTGTAGCCTTGTAGTATAGTTTGAAGTCAGGTAGCATGATGCCTCCAGCTTTGTTCTTTTTGCTTAGGATTGACTTGGCTATGCTGGCTCTCTTTTGGTTCCATATGAAGTTTGAAGTGTTTTTTTCCAGTTCTGTGAAGTAGGTCATTGGTAGCTTGATGGGGATAGCATTGACTCTATAAATTACTTTGGGCAGTATGGCCATTTTCACGATGTTGATTCTTCCCAACCATGAGCATGGAATGTTTTTCTGTCTCTTTGTGCCCTCTCTTATTTCATTGAGCAGTTGTTTGTTGTTCTCCTTGAAGAGGTCCTTACATCCTTTGTTAGTTGTATTCCTAGGTATTTTATTCTCTTTGTAGCAATTGTGAATGGGAGTTCAGTCATGATTTGGCTCTCTGTTAGTCTGTTATTGGTGTATAGAAATGCTTGTGATTTCTGCACTTTGATTTTGTATCCTGAGACTTTGCTGAAGTTCCTTATCAGTTTCAGGAGATTTTGGGCTGGGACGATGGGGTCTTCTAAATATACAATCATGTTGTCTGCAAATAGAGACAATTTAACTTCCTCCTTTCCTAGTTGAAGACCTTTTATTTCTTTTTCTTGCCTGATTGCTCTGGCTAGAACTTCCAATACTATATTGACTAGGAATGGTGAGAGAGGGCATCCTTGTCTAGTGCCAGATTTCAAAGTGAATACTTCCAGTTTTTGCCCATTCAGTATGATATTGGCTGTGGGTTTGTCGTAAATAGCTTTTATTATTTTGTGATATGTTCCATCGATACCTAGTTTATCGAGGGTTTTTAGTATAAAGGGCTGTTGAATTTTGTTGAAGGCCTTCTCTGCATCTATTAAGATAATCATGTGGTTTTTGTCTTTGGTTCCATTTATGTGATGGATTATGTTTATGGACTTGCATATGTTGAACTGGCCTTGCATCCCTGGGATGAAGCCTACTTGATCATGATGAATAAGCTTTTTGATTTGCTGTTGCATTCTTTTTGTCAGCATTTTATTGAAGTTTTTGTGCTGATGTTAATCGTGGATATTGGCCTGAAGTTTTCTTTTTTGTTGCGTCTCTGCCCGGCTTTGGTATTAGGATGATGTTCATCTCTTAAAATGAGTTGGGGAGGATTCCCTCTTTTTGTATTGTTGGAATAGTTTCAGAAGGAATGGTACCATTCCTCTTTTATGTCTGGTAGAATTCGGCTGGAAACCCATCTGGACCTGGGCTCTTTTTAGTTGGTAGGCTATTAATTGCTGCCTCAACTTCAGCCCTTGATATTGGTCTATTTAGGATTTCAACTTCTTCCTGGCTTAGTCTTGGGAGAGTGTAAGTGTCCAGGAATTTATCCATTTCTTCCAGATTTACTTGTTTGTGTGCATAGAGTTGTTTGTAGTAATCTCTGATGGTAGTTTGTATTTCTGTGGAATCAGTGGCGACGTCCCCTTTATCGTTTTTTGTTGCATCTATTTGATTCTTCTCTCTTTTCTTTTTTATTAGTCTGGCTAGTGGTCTATCTATTTTGTTGATCTTTTCAAAAAACCAGCTCCTGGATTTGTTGATTTTTTGAAGGGTTTTTTGTGTTTTTATTTCCTTCAGTTCTGCTCTAATCTTATTTATTGTCTTTTGCTAGCTTTTGAGTTTTTTTGATCTTGCTCCTCTAACTCTTTCAATTTTGATGATAGGGTGTCAATTTTAGACCTTTCCTTGCTCCTCATGTGGGCATTTATTGCTATATATTTTCCTCTAGACACTGCTTCAAATGTGTCCCAGAGATTCTGGTATGTTGTGTCTTCATTGGTTTTGAAGAACGTCTTTATTTCTGCCTTCATTTCATTGTTTATCCAGTCAACATTCAGGAGCCAGTTGTTCATTTTCCATGAAGTTGTGTGGTTTTGAGTTAGTTTCTTAATCCTGAGTTCTAATTTGATTGCACTGTGGTCTGAGATACTGTTTGTTATTATTTCCATTCTTTTGCAATTGCTGAGGAGTGATTTACTTCCAACTATGTGGTCAATTTTAGAGTAAATGTGATGTGGTGCTGAGAGGAATGCATATTCTGTGGATTGGGGGTTGAGAGTTCTGTAAATGTGTATTAAGTTCACTTGGTCTAGTGCTGCATTCAAGTCCTGGATTTCCTTGTTGATTTTCTGTCTCGTTGATCTGTCTAATATTGACAGTGGAGTGTTAAAGTCTCCCACTATTATTGTGCAGGAGTCTAACTCTCTTTGTAGGTCGTTAAGGACTTGCTTTATGTATCTGAGTGCTCCTGTATGGGGTCATAAATACTTAGAATAGTTAGCTTTTCTTGTTGTATTGGTCCTTTTACCATTAAGTAATGCCCTTCTTTGTCTCTTTTGATTTTTGTTGGTTTAATGTCCGTTTTATCAGAGACTAGGATTGCCACTCAGCTTTTTTTTGCTCTCCATTTGCTTGGTAAATCTTCTTCCATCCCTTTATTTTGAGTCTATGTGTGTCTTTGCACATGACATGGGTCTCCTGAATACAGCACACTGATGGTTCTTGTCTTTTTATGCAATTTGTCAGTCTGTGTCTTTTGATTGGGGCATTTAGTCCATTTACGTTTAATGTTAATATTGTTATGTGTGAATTTGATCCTGCTATTATATTACTTGTTGGTTGTTTTGCCCTTTGGTTGGCGTAATTTCTTCATTGCATCATTGGTCTTTACCATTTGGCTCTTTTTTGCAGTGGCTGGTACTGGTTTTTCCTTTCTGTGTTTAGTGCTTCCTTCAGAGGCTCTTGTAGGGCAGGTCTGGTAGTGACAAAATCTCTCAACAATTGCTTGTCCGTAAAGGATTTTATTTCTCCATCACTTAAGAAGCTTAGTTTGGCCAGATATGAAATTCTGGGTTGGAAGTTCTTTTCTTTAAGGATGTTGAATATTGGCCCCCACTCTATTCTGGCTTGTAGGGTTTCTGCTGAGAGACCTGCTGTGAGTCTGATTGGCTTCCCTCTGTGGGTGACCCAACCTGACCCAACCTTTCTCTCTGGCTGCCCTTAGTATTTTTTCCTTCATTTCAACCCTGGTGAATCTGATGATTACGTGCCCTGGGGTTGCTCTTCTTGAGGAATATCTTTGTGGAATTCTCTGTATTTCCTGTATTTGAATGTTGGCCTGCCTTGCTAGGTTGGGGAAATTCTCCTGGATAATATCCTGAGAAGTATTTTCCAGCTTGGATTAATTCTCCCTGTCATCTTCCAGTACACCAATCGAACGTATATTAGGTCTTTTTACATAATCCCATATTTCTTGAAGGCTTTGTTCATTTCTTTCCACTCTTTGTTCTCTTTTTTGCCTTCTCATTTTATTTCATTGAGTTGATCTTCAATCTCTGATATCCTTTCTTCTGCTTGATCTATTCAGCCATCGAAACTTGTGTATGCTTCACAAAGTTCTTGTGCTGTGTTTTTCAGCTCCATTAAGTTGTTTATGTTCTTCTCTAAGCTGGTTATTCTAGTTAGCATTTTCTCTAATCTTTTCCTCAAAGTATCTAGTTTCTTTGCATTGGGTTAGAACACATTCCTTTAACTCAGAGAATTTAGTTATTGCTCACCTTCTAAAGCCTGCTTCTGTCAATTCATCAAATTCATTCTTCGTCCAGCTTTGTTCCCTTGCTGGTGAGGAGTTGTGATCTCGTGGTGGGGGAGAGGCATTCTGGTTTTTTATGGTTTCATTGTTCTGTGCTAGTGTTTTCCCATCTCATTTTATTTATATAGTTTTGATCTCAGGTAGCTGCTTGGGGAGGCAGCCTTTCCTTTGTCTGCCTGCAGAGGTGCTGCTGGACTGCCAGGGATTCAGTGGGGCTGCTGCATCTTTTATTTACTCAGGGAAATTAGGCCGGCTTCTGCAATGGCGGCTGCCCTTCCTCCCGCCAAGCTCGATCGTTCCTGGTTGCTCTCTAACTGATGTTCTGGGTGTGAAACTCTGGAGTGAGAGTTTTTTAGCCTGCTGGGCATTGTGTGGGGGGACCCATCCTGCCGAATGGGCTGTTTCCCTGTTTTCAGTTCCCCTTCTTTCTGCGGGGCAGGTGGCTCTGTCCAGCCGGCTTTCTGGTTTTCGCATCAGCCAGTGCTTCTGCCTAGATCTGTGCTGACACCGTCAGTGCTGGCAAAGTTGCTGTTCTGCCCTGTTCAGGTAGCTCGCTGAGGCTTTTCAGCCTGGCAAAGATCTCCTGTTCTGTGGGTTGTAGAGGGCTTGGGTGGAGTGCTGTGTCAGAACCAAAGTCCCAGAGGGGGAGATACCCTGGTCCTCCAGTCAGTTGCATGCACCTCCTGGGTGGAGCAGTGCCCTGCCTTGCCTCAACTTGCCCTATTTGGTTTATACCCACTGTCCAACCAGACCCACAAATACCTTGATTGGACTTGTGGAGACCACTCAGCTTTTGCATCTCTGTTGCTGGGAGCTCCTTTCCGGAGCTGCCTCTTATTCGGCCATCTTGGGATCACATCTCAGCATTGTTAGGGTCTTGTTTTTTAATCTACTCTGACAGCTTTTGACTTTTAATTGACGCAGTTATACCATACACATTTAAGGTGATTATAATATAGTTAGATTAATATCTAGTATGTCTATTACTCTTTTATATTTGCTGTACTTGTTCTTTGTTCATTTTTATCTTTCCCTGTTTTTCTGATTTCTCTGATTTTAATTGAGCATATTTTATAGTTTCATTTTCTCTCCTTAGCATATTAATTATACTTCTTTTTATAAATATTTTATTAATTTCCTTAGAGTATACAGTATGCATTTATAATTTAATATACTTTACAATTACTATAAGTCTACTTTTAAATAATACCATTCTGTTTCACAGGTAATGCAGATGTTTTATATCAGTAATTCCAATTTCCCCTCATCACTCATGACATTATTGTCATTTATTTCACTTACTGATAAACTACAATCACTAAATACATTGTTATTATTTTAAACAAAGTGTTATCTCTTAGATCAACTAGGAATAAGAAAAACAAAAGATTTTATTTTACCTTCATTTATTCCTTCTGTAACATTCTTCCTTTACGTAAGTCTGAGTTTCTGACCTATATCACTTTCCTTCTCTCTGAGGAACTATTAACATTTCTTGCAAAACAGGTCTGCTAGTGACAAACCCCTACAATTTTGATTGCTTTATGAAAGTCTTTATTTCTCCTTCACTTTTGAAGGATGCAGAACTCTTGGTTGGTGGGTTTTTATGTTTTCAAAAATTTAATGTTATACTCCACTCTCTTTCTGCTTGCATGGTTTCTGAAAGGAGGAATTATATAATTCTTATCCTTGTTCCTCGATAGGTAAGTTTTTTTCTTTCCTCTGGCTTCTTTCACAACTTTTCTTTTCCTCTGGCTTCTTTCACACTTTTCTCTTTGTCTTTGATTTTGTGAAGTTTGAATATGATATGCCTACATATAGATGTTTTTGTATTTATCCAGCTTGTTGGGGCCCCAAGCTTCCTGAATCTGTGCTTTGGTGTTTGTCATTAATTTTAGGAAATTCTCAGCTGTTATTATTTAAAATATTTCTTCTATTCCTCTCTCTTCTGATATTCCCATTACACTTATGTTATACCTTTCCTAATGGTTCCAAGTTGTCTTTTTCATTCTTTCTCTTTACATTGCAGTTTTGTATGTTTCTATTGGCATAGCTTCAAGCTTACTGATTTTTCCTTTACCATGTCCTCTATACTGATGAGTCCATCAATGGCATTCTTCATTTCTGTTATAGTGATTTTTTTTCTTTCTAGAATTTATTTTCAATTCTTTCTTGGAATTTCCTTCTGGTTGCTTACATTACCCATCTGTTTTTGCATAATGTCCACTTTTTCCATTAGAGCCCATAGCATTTTATTGAAAGATATTTTGAATTCCCAATCTGCTAATTCCAAAATCTCTGCCATATCTGAGTCTCATTCTGATGAATTTTTGTGTGTGTGTCCTTCAGTGCTTCTGGTAATATTTTCTTGAAAACAGGATATTATTTATCAACTAATAGGAACAGAGATAAGTATGCCTTTAGGTGAGGTTTTATGTTTATCTGGCCAGGAACTAAGCTCTGTTTAATGTTTTTTTGTAGATATACGTGAACTTCAATTTCCTCTAGTGTCTTTATTTTTATCTTCTCTAATATCTTTGTGTTTGCCTAGCAACTGCTTCCTAAATAGAGTCTGTAATTTTTTTCAGCTGCAATTCATGATAATTATAAAGAAACCCTGTTAATGTGGTTAGATGTGGAGGAAAGTGAAGCCTCCTATAATCTTATTATTCGGTGTTATCTTTTAGTGTGCCTGTGTTTTTTATCCAATATAATAATCTTTCCTGTTTATTGAATTGGATAATCCATAAACATTGAATATTATTATTATTAGATTTACATCTGTCATTTTGCTTTTGGTTTTCTGTATATCTCATGTCTTTTCTGTTCCTCTCTTTCCTTTTTAATGCTTTGTTTTGCGCTAAGTGAATTGTTTGGTGTAACTGTTTAATTCCTTTAATTATTTTTTCACTATATTTTTTGAGTTATATTCATAGTGATTTCTCTAGGGCTTACCATATCCATCTTAACTTATCAGAATCTAATTCAGATTTATACTAGCTGAATTCTAGTATGATATAAAAATATTATTCCTACACAGCTCTATCTGCTCCTGTTCTGTGCTATTATTATATAGAGAGATATGTTACATCTATATATATTTTAAAACCAACAATGCAGTGTTATAATTATTACATTATATAAATTTATGTATTTGAAAAAAGCTGAGAGAAGAAAAGACAAGTTTTTTTTAATATGCTTTAAATTCTGGAGTACATGTGTAGAACATGCAAATTTGTTACATAGATATACACGTGCCATAGTGGTTTGTTGCACCCATCAATTCATCATCTACATCAGGTATTTCTCCTAATGCTATCCCTTCCCTAGTCCTCCACCCCCTGACAGGCCCCATCATGTGATGCTCCTCTACCTGTGTCCATGTGTTCTCATTGTTCAACTCCCACTTATGAGTGAAAACATGTGGTGTTTGGTTTTCTGTTCTTGTTTCAGTTTGCTGAGAATGATGGTTTCCAGCTTCATCCATGTCCCTGCAAAGGACTTGAACTTACCCTTTTTTATTGCTGCATAGTATTCCGTGGTGTATATGTGCCAGATTTTATTTATCCAGTCTATCATTGATGGGCATTTGGGTTAGTTCCAAGTCTTTGTTATTGTGAATAGTGCTGCAGTAAACATACATGTGCATGTGTCTTTATAGTAGAATGATTTATAATCCTTTGGGTATAAATCCAGTAATGGGATTGCTGGGTCAAGTGGTATTTCTGGTTCTAGATCCTCGAGGAATTGTCACACTGTCTTCCACAATGGTTGAACTAATTTACACTGCTACCAACAATATAAAAGCATTCCTATTTCTCCACATCCTCTCCAGCATCTGTTGTTTCCTTACTTTTTAATGATTGCCATTCTAACTGGCATTAGATGATATCTCATTGTGATTTTGATTTGCATTTCTCTAATGACCAGTGATGATGAGCTGTTTTTCATGTGTTTGTTGGCCGCATAAATGTCTTCTTTTGAGAAGTGCCTGTTCACATCATTCACCCACTTTTTGATAGGGTTTTTTTTTTTTCTTGTGAATTTGTTTAAGTTCTTTATAGATTCTGGATATTAGCCCTTTGTCAGATGGCTGGATTTCAAAAATTTTCTTCCATTCTGTAGGCTGCTTGTTCACTTTGATGATAGTTTCTTTGGCTGTGCAGAAGCTCTTTAGTTGAATTATATCCCATTTGTCAATTTTGGCTTTTGTTGCCATTGGTTTTGGTGTTGTAGTCATGAAGTCCTTGCCTATGCCTATGTCCTGAATGATATTGCCTAGGTTTTCTTCTAGGGTTTTTATGGTTTTAGATCTTATGTTTAAGTCTTTAATCCATCTCAAGTTAATTTTTGTATAAGGTGTAAGGAAGGGGTCCAGTTTCAGTTTTTGGCATATGGCTAGCCAGTTTTCCCAACACCATTTATTAAATAGAGAATCCTTTTCCCATTGCTTGTTTTTGTCAAGTTTGTCAAAGATCAGATGGTTGTATATGTCTGGCGTTATTTCTGAGGCCTCTGTTCTGTTCCATCGGTCTATATATCTGTTTTGGTAACAGCACCATGCTGTTTTGGTTACTGTAGCCTTGTAGTATAGTTTGAAGTCAGGTAGCATGAAGTATTTTTTACAGTTTAAGTAGCCTTCTTAATTAGCTATTTTGGTTCTTTTTGTTTTTTCTTTTGTATTCGCGTTGCCGTATGGTGTCATTTTCTTACTCCAAATCAGCTTTTTTTCCTGCTTTCAAGCTTTGACCTTTTATTATCAAACTGATTACATTCTATATAAGTCCAAAATACAATTACAGGCATATATGTTTTATGTGATTGACTTTTAAATTGGCGACACTCTTATTTATAGTTACCTGCACAATTACCTTTATCAGTGCTTATTTTTCCTTGTGGATTTGAATTTCTATATGGTATCACTTGCTTTCAACCTGAACTTTCTTCAGTATTTCTTATAAATCAAGTATTCTATCAGCAAATTCTTTCTGGTTTTGTTGATCTGAAAATGTCTTTATTTCCCCTTCATTTTTGAATGGTAGATTTTCTGGTTATAAGATTCTTATTTGACAGCTTTTTTTTGTTGTTTGTTTGTTTGTTTTCTCAGTACTTTGAAGATGTCACACTACTGCTTTTTGGACTCCATTGTTGCTGATGTGAAGTCATCTATGTCTTCTTTGTATATAATGAGTCATTTATCCTGTACTAATTTAAAATTTTTCTCTTTGTCTTTGACTTCAACATTTTAACTATAATGTGTACATGTGTGCCTCTTTGAGTTTATCTTTATTGGAGTTCATTGAGCTTCTTGCATGTGTAGATTAATATTTTTCATCAAAGTTAAGACATTTTTAGCCATTATTTCTGTTCATTTCTCTCTCTCTCTCGTCTTTCAGTTCTCCCATTATGTATATGTTGGTGTGCTTAATTATGTCCCACATAGTTTATCTACATCGCTGTTTATTTTTCTTTATCTTTTTTTCTCTGTTCATATTGCATAATCTTTATTAATCTATCTTCAAGCTCACTGTTTCTTTCTTGTGTCAGATCAAATCTAATGTTGAACCCATCTAGAGATTTTTCATTTTGGTTATTGTACTTTTCAACTCTGGAAATTCTATTTGGTTCTTTTGTATAATTTCTTTCTCTTTATCGATGTCTCCATTTCATGAGATATTGTCATCATACCTTCTTTTAATTCTTTAAGCAAAGTTTTGATTAGTTCTTTGAAGGTATTTATAATAGCTGCTTTGAAATATTTGTCTATTTTGTCATATCTGGGTCCCCTCAAACGCAGTTTCTTTTTTTTTTTCTGTATATGGGTCATACTTTCCTGTTTCTTTGTATGTCTCATAATCTTTGTTAAATGTATATTTTAGATAATTTATTGAGACAAGTCTAGATCCTCACTCAGGATTATTTTTTAATTGCTTAATTGTGTCTTTGTGACTCAACTGCTTCAAGACTCATTACCAACACCAGCCCCTCCTTGAGGTCATGATTATGTCCTTATACTAAATTAGGCATGCGGGATTTCAAGTGTAGTTAGTGTTCATCTCTGTATCTATGAGGCCTAGCACAGTGCCTAGCATATAACAGATGTTCTATAAATGTTTAGTAAACAAATCAGTGATAGTTACCACTTACTGCGTTTCCATTATGTGCAGGGTGATCTACTATTGCTTTTTTTTTTTTTTTTAACATCAGTTAATGCAATCTTGTCAATACCACTGTATTATTTCTATTGTTATTTTTATACTATGGTTTGGATATGGTTTGTCCCTTCCAAGACTCATGTCGAAATTTAATTGCCATTGTGATGATAGTGGGGGATGGGACCTTTCAGACATGATTAGGACATGAAGGCACTGCCTTCATGAACAGATTAATGCCACTATCATGATAGTAGATTTCACCTTCTTTTTCTCTTCCACCTTCCACCATGGGATAAGGCAGCAAGAAGGTCCTCATAAGATGCCAGCTTCTTGATTTTGGACCTCCCAGCCTCCAGAGCTGTGAGGAAATAAATTTCTGTTCATTATAAACTACGTAGGCTCAAGTATTCTGTTACAGCAGTAAAAAGTGGATTAAGACACCCTATTGTATACACAAGGAAACTAAGGCACAGAGAAGCAAAATCCCTTGCCCAAGATCATATAGCTTGTCAGTGGAAGAATTTATATTGGAACCCAACTCTTCAGGACCCTGAAGCTTACACATTATAAACTTTTGAAATGAACCTCAGTTGGGAGTACAGGGAATAACACAAACAAAGGTTCAGAATTGGAAATAAAAGACATATATGGGGAACTGTAAATATTCTAGCTGGTTTGTGGGCTTGCAGAAACTGCCATAGTAGGAAAACATCTGAATGCAGATGGCCTGAAATGCCAAACAGAGAAGCATGAACTTTATTAAGTAGACATATATTGGAGTGACATGATAAATGTATCCTTTTGAGAATATTAATAAAGTGCTACTGTGCAAAATGGATTCAAGGGCAAGAGACTGAAGGACAGAAATCAAGACAAGGCCCTTGATGCTGATCAGCAATCTTCTTTTTGATCAAACCTTACTCTCTCCTTCCTCTTAGCAGGTTCCGAGTCTTTAACACTTTTCTTCAACACTTGAACCACCCCTGTTGCTTAAATTTTTATCAGCTGAGTTTTTTGAGAAATTTAGAAGACTTAGATTGGAATACTTTCCATTCTTGGCTTTCTACTGCCAAATTAATCTCTAGCTTACCCCCATGCTGTTCTCATTGGTAGTAATAGCTACCATTTTTATCACTTACTGTCTCATGTAATCCTTACAACTACATTGTGAGAAAGGTTTAGTTATCGTCAATTTGTAACTGAGAAAATTGATATTTGGAATGATTCACTTCTTGTCAAGTTTACCCAGATAGCAAGTTGCAGAGCCAGGATTTGAACCTAAACCTATTTGATTCCAAGATCACCCTCATGACTACTATAGTCTGAGCGTGAGCAATTACTGCACCACTCTCCTCTTGAATTCTATTTTATCGCTGTCTCCCATCTACTTAGGGTTCTTCTCCAGCAACTATCCCCTGTCTTTCTCCTCTAAAGTCAACATATCTCTTCCTATGGACTTTTTCCTCTCAGTGAATATATACCCTAATATCTCATCTACTAAAGAACAATATCAAATTAACAAGAGTCAACTTCACCCATGTTGTTCCTTATAAATATCATCCTGTTACTCTTTATTCCAAATGTCTGTAAATATTTGTCTATGCTGTCTCTAATTCCTCACTTTCCACACTGAAATCTGGTTTCAGTCTCTATACTACATGATACCACTTTTGATAGAGTCACAAAATTGACCAATCCTATTTCAGTCCTAGTATTACCTGGTGTTTATGTTTCCAGTACTCTCCTTCATGTCACTCTTCCACTCTGTCCTCTATTCTCAACTTCCACACAACTACATTACTTCAGATCCCCATCACCTCTTTTCTAGGTAAATCTCCTTTCTCTTTCTCTACTCTTGCCATCTCCAGTCCATTCTCCACATTGTCTGCAAGAGTGAACTTTCTAAAATGTAAATGTAACCATGTTACTGTCTGTATTAGTCCATTCTCTCATTGCCATAAAGAAATACCTAAGACTAGGTAATTTATAAAGAAAAGAAGTTTAATTGGCTCATGGTTCTGCAGCATGTACAGGAAGCACAACAGCTTCTACTTCTGGGAAGGCCTCAAACATGGTGGAAGGCAAAAGGGGAGTGAGGCATCTCACATAAATAAAGCAGGAGGAAAAGAGAGAGGGGTAAGTGCTACAAACTGTTAAACAACAAGATCTCACAAGAACTCACTCACTATTTCAACACAGCGCCAAGGGAGATGGTGCTAAACCATTCATGAGAAACCCCCATGATCCAATCACTTCCTCCCAAGCCCCACCTCCAACATTGAGGATTACAATTCAACATGAAATTTTGGTGGGAGAGGGGGTGGGACACAGATCCAAACCATGTCACTGTTGTACTTAAAACCCTTCAATTTAAATATAGAACTACATAGTAAGTAGTATATAGCTCTTATAGAATTATGGCCCTAATTTAGACCACATCTTCCCCCTCTTTTTCCTGAATACTCTAGGTTCTAGCCATATTGAGTGCCTTGTTTTCTCATATCCTCATGCCTTTACATGTGCTCTTCTCCCTCTGTTTTGTACATTTCTTCTCCTTGGCCATTGGTTGAACTTCTCTTTTTTCATGACTTAGTTCATTTATTCGACCATTCCTGCAACCTCTCCACCCCAACTCTTTCCCATGTTCCAATCCCCCAAACAGTTTGTTGCTTTGCCCTCTATTTTAATAAAATGCCTCTAGAAGCACTATTAGATTCCAATAACAGAATCATTATACATACCAGTGAGACTGGCAATTTCCCAAAGATGGAAACCCGATCATGAAATTTTTCTTTTTTTAGTGTCTGGCACATAGTAAGTGCTCAATGAATGTTTGTTGAACTTAAAGAATGATTGAGTGAGGCTGTCCTTTTATTCTGTGTATGAAATAAGAGAGCCACAACCTATGGTAGCTGCCATAAGGACAGACATTCAGATTTCCTTTCAGTCACCCATTCATTCAATAAATATTCAACCTATGCAGCAGTGGGCTATTACAGACAATAAGTAACATGGTTAGATTTGCATTTTAGAAAGTTCAATCTTACAGACTCCACTCTTATAGTGTGGAGAATGGATTGGAGCTGGCAAGAGTGGAGAAAGGAGATTTACTCAGAAAAGAGGTGGTAGGGATATGAAGTAATGTTGTGGCATGGAAGCTGAGAATAGAAGATGGAAAATCGAAGACAGAATATGCCTTGGAAAATGACTGTGTGTAGAAAAGAGGAGATGAGCAAAGTGGCAAAGATGATTGGGGATAACTGGGTACATGATGGTATCAATGGCAGAGAATTGAAAGCTAATAGGATTGATTCTCAAATGCTGAAATAGGACTGGTTATAGCAAATGTGAACATGAGACATTCCGGTGGCAATTTGGGGTCATTGGAAATGGTATGAAATGGTGTGAAAATGACGCTGCAATTTTCAATATAGAAAGAGCCTGAAAATAGCCTTCTCTCATAGAAACTACATGTCACAATAGGACTTTGATTGAAATTTACCTGCATCACTTTCTTTATCTCCAACATATTTGAGGAAGATAGTTACTAAGAGCTTCCTATTTACAAGCCAGGACTACATTATTATAGTTGCATATGTGTGAGTGAAAGAGTGATGAGGACAGACATTCAGATTTCCTTTTAGTCACCCATCCATTCAACAAATTTTCAGCAAGCGCCTACTCTCTGTTATGTTCTGTGCTAGGCGTTTATCTGAACAATACACGCTAATTCCCTGATTTCATGTGGCTGATAGAATTATGAACAAAACACCATAAAACAAATAATCACATGAATACATAAAAATAGATAATAAACTAGAAATTATGAAAACTATGGTAAACAAAGGTAAAAATAATGGAGGGAACCTAATTAAAATGGGAACAGAGTATATAGTCAAGACTTTTTCAAGGAAGTGATATTTAAGCTGAGACCCAGATTTTCATCACACTTTTCAATGGTCAGTTACTTAGAAATAGAACAACAACCAAAAAAAAGGAATCATTCAGCATTGGGGAGCTCAGTTGTGTATTCAACTAATCCCCTCAACCTGACTCCTTTACATGTATACACCGCCACCACCATCTGCATTTCACAAATCTGCCCCATTATGGCTACAGAGGGACAAGATAGCTGAGATAGGGGATAGAAAGGGCTCTGTGGAAGCTAGTTTCTAAATATGACCCCCCCACACTATGAAAGAGTTCTGTGGAAGCTAGTCTTCAATATAACTCCCCACTGTGGACCATACGTGTTAGTGTTCAGACCCTCCCACATTGACTTTGGGCTGTCCCTGTGATTCATTTTCACCAATAGAATGTGACAGAAATGATGCTTTGTAACTTATGAAGTTGAGGCTTAAAATATCTAAAATTTCTGCTTTCACCACTTAGTACACACCTTCTTGAACCCAGCTGTGTTGCTGTGAGGAAACCCAAGCAGCCATGTGAAGAGGCCCACATGAAGGAAAACCAAGCCTTTAGCCAACAGTCTTAGCTGAGCAATCAGCCAATAGCCAGCACCAACTTATTAGCCATGTGAATGAGATCATTTTGGACCTTCAAGTTATCCCAGCATCGCAACTGACAGCACATAAAACAAAACAGCCAAGTCAACACACAGAAGCATGAGAAATAATAATCTATTGTCCTAAGCCACTAAGTTTTGCAGCAGAAACTGAAACAGGTCCTTGCACACAGGAAAGACCAAAAGTAAGATAATGTATTAAGTTAAAGTAGCTTGTATCATCTTCTTTGTGCTTTTGATTTCATTTATTTCATATTTTCCAACCTTTTTCCTTTTATAATGATCAGCACTTAACTTTATAATTAGAAAAAATAAACGTTTTTAGAATTAAAAAAAACAGGAGTATTCCTAGGATGTTTTGGATATAATCTTGGTCAGAGGCTTGGGTAGTCAGCCTGATAGATGATTGTCCGCACAATCTTTTTGCTGACTCTCGACTGCGCTGATTAGAGCTGCATGCTTTTAATGAAACCAGTGCAGTATTGGTAAAGTATCCTCCTGACTCATATGAGTTCAGACTGCTGTTAGAGGTTGAATAAAAGGCACCCCAAACTGTTTGGAATCAGGGAATAAAATTCAATAGTATTATAAATATTATATTATAATTAGTTATCAATATTATAACTAAAAGAGGTTGGAAGATATTGAGTCTTGGGCAGAGAATAGCTGGATATTTCTGGAAACAGTTGAAACCCTGCTATTAGAAAAAATCTAAAAATCTGGTGCAGAGACAAGTATCTTTTTTTTTAAGACAGGATCTCACTCTGTCACCCTTCCATTCCCAAGAGATCCTCTTACCTCAGCCTCTCAAGTAGCTGGGACCACTGGAACCACGGGTGTGTGCCATCATGCCCAGCTAATTTTTTTTTCTACAGGGACAAGGTCTCCCTATGTTACCCAGGCTGAATTAAGTATCTTAACACAACTCTGGCTCTTCTCAGTTCTCATCTTCCATTCACTGAATTTCTTTGCTTGGCAAGAGGTATACAGGTAAACTTCAGCTTTCCAAATAAGCAGATCAAAATAATAGCTGCCCCACTGATATTATCTATCAGACAAGAATCCCTTCTTCTATTGGTGAGAAGACATCCCAGTTGGCACCCAGAAGTTTTATGGCAGCAAAACAATGAAAAAGAGGAATTGGACACAAAAATGCATTTTCTTGTCACTTGCCACAAAAGCAATAAGAGTTGGAAATTGCTACTTCAGCCTAAAAAAAGAAAGAAAAAGAGTTTTCTTCAGATTTACTCCTTTGGCAAAAGAGAGTTGTGTTTTGAAATTTTCCTCCTCTGTTATTCCATTCAATTAGCAAGTAGTAATCCATTTTCTTTCAATCTGTTGACTAAATGTGTGTCAACTTATTCAAATTCACCCAACCAGCAACTTTGGTGATAGTCTCCTCCTAAGTGTCTATAAATATAACATAAACAGACATCCATAACTTGATTATAAATATTTTTGTTTGAACAGTATATTGATTGCTCACCTCTGAATTATAAATAAACAAAATCAAAACCAAGTTCAACATTCAAAATAAGACTAAGGTCATTATGAAATAGAATGAGAGAAGAAGAAGTGCTTTAACAATTTCAAGACAGGCCATCAGACCCAAATTGGTAGTTTTGGTAAGAGTTTTGCTAAAATCTAGTTGCCAAAAGACATGGTCAAAGAAACACACAAAGGGATGATATAATTGGTAGGTTCTAATTTCATACCTTGATAATGTAGATACTGATCTATGCATGAGTTAATGGTGCAAGAAAATAAACTCTGGATGGCAAAAAAGTACCGTGCTCTGCTTCCTATTCAATCAACTGCAGTTTGAAAACAGTCTACCTGTCACTTTAGAATAGAATAACAAAAATGAAATTAGTATGTAAATGTGTTCTCGTTCAAGCAAATATCTGTCTAGGAAGATTAGGGTCTGTGGAAGTATGATACATTGTCTCAGCGACACCTAGAAAGGCTGGTAGAGAGGTGACTGAGAGATGAGTGCCCTTAGAGAAGATGTGGTTTCTTAAATCAATGATGAAGGCTTTAGACATGACCAATTTGGGTATAGTTACTTCAGTTGTTAGATACTTGTAAAGATCCTTTGTTCTAGAGGATTCTGCAGACAGCATCTGTGGAAGCTACCATATTCAGAATTGGATAGAAAAAGCCTTGAGTCACCGGAATAAATGTAAGAAAAAGGTCTGGTTTTAAATGAAAAATACTATTCTTTCAATGATGTATTGAAAACATACTTATTACATTCCTACTCTATGTCATGCCCTATTATAGGTGCCAGGGATATAGCAGTGAAGAAAATCAAGTCTCTGCTCTCACAGAACCTACATTTTAGTAACTAAATTGGAAACGGCAGTAAACAAAATTGTTAATTGGTTATAAAAGACAGATCTATTTGTGAGTGATGCCTATAGTTTCACCTGTACAAGCTCTATCTGACTCCTGAGCAAGCAACTGAATTACCTTATGGGCATCTCTATATCAACATCAGAGAGCTGCTCCCACTCCCAAGATTCCCCCTTGTCTGCTTTAGCTCCCACCTAAACATCCTTTATCTCCCTGAGGCTGACCTTTGGGGGTCAGGATGAATTAAGAAATGAATGTTAACTCCACCTTGTAGAATAGGCCCCTCAGTTTGTGCTAGAGTCTCTAGCCTAAACAGAAGGCCCTGAGTATCCCAATCCATTGGCTGTAGGCCATGCCAGGTAAGAGAAGCTAGTCAGTGTGAAGGCAAGCCAGAAAGTAGGGGCATGGAACTAAATTCTCACTTTAGTCATTTATTTAGCTATTTGTTCCTAAGAAACAACTTGCTGTGGCACTGTAAAACCACGACTAAAAGATACTTCCCATGAGTAGTCAGAGAGAGAGAGAGAGACAGAAACACAGAGAAGGACCATGGGCAGATAGAAAGAATCTGAGCCAGAATACAAATAATTGTGTTTTTCAGATTAAAGAAATTTTATAACCCCTTGGATAAAATCTACGTGTGTTTGCTGCCTTTGTTGTGAGCCATGAAAAAAATCCAAACTGAAAAAATAAGGCAACCCTAAGCATAGCTCGTACACATACAATGTAGTGTAAAAACACACCTGGACCAGGATAACTTTTTTAAAGTTTTGAAGAGAAATTGAACATACTAAAGAATTAGTATCTTCAGGCTCTAAGTGCCTTGAAACTTTCCAGAAGTCCTCTTCAGAATTTCTATGAAATTCTCAATTTGCCTCTTGAACATAACTTGATTTTCCTCAAGGACTAGCATTTCAAATACATAAAAGAACTTCTTGTTCAATTTTGTTTTCTCATCGACATTTAAGTATATCACTTTCTACTCTTCTGCAGCACAAATGTCCTCATACTGTAGCTACATTATAGAGTAAATTGGTTTTATGGGCTAGCCTTGGAACTTAACAACCATTTACAAAATATTTTATGTGAAAAAATGAATTCTGTATTTCAGACACCTGACATACAAATGAACTTTGCAGCTCAGACCATTTGTAAATTAGCCATGACCTGTTTGTGATTGATGAGTGTCAGACGATGTCGCAGCCAATAAATGCCATTACAATTCAGATGGAAAGAGCCCTCTGTATTAAACAATCTGGAAAGAGTTTTACAGATGAGATGAGAAACCGTCCTAGGCAAGTCAAAGAGCAGGAGCTAGGGCATTAAAACAGGAATTGTCTAGGAATTATTTAGGGGACACTGCTGGAGTGAATGACTTAGTTGGAAAATGTTGAATGGAGCCAGATTACAGAGATATGTGAGGGTCTAGAACTTCACAGCAAGACACAGATGTACACAAGGAACCTAAATTTATATTATATCCCATGTTAGTACTCTCAACCAACTTGGGCACAGAGCAATGCACAGCCATGTATCTTTGCATATGTGTGTATGGAACACATTGCTTTCCACTTCAAATTATGGTCTACCCTTTCATATCCATTCACTGTACTGCTAATCTCAGTGAATACCACCATCTACCAATCTACACCAGGTTAAAAAAAAAAAAAAAACTGGCTAATTTTCCTTGACAACTTCCCATTCATTTCTACGTGCAAGCCATCAGCAAATCTTGTGAGTTCTATACCACAAAGATATCAATTTCTCTCCAGCCATGCTAGCCTCTACTACTACCTCCATAGTCCAAGCCACCAACATCTCTCACCTGGGCTACCACAAGATCCTTCCACATGCATATTTGCCATTTGCTATCAATCTGCTCCACTCCAGTCAGAGTGACTTTTACAGAAAGCCAATCAGATTGTGTTATATGCACTATTTAAACTCCTCAGTGGTTTCCCATTGTTTTTAGAAAACCAAACCTCTTAACATGGTCTTTCATAGTTTTTCTTCTACTGTATCTCCAATCACACCTCAAAGCATATGCCATGTACTCTCTACCCTCAGACATGCTAGCCTTCTTTCAGTCCTTCCTCCTTCCCGTGTTTCCTACAGCCAAAAGGACTTTGAACACACTGCTCCTTCAGCCTGGAATGTTTTCCTTATTCTTCAGGCTTCACCTACTTACCTCCTTTTCATTTTTCAGATTTCTACTACCTAGCAATTTCTCCTGAGAAAACTTCCTTGATCTGCCTGTCTAAATTAGGCCTTCATATTATTCTCTCACAGCATGTGGAAGTTTTCCTTTGTAGCACTTTTCAAAATTGTACTTTTAGATCTGCCTGTGTGATTATTTGAAATCTCTCTGATATGGTTTGGATTTATGTCCCCTGCCAAATATCATGTCAAATTGTAATCTTCAGTGTTGGAAGTGAGACCTGACAGGAGGTGATTGGATCATGGGGGCAGATTTCTCATGAATGGTTTAGCACCATCCCCTCTTGGTACTATACAGTGAGCGAGTTCTCTAGAGATCTGGCTCTTTAAAAAGTGTGTGGCACCTCCCCACCTCTCTCTTCCTCATGCTCCAGCCATATAAGACATGCCAGCTTCCCTTTCACCTTGTGCCATTATCGTAAGTTTCCTGAGAAGCCAAGCAGGTGCCAGCATGATGCTTCCTGTACATCCTACAGAACCTTGAGGCAATTAAACCATTTATTTATAAATTACCTAATCTCCAGTATTCATTTATAGCAGTGTGAGAACAGATAATACACTGTCTCTCTTATTAGACTGTAAGCTCCAGGAGAGCAAGGGCTGGATTTGTTTTGCTTTCTTTTTTTTCAGTTTTTTAAAAATACTTTAAGTTCTGGGACACATGTGCAGAACGTGCAAGTTTGTTACATAGGTATACACATGCCATGGTGGTTTGCTGTACCCATCAACCCATTATCTACATAGGTATTTCTCCTAATGCTATCCCTCCCCTAGCCTCCCACCTTCCGACAGGCCTGTGTGTGGTGTTCCCCCCCACCGTGTCCATGTGTTCTCATTGTTCTTTTGCTTTCTATCATTTTCCTGATGCTTAGCACAATGAACAGTATACATTGGGTGCTCAATAGAAATATGAATCCAATCTCCTTGCTCCTTTGTGCATCCAGCCATACTAGCCTGCATGCTGCTCCACTAACCTGCTCCTTGAACACTCCTGTGCAGGGGCTTTGGCACTTGCTCTTCCTTCTGCCTAGAAAACTCTCCCACCAGCTTACTCCTTCACATCATTCAGGTTTCTGTTCTAATGCCTTTTCTTTGAGCAGATGTTTGCAGCATTCATCCTTACACAAAGTGCTGCTATGTGGTAATGATGATGAGGATTATTAACATAGCCCCAGTGGAATGTGAGCTTCATAAGAACAAGGATGATGATCTGTTTTGTTCACTGCTCTATCCTCAAGGCCTAGAACAGCACCTGGAAAATGTTTGCTACTCAACAAATATTGGTATGTTCTAGGATAATGTGAAAGACCACTGAAAAATGAAGATCATCTGAAGGAATTTGTATGAGGAGTAAATGTTGGCAGATTTACCAGTTAATTGAGATTCTTTTTTTCTGGCTTTATTGAGATACAATTGGCAAATGAAAATTATATACGTTGAAGGTGTACAACATGTTTGACACATATATATATATTGTGAAATGATTGCCACAATCCAGCTAATTAACATATCCATCACCTTCTATAGGTATTGACGTTTCTTTTGAACTTAGATTATATTAATGGTGAGCACATCTTGAGGTTTCTCAGAGAGTCTCTCAAGTTTCAGTGTGAAGGATGTCTCAGCTTATACTATCTTCCTCCCAGAATTACCTAACGTTAACTTTAAAGTTGTTCTAATATGAATTAGTTAGATCTTCTCAACTGCTATAAACTCCTTGAGGCAAAGGAGTATGTTTTTCTCTTGTCTCCAGAAGAGATTCAGTGGTTTCCAAAATGCATGGAGTGAGCCTCATTTAGGTAAATGCTTCTGAAGTTACATATTTACTTTCTCCAGGACCAGTGCTTCCTTGTCCTTTTTCTTTCCTCCTTCCAGAAATACTGGAAGTCATGGGGAGAGGGCAATGGAGCTGCAATGATTGCTTCAGAAATAATCCCCGAGTGTTCCTATATGAATAAGAATACTGTTTTTCCCCGACAGATGGGCAAATGAGAATGTTAAGGAAATAAAATAGAGATGTATTTCTTAATATAGTTAAAGAACCATGGCTTCTGCCTTATGAATCTTAATGACAGTGGACTTTATAACCAAAATTATTTGCTGGAAACAAATGATAGAACCAATTCACAACTTTATGGCAAGATTTATAATTCGCATCATGGAGAGAAGGGCCTCTAGAATTCATCTAATCAGTGTTGCAGGGCCCTGATTGTGGTTCAAATCTCAGAGGCCAAACACAAAGTGAACTAAAATTTTTCAGCTTTCTTGAGGTGACTAGCTAACAAATCTAAAGTTTTGTTTGTTTGTTCACTCTTCCATGGCCTGTCTGCCATTTCAAGCAAACAAAATATAATAGAATAATAACTATAGAATGCAGTTAGCCAGACTTTGAGGTTCTTGGGTGAAAATGAATTTTAAACTACCCCAGCTATTATTCCAAATTATTCCAACAAGAGGAGTAGATGGCAACAAGGCAGTGGGTGTCTTTGTCCTTATTCTTGTAAAGACAAGACATCAACTGAGCATTGCCAGACTGCCTTTATAGAGCTGACAAGCAGTTACAATAGGGAAAGAACCAAACACCACAATATACACCTTTCAGAGCCTTCAACTTACCAGGCTCATTTATAATGGCTCCAACGTGTGGGTATGGAAGAAGTGCTAAGAAGGGACCTGCTTTGGTACTGTGAATTGTTGTTTTTTGCTTGTTTTTT
>NW_016107835.1:466937-477024 GCF_001604975.1 Cebus imitator
AGCTTCCAATCTCCTGTAAAGATGACCCCCTCCCACATGCAAGCCTCTTATAAATCTGTTCTGACATGTGAGGCACATACTGAAATCATGTTTATGGATGAAATTAGGCAAAGTAGTGTGGCTTGATCATCAATTCCATTAGTCATCAGTGGAGGGGTGATGCCTGCATATTCTGGAAACTGAGATAAGCTTCTTTTTGTCTTTCTTTCATCATTCATTCACTCAACAAACTATAATAGAGGTAAAAGTATGCATAGCATGTTATGGGAGCATAGAGAAAAGAACCGATTGGGTAAGGTGTAGTGGGCAGGGGGTATGTTGAGGAAGGTTTCTCAGAGAAGGTAGCATAGTCCCATTCAGCAGCCACGTAATACCATTTCAATAAATGGATGCATAACAAATGGCAGTAATAATACTGTTATCTAAATAAATAATGGAAATAGAATATAGAATATAGAATATAGTTGGCAGAGATCACTTGATTTTAGAATTCTTAGTGAAAGCATGTTAGAGAAAGGATCTTCAGGCTTAAGGGCATGGCATTTGCCAGAGCTGAAAGTGTAGATACTTTATAAGAAGTAATAGATGGGGGAATTTAAAAAGAATTTATTTATTCTTTATCCCCAAACATTGCATGCTTGCTAAGTGCTAGATGTTTTCTGTGTATTATTTTATTTAGTTTTCAAAGGAATTATATGAGATGAATATTTCCTTCTATCTTATGGTAATAATATTAAAGACTTACAAATGTGGAAGATAATCTCAACTTTAGTTTCAGTGCTCTTTCCACGAATACAAATAGCAAATCCTTATAGAGAGATTGTTATGTGCCAAGCATGTTTCTTTGGGTGTTACATGTATTAAGTTATTTAATCTTCCTAACACCTCCAATGAGGTAGAGTCTACAATTATCATATTATTTTACAGATAATGAAACTGAGACACAAGAAAACTTAGTAATTTGCCCTAGATCACACAACAAAGAAATTGATGGAGCCCGAATTCAGACACAAGTCATGTGTCTCTTAAATTATGTACATTAGGGTGCATCTACTATGTTAGGCCCAATTAGCTATAAGACGGCCCTCCTACTTCTACCTGGCCATTAACACAAACTTTTCCTGTAAAGGTGACTGGCTAGGGTAGGTGGGATAGAGAGTAGGAAATGAGATCTGAGGTCACAAGAAGAAATCAACATTTCTTACTGTCTCTTTTCTTTCCCTGATTTATTTCAAGGTGAGAGAGGTAGATGTGTGGCAGCATAGAGGTATAGAAGCCACAAACTACTTCCTTATCCCTGTCCCTGAGTATAACAAGAGCACTGTTGATCTTTTTGAAGATACCCCATTACTAATCCCCAACCCTATCATAGAGAAATGCACAATTATCTATGCTAGAGTCTTAAATTTCTCTTCAATTTGCCCTGTTTACCACCTAGGATGAGTATCATGCCAAAGAGGAAAGCCAGAGAGAGTTAAACAGTGATGGGGTGTCCTCTTTAAGGATCATGGTTAGCTATCTGTCTTTAACATGATTATTAATATTCTCAGAATATAATTATGATTTTCAGAAGCCCACAGTCAAGCTGCAGTAGCACATAGGGATAATCACAGAAAAGGAGGCCTCCCCTATCTCCATTGCCAGAATGGAAAGATTGGCAAACTGGTAGCCATCTCTAGCTTTCCTGGGAGGGTGTGGTTTAAGCATGTCTTCAGTGTGGTGAGGACAGAAAAGGGTTAGAATAGGGATGCTCAGCCTCAGAAAGAAATAGTCTCAGACTGGGAAACCGGGAGTCTGACTAGGCTAACCACCATCAGCAAGGACTCCTGGGTAGGAAAGTTTGAACTTGTTTAGATCTCTGTTTTCTCTTTGCTAAGAAGTAAAGCACAGGCTACGGAAGGAGAAGCATGGAATTTTTTATTTCTGGACTGTAGGGTCCCAACTTAAAGAAATAATATTCTGGACGTCCATGAGAATTGTCTATCCTTCCAGCAACAGACCTTTGATTTGTCCTGATATGAGTTGCCAAAATCAATATCTCCTCTTATCCTACCCCTTATCCTACCCAACTTACCTTTCATTTCTGTTGCCTTTTTCTTGACAAAGTAGCTGGTTATCTGTCATCAACATTTGTAAGGTCACTTTAGTGAATGTGTTTCAGTAATACTTGTTAGTTGGTTTTCATGGATAGACAAATACAGCAGACAGGAGCCTTTATCGTGGCTCTGCTCCAGGCTGTATTTCCTAAAGGTACTTCTGTCTGACATGCGAGTAACTCACTGACATACCACTCAATGACATTCAACTCAGGTCCCTCCACGTAGTTGGAATTGAGCTTATCATGCCACAGCCCCAACTAAGGTGGCTAGGATACTCCTGCTTACAAAAAGACATACATCAATTGAAGTGGGCAACCCCTAATCCTATCATGATTAAGAAATAAAGCATACACGTGATCCCTCCAAAATTTTCCAATTTGCAAGTCAATACACACAGTGGTTTGTATCAAGACAGAGAAGTATCATTCTAAATGTTTTCTGCAGTTTGATTTTATTATATCTTTAATTAAATCAATGTGGTGGCACCTACCTCCAATGGAGATAGTAAAGGGCAGTTAGCTCAGAAGATTTATGAGGGAATAAAGGGCTTCTCCAACCTGTAGGCAGAGAAAAGTATTGGCTGAAACCAAGCCTGCAGCAACTGTTCTGGGAAATGAAAGAGGGAGAAGAAAGGGGGAAAGAAGGGAGATGAGAGGTACATATGGAAAGGTAAAGGGAGTGTAATACTGGATAGCCAAGGTCAGAGAGAAAATGAAGGCTGCAGCAGCTACTGATCAAGCCTCATTATCACAGAACTGAGATATCTGGAAAGGCTTTTTTCCCCCCTCTGGGAAATAACTAGGACTGTGAGCATATTAAAATCCTCATTGAAATAATAAATGTTAGCAAGGATGTGAATAAGAGGAAACCCTCATGCACTCTTGGTGAGAATGTGGATTGGTATAGCCATTATGAAAAAACAGTATGGAGGTTCCTCGAAAAATTAAAAATAGAAATACCATATGATCCAGCATTTTCCCTTCTGGGTGTTTATTCAAAAGAATTGAAATCAGTAACTCAAAGAGATGTCTACACTCCCATTTTCATTGCAACATTATTCACAATAGCCAGGATACGGAAACAACCTAAATGTCCATCAATAGATAAATGAATAAACAAAATATGTTATATGTACACAATGGAATGCTATTCAGTCTCAAAAAAGGAGATCCTGCCATTTGCCACAACAGGAATGGACCTGGATCACATTATACTAAGTGAAATAAAGTAGACACAGAAAGAAAAATATCGTATGATGTCACTTATATGCAGAATATTTTTAAAGAGCACAAATACACAGAGATAGAGAATGAAATAGTTGTTATTATGGGCAGGTGTTGGGGAGAAAATGAAGAGAGAGATGTAGGTAAGAGTTTACAAAGTAGCAGATATGAAGGATGAATAAGTCTAGAGATCTAATGTACAACATGAAGACTAAAGTTAATAGAATTGTATTCTATTAGGGACTTTTGTTAAACAATTAGATTTTAGTTGCTCTAGTCACAAAAAGTAACTATATAAGACGGTAGATAGGTTAGTCTGCTTCATTATAGTAACCATTTTGCTATCTATATATATCCCATAATATCATGTTGTAAACCTCAAATATACACAATAAAAAGAATTTTAAAATACAAATAAAAAATAACCTAATTGAGCAGCTCTGTGACTACAGCTGCTAGAGCTATGCAGTAGGGAGGGCAAAAGTCACAATCCTGGATGTTATAATGACTTGAAGGGGTCTGGGATGAAGAGGGATTGAGAATAAAGGGGGGAAATGCAACAATTTCTAAGAGAATAGGAAAAAAAATTGAAGGTAGGATTCAGATGTTGACATTCTTTTTGTTGTTCAGTGTCAGAGTCTCACAGGGAAAGAAAGAATTGTGCAGTCCTCAAGGTGAAAGGAAGACATGTGCAGAATCACTGAGGGGACTAGAAAACATCAGTAAATCATTCGAATGATGATTTGTTGTCAGGATTAGATACCCAGTGATATAAGTAAATATTCACACAGAGACTGTGTGGTGGGAACATTAATAATTCATACATTGGGATGCTTCCCAGGGATCTATTTGCTACAATTCGAATCTGAGGCATGACAGAATTTGATATAAGTTGGAGGCCCCAGGGACAGCTACATATTGTGTGGTGTTAGAAATAAACCTACAAAGGAAAGAATCAGATAAATTTCAGAACTAAAGAATCACCTAATTGAACTATCTCCTTGACAGATAAAGACACTGTGGCTCAAAAAGAAGAGACATTTTGTGCAGTAAATTAGTATGGGACCTGGGCTTTTAGGCTATGACCCCATGCTCATCCCCATACAATTGTTTGCTAGTGCCATCTGTGTGGGTCCAGGACTGAGGAAAATTGGGACAAAGAGACAACTGAGCCAAATGCAATCCCCCACCCCCATCTCCAGGAATCAGGAAGTGGAGAGATCCTGAAATGAGTGACAAACAAAAGGGGGAAATGCCTGTAAGAAAGGCTGGGCCATCAGAGCAAGAGAAAAATGGGCTCTTCATCTCATTATCTGAATTAATTAAACAGAAGCAGCATCAAATCACATGCAGCCAAAATACTGCTCTAGCATTATTTATAAATCAAAAAGTAATTTTTATATACTTCTATGCGTTCCATACTGTGTGGGGCTGTGAGAAATATAAATAAGGCATAATAATTTGCTCTCTCAAAGGATATCTCTGTGTCAGTGGGGAAAATAGTTGAAAAATGATGTCTTAAACCACTTGGGTTACAAATTTGGATCACACATTTATTCAACATATATATTTATAGGGTGCCTGCTCTGTGTCTAGCATTGTACAAGATACTGGGGATACAACTGTGACCAAGACACAGTCCCTGGTTTTGTGGCATTCACAGTCTGGTGAGAGACACAGACAAACACACATTTGCAGACATATGGGATAAGAGTGATAATGGACTGAGCCATAGAATGCTATAGGAACATAGAGAAGGGGACACTTTTGTGCTTTCAGTGGGCTGAAAAGAATTCTGAGGGGAGATAATGGTTAAGGTAAGGACTGAAGGACAAGCAGGCAAAAAAAGAGAGTGATGAAGGGGAAGGAAGGCTATTCCTAGCAAATGGAATAACAGGTGCAAAGTCTCAAAGACAAGAAAGAAAAATATGGAAGTTATTCAAGATCAATTAAGTGCTAAATTGTGGGTTTGCAAGCATTAAGCATATTACAAGGTCAGAAGCAAGGGGAAGCTAAACATTTTTTGTAGAGGAGTGTTGTAATTTTGACTTTCAAGAAAATGAGCAAAAGATGATTCTGAAAACTATTGACCATAGTGTTTGATGTTAATCCAGGTCCATATTTCCAAATGTATTGTTAATGGACTGGTTTAAAAACAGATTATTTTTGCAAAGAAATAAAACAAAGCATAACTCATCAAGTGTTAACCATGGCAGGAGAACTTCGTTTTTTCTATTTATGGGCTTACCAACTTAGGGAAAACCTATAAGCAGAGCATATCTGAATGCCAGGCAGATCTTTCCTGTTTTCTTTTTCAACAACTGGAGAGATGAGGCTGGATGATAGTAGAATTTGTTGGAGTCCCAACAGGAAGAATGACCATACCCAAACATGCAAATGACAGGATATCAAATATTATGGAAAAGAGAATAAGGAGCCACAGAGATCTTTTTCCTCAGTCAGGCCATAAATGATCTATAATTTAATATCCAAACTGGAACGTATTGAGAATAACAGGGGGCATTTTTGACAATTATGTCAGCAAAACAAACATAAACTAGAACTGTCCTTAGGTAGACCTGGCTATATGGTCCCCAATCTATAATTATTTGTTGAATGAATGAATTAACAAACGCACCAATGGATCTCATCTAAGAACTCCACTCCTCCTTACAGTAAGTATCAAGTATCTTTCTGGTTCTACACTGTTACTTCAAAAAAAATCACTGCTCATGTAAAAGCCCTCTTTTTTTTTGAGGTTCATATCTTCAATCAGGTGGTCAATGCCATGTAAAAACCTCCTGGTCATTCTTCCACATTCATTAAAGACTGTGGAACACATCCTAATTTCTCCCTCTCTCTCCCAAGCCTCCTGCCATCTTTGAGGGCTTTCAATGGTCATTAACCCATTGAAGTCCCTGGTCTTACAGTTTCTGGGTTTGTTTAATTGGGGCGACCTTGTCTTTTCTGCTTCAACTGTAACCACAGCCTGGACTTTCTTGGTGATTGGAACTACTCCATTTCTGAAACTTTGTACTTGAATATCCTAACTTCTGACCACATCTTCCTATCCTTCTAACACTCTCACCTCCTTACTCCTAGAACATACATTCTTCAATGTCATCGAGACCTTAAATTACTTTCCTTAACCAGCATAGAATGCCTGAGTGATAACTTTCTCTCTCCACTCTCTTCTCTCTGCTATTCTGTTTCCATCTTGTTCCTCACAACCAGACTTTAACCTGCTCTTTCCTCGCCCATCCCAGGCTGTGTATGACTAGAGAAAAATCACACAAGTATGTGTATAACTACTGATAGTAGTGGCTGTTTCCATAAAGCTGGTGGGAGCTCCACCCCTTCTGATTTGGGACGGGAGCTCCCTGGTTGCCGCTGCAGCCACCCAATGAAGCTGCAGAGCCAAGCCTCCTGCTCTACAGAATGGGCAGGAGCCCCGCCCTCCTGGGTGGGGCTACAGCCTCCCAAACTGCAGCAGTGCATCTCAGCCTCCATGTGCTCTTGGGGGAGCCAGAAACAGGCAGAATCTGCCCTCCCAGGTGCAGCTGCAGTGGCCAGACCCGCGGCTGCAAACCTGCTCCATGAAGCAGGTGGGAGCTGGGGACAAGTGGGAGCCCTGCTTCTTCTGAGTTGGTGAGGTGGGAGCTCCCGGGTGCAGCTGCAGCTATCCTCACAGGACCTGGGTTTCTCTGCAGCCTGCACCCTCGGGGGCCCCAGGATGAACTCCCTCCCCACCCTACCCCATTTCTGCAGGCTCAGGTTTGTCTGCCTGGTCTCTCTCCACTCCCAAGAACCTGCTCCGATCTCAGAGTGGGGTTGGGGCCGAGCCCCAGGACAATGAATGGCAGCAGGTGGCAAACAGAGTCCTGATTGAAAGGGAGTGGGGATCCCAGTAAGGCTCCACCCTCAGACCAGGTAGGGCCTGAAGGCTGGGGACTGTGCTGCTGTTCCCACCGATAGGAGTGGGGACTCATGGTGCCTCTTCCCGGCCCACCCATGGCCACCCATGGACCAATCGGCTGAGTCCTGGGCTCAGCTGGAGCAGGGCAGAGGACAGCCAGAGGATGAAGAGGGCAGAGAGACAATGGGATGACAGCATGACCAGCTGCAGAAAGGAGTACCCACTACACTGAGAGCTGCAGAGACGACCTGCTGGCAGAGAGAAACTACTGTCTCTGCTGAGAGCTTCAGAGATTTGAAGAGATGTCGGAATGACTTGCTTGCAGAGAGGAGCCACCCTCTCCAGGGCCTCCTATCCACTGAGAGTTGAACACTCAGTGGGACAAGCTGCCTAGAGAAAGGAGTTACCCACTCCCCTGAGCTGTTCTAACACTAAATAAAACTCTTCTTCTTCACCCATCACTTGACTGCGTACTTCATTCTTCCTTGGCACAGGACAAGAACTCAGGCAAAGGCACGGTGGCCAAAGAGGTTTCTGGACAGAAAAAAATCGACACCCCAAAGATCCCATAACACTACCACAATAAAATCTTGATCCCAATCTTAGCTCAATCTTCAAATGGCCAGATAATCTTCCTCTGTGACTCTAATTAGGTTTCTTTCTCAGTGACTCCCTTCAGTGACTATTTGAAACTTTTACCATGTGCTTCAAGTTCCCTACCCATGACATCTTCTCTCACACTTAGTAGATGACCTTGCCTCCTACATCCTCCTACATCACTAAAAAGAAAAAGCATAGGTCATCAGGATAGAAAGACTCCCAACCGTATTCCTGTACTAAGAAACATACTGTACCTGCAACTACTCTAAACTCAGCCCCCACGCCTAAGAGGAGAAAATGTGTTCCCTTCTAAACAAAGTGTATTCCTCTAACTGTGCTCTTGATCTCACATCCTCTGCTTCCTGCTTTGTTCTCTTTTTGCTTTTCTGTATCTTCAGCATCTCCCTGTCCACTGAAATAGCCCTTTCAAAGGACTCCGATGACTACTTGGGCACAAAGTAATTTTCTTCAAAATGAGTTTAACTTTTTACTTTGAAATAATTACAGCTTTACAGGAAATTGCAAAGATAGTATGGAGAGGTTCCATGTTCCCTTAACCCAGTTTCCCACAGGGATAACATCTTACACAATTATAGTGCAATATCAAAACAGGAAATTGACATTGGTACAGTGTATGTAGGTAGTTTTATGTCATTTTAACATATGTATTGATTCTTGTAACCACCCCTGCAATTAAGTTGCTAAACTGTACCATCACTGTAAAGAACTTCCTCATGCTACCCTTGTATAATCTCCCTCACTTCCATTACCCTGTGCCCAGCCTACTTCCATTATTCTTAACTCCTTGTAATCACTAAACTGTTTTCCCTCTATTATTTTTGTGATTTTGAAAACATGACATAAATGGAATCATACAGTATGTAACCTTTTGGGATTGACTTTTTTCACTCAGCATGATTCCCTTGAGATTCATCCAAGTTGTTGTATGTATCAATAGATCATTCATTTTCATTGCTGAATTGTATTCCATAATATGAGTATATGATGACTTGCCCATTCATCTGCTTTAGGACATTTTGCTTTTTTTCAGTTTGGGGATTTCAAAAAGATTGTTTTAACTATTCTAGGACCTGTACCTTTCATACAAATTTTGTAATAAATTTGTCTATGTCAACAATCTTGTGGGATTTTAATAGGGATTACATTAAACCTATATAACACTTTAGGGACAATGTCATCTTTACTATGTTAAATCTTCCAATCCATGAACACAGTGTGTCTTTCAATTTACATATTTTTTCAACATATGGTTCTTGTACATATTTTGTTACAACTACACCTGTGTGCTTAATTTTCTTTTTTGAGTGATTGTAATATTTTACTTTGTTTCACTTTATTTTCAGTTGTCATTGCTGTCCAGGAAAATGTTTTATTTAAAAATGAATAGAAAGTGGCTATCAATATTCATACAAAGGTACTGTGGGCAAAATCAGAAAATTAAAATTAAAAAATTTCAGTGATAAAAATTTCTTCCCAAATAAAGCACAAGGCAAAATAAAATTGTGAGACATCACAAAATAGTAAAAGGTATTGTACTTTAAATTTCAATTTTTATGTGTTCTTTGCTGTTACATAGAAATATAATTGATTTTTGTAGTTGATATCATGTCCTGTGATATTGCTAAATTCACTCATTAGTTCTAGGAGGTTTTTTGTACCTTCTTGGAATTTTTTATGTTAAGTGCAGGTTTTTTGTATATGTTCTTTATCAACTTAATTTGCTGAGAGTTGTTATCAAAAATGGGTGTTGAATTTTGTCAAATGCTTTTCTGCATCAATTGATATGATTGTGTGATTTTTGTTCTTTGGCCTCTTAATGTGGTGGCTGGCATTGATTAATTTTCAAATATTTAAGCAGCCTTTCATCCTTGCCGGAAAAAACCCATTTGTTTCTCTGTTATTGATTTCTACTTTGGTTCTGTGCAGCTGTAGAACACACTCTATATGATTTCACTTTATTTAAGTTTGTTGAGGCTTGCTTCATGACCTGGGATGTGTGTTATCTCGGTATATGCTCTTTGAGCAGTTGAAAATAATGTGTATTCTCACCACGGAATACTATGAAGCCGTATAAAAGAATGAAATAATGTTATTTCATTATGGATACAGCTGTAGGCCATTATCCTAAGCAAACAATATAGGAGGAACAGAAAATCAAATGCTGCATGTTCTCACTTATGAAGTAGAAGCTAAACATTGAATATACATACATGGACACAAAGATGAGA